>NC_137456.1:174966740-175566740 GCF_964235325.1 Thermobia domestica | reverse complement strand
GCTATTCGGAGATGGCGATTGCATCTTTCAACACGATCGAACACCTGTTTATACTGCACCGCCTGTGGTGGAGTGGTTACACGACCATAACATCCCTGTAATGGACTGGCCTGCACAGAGTCCTGACTTGCATCCTATAGAACATCTTTGGGATGTTTTGGAACGCCGACTTCGTGCCAGGCCTCACCGACCTACATCGGTACCTCTCCTCAGTTCAGTACTCCGTGAAGAATGGGCTGCCATTCCCCAAGAAACCTTCCAGTACCTGATTGAAAGTATGCCTGCCAGAGTGGAATCTGTCATCAAGGCTAAGGGTGGGCCAACACCATTTTGAATTAAAGCAGTACCGATGCAGGGCGACACGAACTTGTAAGTTATTTTCAGTCAGGTGTCCGGACATTGATCACATCGTGTATGTTTATTATTATTATTATTATTATTATTATTATTATTATTATTATTATTATTATTATTATTATTATTATTATTATTATTATTATGCGAACGAAAAACCCTAGTATGAATCTTGATACAAGAAACTTAAAAAAAAAGAAACACAATAATTAACTGTCATCTTTAACAACTATAAAGTCTACGGACTCCGGACACATTTACAATTTCGGTCCAATAACCTAACCACAACTAAACCTGAAACAACTTACTAAAAATTTAATATACAAATTAGATGTGTAATTAGTTATTTTATGTATTTTTTAATGTTCATTTTGTAGCAGATAACTTAGTTTTATTAATTATTTTCTTATTTTACAGAATCATAGGACGGAAGGAATAGCAATATTCTTTGTGTAAAATAACCATTGATCGCATACCGAAAGGTTGTATCGTAATGAAAATTCAAGAATGGAGTATTAGCTTATAGATACTTTAGACATTTCCGTAAGCAGTACAAAATATATGGGAAGATTGTAATATAGATATTACGAAAAGTTTCATAATAGTGATTTTATATATCGAAAAGAAAAGTGAGAAAAATCAAAGAGTGCAGTTTTTATTGCTGAAACTATTGAGCTATCTGCGCATATTTTTTATTACTGGAAGAAACTTTTTTGTTTCGTGGGGGGGCGCGGTGGCTCAGTGGTAGAGCGTTCACCTCTGGTGCTTGGGGTCTTGGGTTCGATCCCAGCCCTCGCCAAGTGAACTTTGTGGTGGACAAACACCGTGTGCGTGGGTTTTCTCGGGGTTCTCCCGTTTCCTCCCACTTTCTTCATTCCACCATTTCATTCATTACTCATCATCACCGTCCCCTTTAGCCTAACCGGCATAACCGTGGGACGTAAAACTCAAAGATTTCATTTTTTTTGTTTCGGTACTTCGGTACCTCAACGATGACTGCTGTTTGCTGAAAATTTACTGTTGATGTTTTAAGAAAGAGCCACTGAAAAAAGTGGTAGTTCCCATTGGAAGTTTCGGTTATTACTATTTACTTCAGTTTACAGTTCATACTATTTACTTCAGCTAGTTTAAGTATTGTATTGCGTTTTCATTGTACGAATTCTGTTTTTAAGAAACAAAAAAAAGAAAGAAAAGAAAAGAAAAAGAAAAAGAAAAAGAAAAAGAAAAAGAAAAAGGATGAAATGGACAAACACACAAGCGATAGCCAACTCCAGTTTGCAAGGCAATAATTAATGGGATTGAAAGTCAACTATGCTTTACCGAGTTACTCATTGAGACTTTGGAACAGAGTACAAACTTGTTATAGAAAAGAAAGAAGAGAGAAAGAAAGAAATTTGTCACCCAGTACTCTCTGTAAAGTCCTATACTCTCAACTATGAACGGAAATTAAAAAAAGAAAAGAAAAGAAAGAAAAATTATTTTTAGTCAATTGAGGTAGAGTACTTTAACAAATAAAACGTAATACAACTTTTGCGAAAATGTTTCCTGTAAAAGAGCAGTAGGTGGCCATTTGTTTCGGTTGTTGATTTGGAGTACATTGTACCGTTCAATACTGAGGCTATATGAGACATGGACATACAACTGAACATGTGATCTAAACCACATGAGCTCCCAACGGGTGGTTATTTTTTGTGAACAAATCTGTACCTTGTTGTACGGGACTCGAAGGACAAAAGTGGTATGCATTAAACTGAGGTGATGCATGTTCGATTTCCAGTGCTATTATTTCTTATATTGTAGACTGGAGCTCATTATAGTTTCAAGTCTGTTCTTAATTGCGTGACAGTTTCGATTCAACGTCGAGTGACTACACTCTCTTAAAAAAGTCAATGTTGAAACCGGAAGTAGAAGTAAATTCAAATTACTCTTAGTTTTATAGAGTATTGTGAATTATGATGCTATTTACTCTTGATAGTTTGAATTGAATGCAGAAAACCACTTGTCGCTATATATTTCCATTCTTGTTTTATGGCGATAAATGTTGAAACCGGAAATGGTTAATTTAAACCACTTCTGGTGTGAAAAGAGAATTGATGGAGAAGACGGAACATATTCTTGCGAAGCTCAAACAATTTCAAAAAAACTGCATTTCGATATCTTTTATCGGTTTTTGCTATACGGAAATCAATATTAAAACCGGAAGTAGTAAATTTCAATGACTTCTTTTTGGTAGAGTGTTACGGGTTGTGCTTTTATGTTCTCTTGAGATTGCAGAAAATCATTGTCACTGTACATTATCATTGTTGTTCTATAGCAATAAACGTTGACACAAGAAATTAGTAAGTAGAACCACTTTAGGTTTAAATAGAGGGTTAATAGAGAAGACAGGACCTATTCTTGTGAAGCTGAATCAATTGCAAGAAACCACATCCCGATATCTCTTCCGTTTTGCTCTATGAAAATCAATATTGATAAGGAAGTAGTAGTAAATTTCAACCACTTCCGGTTTTGGTAGAGTGTTGCAGGTTGTGATGATATTCTCTTTTAAGACATTAAATCTTTTGCAGAAAACCGCTTGCCGTTATCTATTATCATCTTTTGTGCTATGGCGATAACTGTTGAAAGACTAATTGAAGCACTTTTACTTTGAGTAGAGGGTTAATGAAGAAGATACAACCTATTCTTGGGACAATGAATCCATTGCAGAAAACAGAATCTCGAGTATCCTTACCGTTTTTCCTCTGTGGAAATCAGTATTGAAGCCAGTAGTAGCATTAAATTTGAACCACTTCTAGTTTTTGTTCGAGTGTTCAGCCGATTTCTCTGTATCTTTGGGGGGAGGGCATTTATATTTGTGTTTGGTTGCAGACAAGGGTCTAAGAAGGCGAGGATTTAAAGACAAATTGAATTCAAATTATCCAAATATTGTACATTCTCAAAAAACATAACAATACATATCACAATAAAAAAATATATATATAAAACTTCATATTCATAAAAATACATGGAGCCCACATGAGCATTGGGGGACCCGGGCTTCCCAGTATCGGCGTCCTTGTTGTTTAGGATAGTCATAGTGCATTGCCTTGAGACACTGAATTGTTTGCAAAAATGACGTTTCTCGCTATCTGTTACCGTTTTCGTTCTATGGGGATAAACGTTGAAACAGAAATGACTAATTTCAATCACTTCTGTTTCGTATATAGAATAACGGAGGAAACTGGATCTAGTTTTGGGACGCTGAATCGATTGTAGAAAAGAAAACACATTTCCATTTTTTAAAAGTTTTTTATTTATTTATTTATTTATTTTTTTACCGTTTTTGCTCTGATACATGTCAACAGTCGGACAGACTAAGACGCTCTATAAGACCTCCGACACTTATGCATAGTTTGGAAGTCCAAAGGAGTTAACTTTACGCTGTAAAAATGAATTAGGATTAGGAATTAGATTTCTGAGTTTTCGGCATCTATAGCCATGTTAGCCCGTCACGTATAAGGGATGGCGTCACCAGGCGATCACACTATCCGAGGAAAGGGAAGGAAGAAAGGATTGAATAAGGAAGGAAGAGGCCTGGGACCTATATGTTAGGCACCATCCCGGCATTTCCTGGAGTGAAGAAGGAAAACCCAGGAAAATCTCACTCAGGATGACTGGCCTGGAAAAGCTTTTTTACACTTTTTCACCCGAGTGTCCCCACCGGGAATCGAACCCGAGACCATTCGCACCAAAGACGAGAGCGTTAGCGACTACTCTATGCGGGGTCAATAAAAATGAGTTATCTACAGGAAACTGAGCACCTAATTTTATTCATAAATAAAAGTATGAACTTTGGACAACCCTTGTAAACAGAAAGAGTAGAGACTACAGTAAATAGATTATATCACAACATTAAAGTAGAGCCTATACTGTCTTTTTTCTTTAATGCGTCAACGAGCTTGTTTCATATCTTAAGCAAGTAGTAGTTATGATTGCACATGTAGAATTACGTATGTGTCTAAACAAAGTATGTGCACTGATAGATCCAGGATATTCGCATGTTCTAGGAAAACTGATAGCAAAGTATTCAGGAAGTTTAACATCATTTGTTCACCTTATTCATCCGTAAACAATAGAAAAAGAACAGCTCTGTTATTTTTGCAAATAATGGAAAGTATTACATGTATTCAATGGTTTAGTTTACTTAAAAATTGCATCCTGTTTTACGTCAGTCATTACTCATATAGATTTAGTTGAATTAAAAATTGAAAAATATAACTTTTGAAAGCAATGATGACTCACGATGTGAGGTAAAAAGGACTGTTAATTATGGTACTAGTATAAATATCATGTCCTGGAACTTTGCCTCGTTCAAAGTTTAAGATTGTACGCCTTAAAAATAGAAATAATCAGAAAATAACGAAAAGAAATATCGAAATAAAAGTTCCGTAAAGAATATCGAAGGAAGAGCAACCCAAAAATTTTAATATACAGTGGGGGAAGGGTACAGTGGTGGAGCTCTTACTTTTGGTGGAAGGAGTTCTAGGTTTAATCCCAGGCAAATGTGAATAAGTTGTGAACATGATCCTACTTGTGGAATTTCTCGAGATTCTTCTGTTTCCTCCAACGTTTTCATTCTCCCATTTATTAATGATTATTGACTATCATTAACAATCTGTCTCCTTTAGACTACACGACATAATTTTGGGACCTAAAACTAAAAGGTTTCCTTTTTTTAATATACAGTGTTGATAGCTTCATAAAGAAAAAGATGATGGTTTTCTTTATTCATAATAAAATATACGACTAAATAAAGCCTTGAGCAGTCGATATACTTACTGTAGGTACACATGTTTTTAAGTTAAGCATGCTGAGGTACAACATCTTAGATAAAACGCAAGTAGTTTGTCAGATCGCATTTCAAAAGTAATGTTTTTCTTTGTAATGCCAGTTGCATAATGATGTAGCACCCAATACTAGGTAGCCTAATGCATAACATAAAAAGATATTTCTGCTTTTAACATTACGTTATAATCTACGAAATAGTAGTGAAAATCTCCCTCATCTCTGATGTCTGATAAATCTTGATGTACACCTTTGCTTATTAAATTTTGCGGGTATATTGTTGTTAATGATTTTTTTGCATTTATTACATTTTCACTTCCGCCTTTAGCTGAAGTTGAATAATTAGTAAGTTGATACCACAGAAAGCATTGTTAGTATGAAAATATTACCAAAAAATACAAAATAAATAAATAAATAAAGTAAATAAATAAATTATAAGCAGAAAAACAAACTTAAGCTTGATTGAGTCTATTCTGGCTATCATGTATTCGAGGATTTTCGTAGTAATAAGAGAATTTCAAAAAATTCCCAGCAAAACAGATGCATAAGCAAGAGAAGGAACAAAGGGAAGGGAGTAATATGTTGAATCTATTGGTATTAACCAAGTGATTAGACTGTCTGTCAAACATGTATTTGCTTTTTTAACCAGAACAGACTCTGCTCTTGAGGCTCGAAGCGAAGTACGAGTGCTAGGAAACCTCAATGTATAATGTATAAGAGGGGCCCATTCAGAGTCCTCGTGGATGAGTGGGTAGAGTAAAAATACTACAAACTTGTAAAGCGTTTTAACACACAACCGAATCCCATTCGGTTTTCTTTCTTTCTTTTCACTTATCTTTCTTTCCTTTTATCTTTTTGTGTATTTATCTCAGGTTAGTAGAATACTTTTAAAATTTTCACATTCATAAGAACTGCCACAACGTAAAAAGAGGGTAACTTTTGCTAAGTTTTTCCTTTAATCTAGGCATCTACTCAGAAGTAGAGTACTCTCAAGTTGCTTCTCCTCCATTCACAGCAGACATCCACTTTGAACTTAGGTAAACAGAGAAAGATAAGCAGAGACAGCGCAGTCTTACTAACATAAATGAAATAGAAAGCGTTGCCAAGCCAGGCGACGGCAGAATGTTTAAAAAAAAAAAAAAAAAAAAACTTGTGATAGCATAACTACTAAACAAAGAATGCGATCATATTCACAAGTTTGACTACGGAATGAAGGATGATTTTTAAAAATTATAAAAATTTATGTGCGTAAAATACGAATATCTCGAAAGAAATCTGAGAGTACCCTACTATTGGTGGAGACCAAAATAATACGTCTATGATATAATAAATACTGTGAAATAGTACCGTGTAAAAATAATATGTGCCCCTCCGAATACTATATGTGCCCCCGGAACATTTTTGCTTAAAGCAACACTGCACAGGAGAGTGAATTACTGAAAAAGCCAGAGCTGTAGCTATGGGGAGCGAGCGGGGCGGTTGCCCAAGGCGCTGTGCCCTGTATAAATATTGGCGTCCTATTAAATCAATAGTGTTGTCGGTTTGTAAATAAATAAATTGTCGGTTTGTAAAGAAAGTTTAAGATTTTCTTGCTCGCTCCGTTCGCAATTTACACGTTATAAGAATCACAACAAGTTTTGTGTGAACGTATGTTAGTGTAAGGGAAGGACGGGCAAAGTGGCATACAAGTTATAAATGTTGTAATATTCCTGGAACAAAACACAATAAAAGTATGTTTTATACGCGTATGAAAAGCTTGCACCTTCTGCCGTATTATACAATAAAACGGAGATAGAAGAATCAAACATGTTGATGATAGATGAGATTCAATATTGATATGCGAAAGTCCACTGGAACTATATGTATGTAGGGTAAACATTTTTGTTTGTTTAAATAATGTTGCGAATTTTAATAATAATAATAATAATAATAATAATAATAATAATAATAATAATAATAATAATAATAATAATAATAATTTAATTTTTGAGTTTTACGTCTCACGGTTATGCCGGCTCAGCTAAAGGAGACAGTGAAGATAAGAAATGAATGAAATTATGAAGGTAGAGATTTGCAATATTCTGTGCTTACAATACATTTATAAGAAATGAAATAGGATGCAAAAATTAAAAAAATGAAAGTTTTTGCATATTTGTCTATTCAAGACAATATGAAAGTCTACCCAGAATACAACTCACTATGTTCAATTAGTTATAAAAGTGTCAGTTTAGTTCTCAAGAAACTTGACTCTCCGAACCGTTGTCATGAGCCCACTCAAAATAAATCATACATTGAAGCCGCATGAAGTAATTATTGCATGGTAAGTTGGCGGTGTGAAATTACATAATTATAATAACTCTAAAAAGGCAAGACCTGTGTAACAAAGAAAACAGTATCGAATATAAAAATGTAAAAAGGTACGTGTGTGGAAACTACTTCCTTACATAAGCACGAACCATTCAATAGCTGAACTTTACCTAGACAAAACGTAAGTTATCATGGAAGGATCTCGAACATCCAGTTTTCATGAGCCCACCTGAGACAAATCATACCTGAAGCCAATCTTCACTTGGAGGATCTAGATATTTCTCGTTGCACATAAGACAATTGTAAGCAACATCTGTAGAAGTGGCAGTTGCACTAGATTCCTTACATGTCTTCTTGTGAGATTCTTCGTCCGTTTGAGCTGTTGTTCTTCAAGAGACTTCTTCACATGAGTACTCGTTAGTACTTTGGCGTAGTTTGCCTGACATTTCAATGTTCCCTTTTGCTTGCGTGGCACTAGTGATACGTCTGCAACATGGACGACTGATAGCGGAGAATCAGAATCATTTATTTAGCTCACGTGCTTGGAATAACTACAAAAGGCTCAGTCAGATTATTTTCCTGATACAAATTCTCATTTGCTCGAGTTTGATCCCTAAACATGGAAGCTGAATCGTTTGGGAGAATAATTTCAATCTCAGTTTCTGTGTTAGGTGGTGCTAGACATGACATTAAGTCTGAGTCATCAAATACATTCTCATTTATTGGCTCAACTACACATCGCGCAAAACCATTTACAACAGATTTTATTTTTACAGCGCTCTTAAAAAGCTCACCAACGTGAAGATCGGTGATGGACTCCCCAGGTTGGGCGGGCATCCATTGCTGGCAAGTACTTTCGTAATATTTCTTAAGAAGTCCGAAGAAGGAGATATCTAGGGGTTGTAACCTATGCATCGTGTGTGGCGGAAAATAAATGACAACAATAACATTTTTAATACAGCTAAATCTAATGCAGGGAGTGACTTACGACGTACAAGTCCGTTTAACAATAGCAGAAACTTTCCATCCTTTGAAGGTTGAACGTGCTTACTACAGTATTCTGTCTATGTAATAAATAGTTCACGAACGCCTTTCGAGTACTACTTGAATTGTTTGTTTGTTTATTGAAAGCAGGTAAAGTGAAACAGATCCATTGTCCGCAGTCTGTTATTCCTCTTAGCCCGCGTCAGTACGATTCATATTTTATACTTCTCCAAATCAAGGTTTTCATTAATTCACAAAACCATTTTATCTATTTCTACTATGAATAATGCTGTACTCACTTGATTACAAAATACATATTTTCGTTGAATATTTAGGAACTACAACTTTTTCCTTCCTGGCCTTCAGAAAACTTTTTTTTTTTTCATGTCACATGTTTCCCCTTTATTTCTCATGAACAACGCAGCATATGGAGTTTTCCATTACGTCATAGCGTCAAGTCACTTGCTCCTCTTCAGTGCTACCACCTGTGTCTCGATGTATAGCGTTATGTTTTCGGAAACGCCAAAATTCACTTTGCCTGCACGTTTCATTTTGCCCGCCCTTCCCCTTCTTTTAACGTGTTAATTAATAATAAGTAATCTTAAATTCAGAAATTAAGTAATTGCTATAATTTCAAACGTATATAATAGCCAAACTATATTTTGGATTTTAAATACAAACAAAATATATTCTTTACCCCCATCTATCAATATTCAGAAAATCACAAAGAAAGCTCCTTCGGAATTCCCGCTATCCGTCACAAAATAGTTTTACCGTAAAAGAACTACCTCTATGGCCTATGGAACCCAGAGGTTCAATACCACGTTCATAAAGCCTCTCTAATGACTTCTATCCTTACAAAACTGAATCCAGTTTCTACTTTGTATTCCTATTTCTGCGAGATCCATCTTAATATTGTCCTCTCACCTGGGCGTAAGTCTTCCTAATGGACGTTATCAGATTGGATTTCCAGTCAAAACTTTGAAAGCGTTCGTACTTTGTTCCATTCTCGCTACATAACCTACCTCCCTGAGCCTCTTAGATTTGATGACTCTAACAATATTTCGTAAAGGGTATAAATTATGCAGTTCCTTTAATGAAGTTTCCGCCATTGCCCATTTCCGTTCCTTTTGGGCAAGGGCGCCGATTTCTCTGTAAATTTGGGGGGCTCATTCACACGCAGCAGGCATATAGACGAATTGCATTCAAATTATGCCAAATATTGTATATTCAGAAATACAATATGGCGGCCATATGAAGTTGGGGGGCAGGATCGGCGCCCTTGCTTTTGGGTCCGAATATTCGTCTCAGTATTTTATTCTGAAATGCTTTCAGTCTGCATTCTTCCCTTAAAGTAAGTGACCATGTTTCGCAACCATAGAGAACAACAGGCATGATTATCGTTTTATATATTTTAAGTTTCAAATTCCTCGACAGAATTCGCGACAACAAGAGATTTTGAACTGAATGATAACACGAATTTCTACTTTCAGTCGACACTTAATTTCTTCGCGGATATTATTTTGGTCTGTTAATATTGATCCTAGATTCTTGAAAGTATCCACTTATCGAAAGTATTATTTGATACTTTGACTCATCCATAATTTGCAGTATTACGATCCCGACGAATTTCCATATATTTATTTTTTCTACATTTATTTCTAAAACTACAATCGTTTAATAAGGCATCTGCATTTCTTTCTATTGTTCTCCTATCATCTCCTATCAGACTTACAACATCAGCATATTCTATAACCTGGTGAACACCGTTTAATTCCAAGTCCTGGTTGCTTTGATTTTCCTTACAGCATATTCCAGAATCAAGTTGAATAATAATGTTGACAACACATTTCGTTGTTTTATGCGTTCTCGACGAGGAAGCTCGTGAATAATAATTTTCCTACTCGGACTTTACTTTGAGATTCATTTAAACATATTGTAATTACTGTAACTAGCTTTTCCGACATTCCAAATTCTGTAAAAATGCTGTACAATGTTTCTCTTCTAATAGGATCGTAAGCCTTTTTAAAATCAATAAATAACTAATGTGCCGGGGTATTGTATTCACATTTCGTTTAGAGTACTTGTCAAATGGTAGATATCTTGTCGATAGTTGATTGATTTCATCTAAGGACATACTGATAATGTCCAATAATTTCATCTGCGTTTGGAATCAATTTCCCTAATAGAATGGTTGAGAGTATTTTAGAGGATGCTGACAGAAGGGAAGTGCCTTGATAATTATTACAATCTGCTTTTTCGCCTTTCTTGGGAATTGGAACAATGATTTATTCTTTTCTCTCTTGTGGTAATTCCTCCTTGTTCCAGATGAGGAGTATGAGTTTGTGTACCTTGTTCCAAACTTTCCCCTTCCAGCTAAAATTAACTCAGCCAGAATTTCGTCTATACCAGGCGATTTGTGTTTCTTTAATTTCTTTATAGCGATTTCTACCTCTGTTCCGCTAGGCTCTGGAATATATGGTTCTACTGTGTGCATTTCCCTTTCCACACGAACATTAGTTTTTGACTGCGTGTTAAGGAAATCGTCAAAGAAATGTTTCCATCTATTCAAGATGACATCTATATCAGTGAGAATTGTTCCATCATCTCTTTTTAAATTATACACGCGAGGTTGATACCCTTTCTTAAATTCTTTGATGCCCTTATACATGTCTCGGTTTTTTTTACTATTGTCTTCAAGTTCATTAATTTTAGCTTTAAAAAATCGTGTTCTTCGTTCCATACATTTTGGAAGTTTACCATCTGATGTCAACGAAATTTTGTGTAGTTACATCATTCGGATTTTGTAGCCAAACTCAGTTTCACCTGTTTTCCCTTCTCCGCTAGTTTGGTGCATATCTGGTCGAACCAGGTTTGTTCCTATGTATTTCCGCGTGCCCCGTATTTTCTTTTGCTGAAATTTTAATGCTATCCCTAATTTGGACCGAAGTATTCTAAACATTCTTTCTCTCAAAAACTTCTAAAACCGAGAATCTATTCGACACTTAAATCTAGTTTTCACCTGTAGCCATGTTCTCCTCTAATTTTTTAAACTAATCCTCTTTGTTTCTAGATGTTGAATATTCCCTAATAATCTCTCTCTTCTTATTGCTGCTGCCAAATAGTGACTAGTGTCACAGTCAAGTCCTCTGAACGACCGAACATTAATTATGTCAGAATGTCTTTTTCTATCTACTAAAAGGTGATAAATTTGATTGTGTATTCTTCCATCTGGCTAGCTCAATGTGTATTTATCAACATCGCGATGTGGGAATTTTGTACTCTTCACGATAAGGTTTTTGGATGTTGCAAAGTTGAGTCTAACGCCGTTGTCATTACTTTCGTTATTCAGTTTTTCATGTTCTATAATCAGTTTGAAAATATCCTCTCGTCCTACCTACGAATTGAAATCCCCTAATAGAATTTTCATATGGTATTGTGGGAATTGGCCAAATATCCGTTCTACTACTTCTTCGTGAAAACTGTATTTTAGAAAGTTCTGTCACTTTTTCAGCCACCACCTTCAAACATCGATATGTCACCTAAGACGCACCTGGAAGATCAAAAATAGTCCTCATCAGCATCGAAGACCTTCTGTCAACGTTCTGGAAGGCCGTGGATTCCATCGCGGTAGGACTTGGTGAACCATAAAGCGAAAAAAGTATCAAGTGCGATTGTCCAAGAAATGGAACAGGTGATAATGGATGGTGCAATGTCCGTGGAGTATGGCGGATGCAATAGTGTTTCCCATCCAAAGTGTAGAATGGTGTCTCGGGTCATCCTAACCACGTGGGGCTTAGCGTTGTCCTGTAACAGGAGAACCCCTTTGGGATTCAGAAATGCTGGCACCAGAGTTTTTAGTTTTTCTTGAACACGGCTCAACTGCTGACAGTACATAGTTGCATTGATGCTCTGACCAACTGGTAGCAATTCCTGATGCACGATGCCGCGAGCAGTCTACCAAACATACAGGAGGACCTTCTTCTGGTGCAGTGCAGGTTTCGGCTGTTTAGGAACCGGTTTATGGAATGCTAACCAATGACGACGGCACCGTGGAGCTTCGTGCAAGACCTATTTCTCATCACATGTCAACACCCTGCACAGAAATGGCTCCTTCCTCAGACGAGACAGCAAAGAAATACAAGTGTCTGCTTTGTTGCCTTCTGGCCAGGAGTAAAATCATGTGGGACCCATCGACCTAACTTGTAGTGCTTCCCAAGTTAATGGAGGTGCTGCCGAATGGTTTCTCCACCCACACTGAATTGTTGTCCCAATTCCTCACATGTCTGGCCATTGTTCGCCCCAATTGCTCCCTGAAGATCTTCATTTTGTACATGTGTTGGTCATCCGGCATGTGTGCGTCTCCTAGTGTTTCGTCACCGTCCTTAAACTTATTAAACCATCGCTGCACTGTCCGTGTAGTCACAACACCCTCACCAAAGGCCTGGCATATCTTCCGCTTCACTGCAGCGACGTTTGACCCCAGTTTGCACCCTGTGACGCTCTGTGTGTGCAGTCTTATGACGCTCTGTGGAAGTCTCAAGTTCACTCTGCCCTTACGCAAGTTCACGGTGTAACTGAAGTGCCACAACCTGGTAGTATGATGGATATACCCACACCAACAACTGCTCTTCGCCATATCTTCATTCGCATTCAACTCACAGTGTGAGGGCCAATTGAACACAGACCTGCACAAAAAGCGACAGAACTCTTGATTACCTTTATATATCGTCATCCTTATCTTCTGTTGGACATGCACATTTAAAACAATAATATTTTATCAGAACTCAGACCCTTAACAGTAACAGAAGAAAGTCTATCATTAACAAATTCAACCCGTTTAAAATTGCTGGTGTTAAACGAGTCGAAATTAAAATTATTTATGTGGTCATATACAAAATAAAATTACAAAAGTTTACAATTATTACTAGAAATTAATGCTTTCATCCACTTCAAATATTTTAAAAACATATAGTTTCTAATGTATTGAAAGTTCTTATCGCTAGTATGAAACGCCGTAAACAGTTGTAAATTTTTATAACTTTTCTCCAAGTGGATTTGAATACAACCAAAGGTAATTTTGTGAAGGTTAACAAAAAGTCCAAAAAAGCCTCATGAAAACAGCTCGTATGAATACATAATGGACGTTTTGGCTTTTGGAATGGTCTGTCCAAGCAGCTTGATAAAAAAAAAAAAAAAAAAAAAATCAGGATAGCATAGCAATGAAAGCTGTTTCTCTTATATGCAAAAAGAAGAAGAAGAAGAAGAAGAAGAAGGAGGAGGAGGAAGGAGGCAAAAGTTTGGTATGGTGACTGTAGGGGGCACTGAATTCTACTTCACCCCGGGCGCTGAAATCTCTAGCTACGACTCTGTAAAAAGCCACAACAAGAAGGCGTAAACAACTGTTATTTTTTAGCATGATAACACATTAACAATATTTCATTAAATTCTTGAATTATGGTTCATCAACATATATGTAGCTTATCCACAATATATTTTTAAAGTTTACACCCATTCACAATATTCCTAACCAAATCGAAAGAAAAAGAATCTCATCTGTCCCTTTGTGGCCAAGCGGCTAAAATGCAAAGTCACGGGTCCGTTAACGTATGTTGATACAGCGTTAAGATTTAAAAGTCAGGTTGGCGTAAAAAAGAAATATTAAACGAACTGAAATTCCCCAACTGACATATTATGTCACTTTTAAAGGTGAAAAAGATGAAGACTACAATACACGTTAGTCAGTAGTCTCAGTCTTAAGTTACACATCTTTGTCATGTCTCAATCAACGATAGGATTCCATGATGAAAAATGGCTGGAGTCTGCTATGAGAAAAGGTGGTGAACCGCTAAACCGCACATTGCACTGTTCGGTCATCCGGTCTCGGCCTACCCGCAACCACGGTTTGAACCTCATATTACATATTACAGAATATTTAAATTACTCTTTATTCATTTTGTGTGAGATATGCACATTTTAAAGTTTCATGTTGTAATAAACTTGATTTGATTCCCTCCCCCATTGCTAACACGAGAATAATATTTAAAAAGTAAAAGTCATTTAAATATTAAAACAACTAACGCAGCTTGCATTGCACAGTACACAATATCTTGTTTCCACATAGATACTTGAGTGCAGAATAACAAAGTTGCTGAAACAACTGCGAAGCTGATCTCAATATAATAAATTATCTTACATATATTAAATATTTTATGTGTAGTAAGTCTTTGATGAAATCGAAAGGTTTAGTAAGCTAACTTGATTTGTTTTAATAGTGTTATTCATTCGTGGCTCTCAGAAAGAGAGAGCTAGGATCCCGGAGGAAAGAAGACCCTACAGAACTAATCGGGGAACCAGATATATAAAAACAATTCATGAACTCTCTTGTTATGCCTTCTGCAGAGATAAGATTTTATATTTATTCCTCAAAATAACTCTATGATTATGGGTGTACAAATATCTTCCTCTACTTTGGCCAACTCGCTGATTGAGGGGCTCCAAAAATATCCTGCACTGAAGCCCCGAAAAGACTTCTTACGGCACAAAGTATGTCATGCAATACTCGAAATGGATCGTATATCCGATGTGGTACTATATGACACTTCTTTCTATTTAATTTTCATACTGGCAACTTTCATCGTGAGAATGTACATGCAACGTTTTAATTGGGCTAACACATGAAAAATCATATGCAAAATATACGATCTACCAGCACTAGCATTTAAGATTTCTCGTTTCGAACACTGGATATGGAGGATAATGTAGGAAATATTTCAAAAATTAGGAAAATAGTCATCTTAAAGAAAGAAAAGAAAAAGAAACAAACGGTATATCGTTCTTCCTAATTGGAATACTTTCTTTTACGATAAAGTATGTTCGTAATGGAGAGACGATCAAAATCACCAGTTGTTATTAGGTTCTAGAACGATTTTATTATTTCAAAACATAAATTCGTTTTTGATTTTCATAATAAATGTTTGATTTCAAAAATCGAAAATCGATTTCGGTTTTCAAAACTCAAAAATTTGTTCCAGTTTTTGAAACTAAAAATGTCATGAAATGTGAACAGCACTAGTATCAACCTGAATACTGAAAGGATAAATCTATCGATTTAGAAGTACTAAAACTAACATAAAACATACAACCACACAATAAGGTGATTCATGCACTTGAGTGCTTACAGAACATTCTCCAAATAGGTGCTTTGTTTTAGTGTATACACAGTTTCAGTCGCGTGCATCAGAATTTACATATAAATATCCTATACAAAATATTATAATCATTAATCGTAATTACATTGAATTATTAAAGAGTAAGTCGATAATATGACATGTCCAGACTATAGTATTTAATAATCTTAGACTGATTTCTCTATGCTTCCGCATGAAACATTGAAAAAAAAATCATGTATTCTTAGTTAAACTTGATACAATAGTCGACAAGTTTACTTTAAAACAATTTTGCAAAACTTCCTAATAAACATTCATATTGCTGGTGGACTTTTGTTATGTATACTGCTATAATTGATGATTAATGAAAGCAATGTTTGCATTTCACAGCAATGTTCTCGAAATAAAGGACCTGAAGAATGGATTATCCAAGTTACTTTGATGTATCATGATTAAAAGCATATTCCTTTTGGATATTAGAGGTGTAAAATTCTTAGATGACCAAACAAATGAAAGCCGGACAGAACTAAACATGAACTCCCTCTTTTGATTAAATGGTTACCGATCCTGTCTTTGTTGCAGTACATTCAAGCCCGATTTCCAATGGGAGCTCAATAAATGTGGTTTAAATCTTAAACTGTAGTGCACATCTCATACAATGTTCGTGTGAAAGGGTTGTTAAAGCTCCGAACAAAACATTTTAGATTCATTACTTTTCTTTCACCATTTTTAATGTTTACAAAAATTTGCCAGAAAGTATTTGTAAGTAGTGTAATGTCTCTTTTCAACATCAACTAAATATATGATGCCATAACAAGCACAGATCTCCAAATTAGTGGATTGGATCATTTAGATAAATTAAAACATGATGATCAGAATTGAGAATGTATTATCTGTAGATTTTTTTGTGGAATGAAAGAGCTTTTCCCCGTTTGCACGTTCATACTAGAATAAGCAAATTTAGAGAATACAAAAACAACATTTGGCACACTCACATAATTTCACAATCCACCTATATAGTCATTAAAATATTATTTTTGCCAATAAGGAAGAAACCTCTAGTTTTTTAAGAAAAAATCGTTTAGTATTTAATTATTCCAATTTGAATTTTTAAATTACCTTTCAACATTTAACAGAAACAGCGATAGGTAGGGGCATCGATTATCTCATATCTTTTTGATGACTGAATACATGGCAGAAGAGTTGGTATTTTCCTTCAACAAACTATAGAAGTCCATGCAAGAAATTATTAGTGAGCTATGTAAGCAAGAGCAAAAAGCGGGACACTTCTTTTAAAAGATGGAGATTTTGCACTCCGTTTGCATTTTTCTCGGGACACTGGATTACTTTCTGAAAAAGAAAGGATAATCCCATTAAAAACGAGATGTCTGGACACTATAGCTTACGATAGCAGTCACATTCAAATAACATATAAAAAGATGGAAAAAGACAAGAAGAAGAAAATTGATAACTTAAATCTCCTTGACATTTAGAGTCAAAGTAAACCCAAAGACTCTGGGGTAAGAAAACAAAGATTCCTCAGAAATTCTCAAGTTTTTATGGGATAAGTTGCATTTTTTGACAGTTTATAGTCATGTCCAAGGTATAATAAGGAGTCTTCTGTTTAAAACTGCCAAACAGGTAGCACGGATAGTATAGCTCGTTTGAATTACCTGTGCGAGCGACTAAGTTGCGAACTAGTTTTCTTGTTTACATATGACGTCACCCACGTGCCAGAGATACTAGTTTTACTTGAGGTTTCATTCATATGCAGGTTTTCAATAAAATTTGCTGAACCAAATTAAATTTAATAGAAGCAGTCGTGTACATAATTTAAATCGCTGTGCGCTGAATACGTAAAACAATTTAACATGGGATGAAACATAAGCATGTAGATGGCTGCAAACCTAATTTTCCCATATAAAAATAGTAAATAGAACTTAAAGTATTTCAAAAAATGAAAATGAAATGAAATGAAATCTTTGAGTTTTACGTCCCAGGGTTATGCCGGTTAGGCTAAAGGAGACGGTGATGATGAAATAATGAGTGAAATGGTGGAATGAAGAAAGTGGGAGGAAACCGGAGAACCCCGAGAAAACCCACGCACACGGTGTTTGTCCACCACAAAGTTCACTTGGCGGGGGCTGGGATCGAACGCGGGACCCCGAGCACCAGAGGTGAACGCTCTACCACTGAACAAAATATTCCTGAAGTGTTTGCAAATGTTCCAGTTGAGATGCTAAGAAGAGCAGTGGATTCTGTTCCTAAAAAATTCCAGAAATATGTGGAAAATGCGGCTGCATGTGTTGAAATGTAACTTAATAACCAAATGGTACACCCTAATAATGTATCCAATGGAAATAAAACTGTGAAAGGTTGTTTACTTTTTTGAAATATTCATTGTTACAAATACGTACTGACTTTACAACCACCCTGCATATATCGGTTTATGGCTAGACAGACTTTCGTACTTCTGCAATACCACATTAAGTATTTTATTTCGGCACATAGAGTAAGCAGAACTGCAGGGTAAACAGATAAGGAAAATGTCTCGCTCTTTTTATTTTTTTAACCCTACGGGTTTGAAATACTGATGATTAGTTAACAGATAAAAATAAGGACTCAACTTACTGCCGCTACAATCCATGTAGAGTTACGTTAGTAAGTTCAACGTGGTGATCCGTAGTCAGTACATAAGCTCTCAGCTATAATTTTTTCTGACTTTCTGGATCTGAGATATCTACTTTTTAATTCACGTAGTTCCCAATTGTCTCATGACCATGAATAAATGAAATGATATCTTAAAGTTTTACGACTCACGAATATGCCTTGGAGGCTACGGAAGGTGATGACAATGAATGAAATGCTGGAATGAAGAAATGAGAGGATACGGGGAAACACGAGAAAACCCATGCAGTGGTAGTTGTCCCTACAAGGCCTACTTGGCGCGATCTGGAATCAACGCATCAGAAAGGAGTGCTTTAGCACTGAGCTACCCAACTCCAGCCATGATGATGGTTCAACAACATAAAATGTTAGTGGTCCAATGGGGAATAGTACCAGGGTCCACACACTACGAGGTCCGTGCGCAACAGTTCAGATAAACAAGCCAGAAAAATAAACCCACTGCTGAACAAGACTGCACTTGATCCTCATCGAAACGTCACTTGTTAAATGGGTTTTAGATGAGATAAGTGCAGTCTTGCTTCAGCAGTGGGTTTACTTTTCTGATTTGATTTGCAAGACGTATGACTATGATTGTGTGTCAGTATAAACAAGTCAATATATAGAAGATTTTTCTCTAACTCTATGGGTTATAGAACCCGTAGGTTCAATGCCGCGTTCACAAAAGCTCTCCACCGACTTCTATCCTTAGCGAACTGGATCCAGTTTCTACTTCGTATTCCTATCTCTGCGAGATCCATCTTAATATTGTCCTCCCATCTGCGCCTACATCTTCCTAATGGTCGTTTTCCGATTGGTCTTCCAGTCGAGACTTTGAAACGTTTCTATTTTCTTCCATTCTAGCTACATGACCCGCCCACCTAAACCTCCTCGACTTGACGACCCTAACAATGTTGGGTAAACCATATAAATTATGTAGTTCCTCGTTATGAAGTTTCCGCTATTCCCCATTCCCGTTCTTCTTGGGCCCGAATATTCATCTCAGGATCTTGTTTTCAAATACTTTTAGTCTATGTTCTTCCCTCAGAGTAAGCGACCATGTTTCGCAACCATATAGAACAACAGGCATGATTATCGTTTTATATATTTTAAGCTTCAAATTCCTCGACAGAATAATAACACGAATTCCCTGCTTTTAGTCGACATTTAATTTCTTCGTGAATATGATTTTCGTCTGTTAATATTGATCCTAGATATTTGAAAGTGTTCACTTTATCAAAAGTATTATTTACTATTTAAACGCATCCATAATTTGCCGTATTAAGGTCCCGACGCACTTCCATGTATTTAGTTTTCACTGCATTTACTTTTAAATCCATGTCCATGCAAGCGTTTAATAAGATCTCTGCATTTCTTTCTATTGTTCTCCTGTCATCCCCTATTACATTTACATCGTCAGCATATGCCACAACCTGGTGAATACCGTTCAACTCTAGGCCCTGGTTGCTATCTTTGATTTTCCTTATAGCGTATTCCAGAACGAAGTTGAATAATAATGGCGACAACGCATCTCCTTGTTTCAGGCCATTTTCGACATGAAAGCTCGTGGACAAAAATTTCCCTACCCGGACTTTACTTTGGGATTCATTTAAACATATCTTAATTAATCTAATTATCTTTCTTGGTATTCCAAGTTCAGTAAGAACGTTGTATAATGTTTCTCTCCTAACCGAGTCGTACGCCTTTCTAAAATCAGTAAATAGTTGATGTATCGGGGTTTGTAATCCCTCTTGTTTTCGAGTATTTGTCGAATGGTAATTATTTGGTCGCTAGTTGATCGATTTCGTCTAAATCCGCACTGATAATTTCCAATAATTTGGGGTCAATCTTGCTAATAGAATGTTTCAAAGAATTTTATAGGATGTTGACAGAAGAGAAATGCGTCTGTAATTATTATTAAGTTTTGTCGCCTTTCTTGTGAACTGGAACAATGATTGATTATTTCCACTCTTGTGGCAATTCTTCCTTGTTCCAGAAAAGGAAAATGACTTTATGTATCTTATTCCACAATTTTTCATCTTCAGCTAAAATTAACTCAGCCAGAATTTCGTCTACGCCCGGAGATTTGTGCTTCTTTAATTTCTTTATAACGGTTTCTTTATAACGAATATCATTCTGTTTAAGACTTTGTTACGAACTTCATTTACGATAGATGTTACATTTTGTGTTGTATTGCTGAATATCCGATTGTCACTTCATGACGCTTTTCCCCACATACATTTACATGTAATTAAATGCAAGAGAAAGTAGATCCTTTCAATTGTTCTATATGGTTAATATTCACGCACTGATGCTAAGAAAGACGGCGATGAAAAGATGGATGATAATGATAGAATGAAGAAAATGAGAGAAAACGAGACTTTCGATAACTTCCCCCACCCACACATAAACACAGTCCCGAGAAAATCTAGAGTCGTTGTAGAGAACAAACAAAGTACACTTGATGCGAGCTTGGATCGAATCAGGAACCCTACGCACCAGATTTGAGCGCTCAACCACCGAATCACCTTTCTCTCACACATATAGCTTGAATGCCATGTTGAGCTGTTGGTTTTCTCTCGTATGGCCTCGAGAAAGAACGTTAAACTCTAAACTAACCTACTACAAATACATAAATTTATGAAGGCCTATAAGCGAAAAAAGTATAATTAAGCCTGTATGAAAGGGTTACTAATATCATTTGTTAAAACATAGTCAGCTGCAAAGCTGAAGTGATTTATTTATTTATTTTTACGTTTGTTTCATAAAAGTATTTCGAAAAAGAAGTAAAAATTCTCTCTGACAATTTATCTACAGTAACTCTTAAGATAAGAAATTATGACCTATCGCAACCAATGCTTGGGCACCTCACGTGAAATGTTTTTACGTTCATAAATACAATCTTTACATAATATGTTCCCAAACACTTAACAAATTTCAAATGCTACATGCTTACTGAAATTATAAACAGCCCGAAATGAAGGCACGTGAGAATACACGCGTTTGGTGATATTCCACTCTTAAATTATTCCTAGTAATTTTCCAGAGACTACCAGGTTTCAGTTACAAACGAAGTTCCTGTATGTGCCAGCCCACACTACTTACAAGGTTATAAAAATCGTGACGACTGAGAAATGTAACAGGAATTGGAAGAAATATTTGCTTAGAAATATGTCTCGGAGTAAAATTTATGATGTCAGAAATCTGGAGAGAGAGATAAAACGGATCTCTCTATATAAGAATGTTTCACCTCAAGGCTAATAAGGATTTTAGCGAAACTAAGCGACCCATTACTGTAGAACCTGCGATAATGGTTTGGAGAGGGAAAACTTTTCAAATGATACGTATAGGATGCTTTCTCCTTGTTGTACAGGTAAGTAAAATGGGTTGTAAACTCTGTTTGTACTATACATAAATACAAATTTAATAGGATAGGTTTCAGATTAAAGCTTTTAATATAATAGTTTTCTTATATCTCTGGTCAAGACCGTTCAATATCCAGTTTTCTGAGAAAATAAGATGTGTATTTATCAATTTCCTTTCTTATTTCTTTCAAACCAGTAAATTTACAGCTGATTATAAGCAACGAGATATAATTTGAAAAGGAGTTAGTAATACATACTGATATAAGGTTGTCTTAGATTTAAAAATAATTCGAAATAAAATTCGTACCATCTTACATTTTACAAAATATTTTAACTTGAATTAAACAATGTGACAAATATTATGAAATGTAAAAGTCTTTTACACATTACACATAGCTAATAAAGAGATACAACTTATGTCATGAGGTGAACTCGATATATCAGCTGAAAATAATATGACATTTTTTTTTTATTTTTCTGAGGTATTTCAGTATTTTTTATGGTCTGGGGAGTAACAGTATGTTATTAATATTTTTATAGGTTTTCAAAAAAAAAAAAAAAAAAAGGAAATAGTGAAAATTTACAGTGAATGACTCTTAAAATTCATTTGAATTGTTTATGTTACATATTACGTTAAAATTAAAGCAGAATGATGTATTATATACAACATTCAATCCGTCCTAAATTACGATCCCAAGTTTAATCATAAAAGAAAACAGGGAATAACGGTATACTAATGTTCTAGCAAGAGAAAAATTTCCATTGGTTAATTACTTTCAACGAACGTTAAGTCCCAAAATGTTAAGAGTTTAGTTAGTATCTTTTCTCTTTAATTAGAAAGAAAAAAGAAAAGAAATATAAAAGAAAATAAACTAGAAGAAACAGAACCTTTCTTTGAGTATTTTGATCTGCAATAAACTTTATTTAGGTTAAAAGAAAACATCCATTAGATTAATAATTTCTGAACTGTAAGACTAGTAAGAGAAGTGGAGACCTCTGAAAGGTTATACCGTGCTGCTAAATGAGATAAAGTGTAATTAATCAGTACACCAAAGTCTGAAATTAAACTCGAAGTTACGTACATGAAGGCAGGTTGGTAAGGTATACTCAATTCACTGGAGCAAACAAAGTCGTCACATTTACTTTTGAAAATAATTTAGGTAGTGATGTTGGAAAGCTAAGAAGCTTGTCATTTAAACAATTACAATCTTCTACAAAGTAGTTCTCTTGCACATCTATAGCGATGCACAGTTCCCAGTCACCTTGCAAAGTAATGTAGTAAATATTCTACAATTCTCAATGCTTAATCTGCACGTTTTCAATAGAACTTTCCTGAATTTGATTTTAGCGTCCCATTCAGCAGCGAGGCTATATGAGACGTGGATCTACAGATTAACATGGAATCCGAATCACATGTTATATTGGAAGGAATTGAAACCCAGGTCTCCTGCGCCAAACGCGCGTACGCACATGACATTCACATAATCACGAGAGAGCTCATCAATAGAGCTATCTTTAGCTTCAGCGTGAAGATAGGGAAATTCCAATAGGCAATTTTGGCAATTCGAACAGGTAAAGAAAAGAGCTATAATGCTACGACAGGAAAGTTTATGTTTCGAACATTCTATTAGCTGTGTTATCGCGTTAAAGCATCCAACTGTCCTTGCCTTATAATCAATCTTATGAGCTGATTGCCCTCTCTCAGACGCTTCAAACTGTGGGAACAAAAGATTGACCCTTTGACAGTACTTCAAGATGGAAAAAACACGATAAGTTGTCGAAAACGATGAACATATTCTTGGTCACACTCCTAATCAGTGGCTACGCCAGAGAGGAGCGGGCGCAAACTTTGGGTATACTTCGTCCAAAACATATAATATAGATCTAGTAATATAAAAATATCCTTTTCGGCATACAACAAAAAATATGCTCTCCTCCCAAAAGAGGTGTATCTGACCCTCCGCCTATTCCTCCTAAGAAATTAAAGCTGGCGTCGTCACACCTGCTTCTTCCATTTCGGTTTCGAATATACCAATTGTTGTTTGATCTCCGAATCATAAGCGTAGGTGTAAATTTCGTCGCCAGTGATGAGCTGCGACAGAAGCTGACGAAATTGTAACAGAATTTTATGTGATACACGTTGTAGTCAGAGGTTAGAAAGTGGGCATAAAGTTTGCATGTTCAACCCAGAAATGCGAGTTGCTGTATTGTTTCAAATGACACATTTACGTAATACCCTGGAGGAAAAGTCTTACAATTTCTTTAAAAGTCCTCATGCACAAGTTACCTAATTTTTCAACATTTTAGATTATTCTCATGCTTGATACTACAACTTTTTCCTGTAATTTGTAATTCATCATGTTGCAGGCGTGCTAGTGAATATTTTGCGAAAGCGGGCTCAAAACAACTCCCCATGTGTACAAAACGAATTCCTCAGTTTATTAACCCAACAAGGTCACCGTTATCTGTAACTTAAAGTACGACCATAAATCGTAAATCCTTGTACTATCCTCCTTTTGGTGTTAGTGTTTTTTTCCCTACTAGTTCATATTTTTCGGAGGAATTAAACAATACGGAAAGGCACAGTGTAGCTTCCATAACTAACTAAAAATTGCCGGACTTACTTTCCTTCTCTTGTTAAATTTAAGTCTCTGCACATAATAAGTAACACATTGCTTACTTGTACTTGACTAACGAGTATGTAACTTCAAAATTAACAAAGGCGAAGTTCCCAGACAAAAAGTTTGAGTTCGTAAAGCATGAAATGTTAAAACGAAGGTCTACAGACCAGTGGCGGATCTATAAGATAGAAATTGGGGGGGGGGGGGGAGTCAGAACCCAGACTAAGATTGGTATATCATGAATTTATTATAAACTTTCAAAAATATATAAATAATAGCTTAAATTACTTTTTATCACTTAAAAAAATGGAGGACTAGGGCCCCGGCCCCGGGTTAGATCCACCAATGCTACAGACTTGTTTTAAAAAAGAAATGATCATCCAACTCACTTTGAGAGAGGACCTATATTCTTATTCATAGATGGAATTAAACCAAAAGAAAGCGATAGTTTTTGAACAATTAAGATTCTTCTTCAAGCCAAAGTATAGCGAAAATATAGACCTACTCTTTTAATAGAGATAAGTGAATAAACGTTTCTGAACAAGAGTGTAAATATTTCACCATTGTCAAATTCATTATTTCAAAACTAAATACTGTAGATAAAAAATAAAATAGAAAATAATATAAAAAGAACTTTTACATCATTGTCCAGAATGTTAATCTGAGCCCAGTTAGTTTCAGAAGACAAAATTAAATTGAAATGTATTCCTCCTGGAGGTACTACTACCATGTTAGATAATAAAAGCAAAATGTACCATATCCCTGGATGATATGTTTCTGTGTGAGGTTTTAGCAAATAAGTTTCAATTTACATTGTATAATTTAAGATAGATTTTCAAACTATATGAATCAAATATTGATACAGGGAGTGATCAATATACTTATTTTCGGTTTTAATAAGGGCAGAGATAGAAAGTACTAATGGTATGCAATATGCATATTAAAATATATATTTTCGTCGTTTTTTGTTTTATTTTTTTAATGTTTTTGCTCCGTGGGGATCAACATTGAAACCGAAACACCTAGTAGATTTTACCACTTCCAGCCTTTACAAAAGGGCAGATGCGCACCCAGAAAATTTTGTTAGGGGTGGTCCAATACTACAAGTCACTATGTCTACGTAGTATTGAACGAGTATTATTCTGCACCCGAAAAGATGGTAAGTAATTGTAAAATACTTCCATCTATATTTTCATTTTTTTAAATGATAGAACTAGATTGTTTTTGAAAGAAAAAGAAATGAAACCAAACGAAATCTTTGAATTTAACGTCCTACGATTATGCCCATTAGACTAAGAGAGACGATTATTAAAGCAAGTGAATGAGAATGGAAGAATTGGTGGAATGAGAAAGTGGGAGGAAACGGGAGTACCCCAAGGAAACCCACGAGCACAATGTTCTCTACCACAAACTTACTTGAACGAGGATCGAACTAAGGATACCACGCACCAGAGGTAAGCGCTCTACCACTGAGCCATCGTGCCTCCCTTTTATAAGAAAAAGAGTACAAATGAAGTGTAAGATCAAATTTTTATGCTACATCAATTATTTCCCTGTTAAACAAGTGTAGTTTTATTAGGAAAGTGTACAAATGTATACTGAGTTAGAAAGTTTTGGGGGAGGGTCCGAACCTGGTGGACCCCTGGGATGGGTGCGTCTCTGCAAAGGGATAAGGATAAAGGTACAATTTATTTTTCGAATGTTGTTCTCACACATCAAAAAGACGTTTCTCGCTATCTATTACTGCATAAGATTTCTACCACTTGTGATTGAGTGGTTGATTTAAATTTAATGCAATATCCCTTTCCAGCCCCAAGGTTTCAGGAGACATAACTTTCTACTTAAACTGGCATCAGATTCAACAGTTGGCTTTGTAATGGAAGACAGGTGTCCTAATCTGGAATTGAACCCGACATAATGTACACTAAAAGTAAACATATTAACCACTTGACCACAAGAGAACACACGCTGCCGCTTCTAGTTTCAATAGAGAGATTTGAGAGATGAAGATGGAACCTATTCTTGTGAGGCTAAATGCAGATCGTAAAACGTTTCTCGCTGTTACTGTTTGAAGGGTGTGAGGCAAGAACATGGTAACTCACAATTTTGAAGTTGCTGCGTTTTGCAGTACCCGATAGAAAGCAACGCATACCGCTTCGTTTAACCTTGTCCATTTAATCCTTCATGTATAGTCTTATGCGAAAAATCAGCTTTCCGACTTTGAAAATAAATTGTGCAGCAGAAAATCTCTAATTTCTTACAATAGTAAAATTGTGGGTTACCAAGTTCTTGACTCACACTCTTCGTTTGCCCACTATAGACGGAGAATTTTACTACGTTTCTAGCACTTCCAGTTTCAGTAGAGGGATAGGGAACTTATGTATACTGTACGATTCACTACGTCCTACCATCTTTGTTCTGATACCTCTCTATAGACAGGCACCAGACAAAGTCGTTCTATAACTTCCCATATTTCTGCATAACCAATTTGAAAGTTTAAAAGTATTAGCATTTCTAGTTTTTCATTTTTCATGGGCTTTTAAATTATCAGTTTTAGGTAAGTAATGGCCCAATAAAATAAATACCTCGATAGCATGTTGAACGTACTCCGAATAATCATCATTTTATGGGCGTTTATAAATTTAGTTTTAATTATTTAATTAATGGGCTATATTTTATTAACAAAGCCTAGATAAAATATCGTCTTTTCCAAGTACAATACATATCATTTCCAAATACCAGCAGGTTAAAATGGAGGATGCTGCTTATATTTACATTGAAATACCGTATAAACCTAGCAATTACTGTTTACGTGCAGACTGTTTTAGCCTTATCCAATGGCTCGCTTTAGAATGGAACCATAACAAACTTACCAACTTACTTCGTTGGATCAAGGAGAGTTTGAAACTACCCACGTCAGACAGAAACATTCCTTTAGCCTAGTTCCAAACCCCCAATGGAATATCAACATATTTCAGAAATAACCACAGAGAATTAGGTCTAAGGACTATCAGTTTTAAACTCATCAGACAGAAACATTCCTCTAGTCTAGTTCCAAATCCCCAATGGAATATCAACATATTTCACAAATAACCACAGAAAATTAGGTCTAAGGACTATCAGTTCTAAACTCATCAATTTCTTCTGCAAACCTCTTAAATTGTTTGTGTGTTTTATAGCAATTTTAAAATAACAGTTCCAGTTTGACGTCAAGCTAGAACCATAAATATTTGGAAAATTAACAATTCTACTAACTAATAGTTTTAACTAATGTCTACACCTTTTTGTGCTGGTGTGTGCAGAAAAAAAAGTCTGTGTAACTATAATTACATAATTATAGCAATTTTGAAATGGCTGTTCCAGTTTGACGTCAAGCTACAAATACTGCAATACGAAAAATAAATATATGTATCAACTATGTATCTTAACTCATTGATTTTTTTGTTAGTGCTGTATTGTGCAGCAAAAGAGTTTCTACAATTGCATTTTCAAAATAATACTAAATTTTAAAATTACGAGGCCAGTAGAGCCATCACTACTCAGAAAACTTAAATTTATACGAACTAATGGCCTCAATTGATAGGTTTTTGTTTGTAATGGTTTGTGCAGTAAACATTTTCGTTTGTATAACTATAATTACAAAGTTATAGCCCTTTCAAAATGATGGTTAAAGCCACTATTGTTCGAAGAAACAATATTTGTACAAACTAAACTACTTAACCGATAAATCTTTATTTGTGTTTGTTTATGCAGGAAACACTTTCTTTCGTGCAACTACAGTTAAAAATTATAGTAATTTTGTTCGTTCCAGCTTGACGTCAAGCAGAACAACAGATTTTCAGAATGAAATGAAATTAAATTAAACTTTTCAGTTTTACGTCTCATGGTTATGTCCGCTAGGCTAAAGGAGGCGTTGATGATCAGAAATGAATGCAATGGTAGAATGAATAAAGTAAGAGGAAACAGGAGAACTCCGAGAAAACACACGAACACACTGTGTGTCCACCACAAAGTCCACATGGCGCAAGCTGGGATCAAACCAGACCCCACGCAACAGAGATAGACGCTCTACCACTGAGCCACCATGCCCCCCATTTTCAGAAGCAACATTTATTCTATCAGGCCTTGTTTCCATTTTGTACTAATACACAAATGGAAATAATGGAAACAAGGCTTAATAGAATAGTTATAGGACATTTTCCGGAACTGAGGAGAAAAAAGCAACATTTATACAAACTAAAGATTTTAACCAATATATTTTCACCTGTACTGGTCTGAAAAGTAAAAACTTTCGTTCGTGCAACTATAATTACAAAATTATTGTAAATTTAAACTGGCACCAAACTAAAACAACCACTATTTGATAAAATTCTTACTTTGAGAAAGTATTGGTCTTAACCGATGGGGCTCCGTTTGTGGAAGATTGTGCAGGAAAAAAGTTTTGTTAGTACAACTATTAATTACAAAGTTATAGCAATTTTAAATTGGCGGTTATAGGTATAGTTTAACACCAAACAAGAAGTACCACCGTTCGAAAACTCAACACCTATGAATCCTAGTGATCTTCTTAATCTATAGATTTTAATTTTCGCTGATTGTGTAACAAATATGTCCGTTTGTGCAACAGCAATTTCAAAATTTTAGTTATTTTTGAAATAATTGATTTCAGCTTAAATTCAAGTTAGAACCAACAATAATCCAAAAATCAACATCTGTTCAAAATAATGTCTTTATAATTTTTTTGTACTTAATTTGCAAAAATAAATAAAAATAAAGAATAAATAAATAAAAATCCGTTTGTGCAACGATAACTATTATATATTATAATTTCAAGACTTTATAGGATACACATAGATGGATACCTCCATGTTCGTACCTTAAAGTTTGCTATATTAATAAGGAAAACTTAGTCATTCTGTAGTGGATCTACAAAGTCACAGAAGTAAATTTACTAGATCCCTTGAATATGCAATTTTTAATGTCATAAATAGCAAAATTATTGCGGAATATACATTTGAGAATCGTGGATCTATTAAAATTATAAATTGTACAGAGGTTAAAATACATTAAATGCAGGTAATCAATATTTCAGAGACTTTGGTAACTCAGTATATAACTTATGCAGTGTTGGTAACATAGTGAGAAAATATTTGCTTGCAAATGACATTCCCTCAAGTTTCTATATTTCTGTCACTTGGGATGAATTTAGTGTCTCAAGAATACAAAAATAGATTCAATCTCGTCTTTAATTCCTTTGTTGAACCAGAGGTTGTTGAATATATCTGAATATACACTTTTATATATACATGTACACAGTATATATTTCTATATACACAAGGTGTCCCAGACAATATATAACACAGCTTGTGGCTAGATTTGTTGAACTAAACTGATTGAGTTTTCTCAAAACCATTTGTGCTACTGTGGCGTCGTTTTCGAGATACAGTATTACCCATTGCAACACACTGTTGACTTTCTGAAATTGTAAATACAATTCAAAACTGGGGATCAATAGTGATAATTTATTGCAGTAAGGTGCTGTGTATATAAGTAGTACAATATGTTAGTACAATTAATAAGTATATGTAACATCAGTGACACGGAGGTGACAATGTTGCAAACCATTAATAAACATTATATAGTAAAAAGATATTCTGTCAGGTTATTGCACGTTTGGTGTCCTTTGGAACTGACAAACAAAATATGGGAAGAGTTTCGAATATTATGAGTTTCGAAACATGTCATACTGATCGGTTTCAACATTAAATATTTATTGGGTTTCAGAAAGAAGCTCCAAAAGATAACAAATGAGGAATAAACCTTTGAACATCAAGGACAAATTACATGTATTCAAGGATAGCAACACTATTAGGAAAATGCACTCCTTCGGGAAGTATAGAAATTGAGGAATACAAATATGAAGTACATGAGTTGTACGTTATGTCGAAATTGAGGATATGAACATACAGAAGGTGAAACGAAGCGAAGCAGTGAGAGAAAATTAGAAGCGAATGTCGAGAGCTAGACGAACAGACTTAACGCAAATCGAAGCAGCGCTGTTCTCCAATTTTCAGCATTAAACTGTGATTTCTTGAGATATATTAAATTCTAAATATAGAAAACGTAGAATAAAATACAAAATAAATAAATATGTTCGTGAAACGGACATTTTTGGGGTAGTTTTGTTATTCCCAATGTACGTTCAATACGCTGTATACTGTATTTTAAAAACACTTCCCACATCTGCTCAATGACAGTTCAGATCCTATTTAACTTTTGTTTTGAATGTCACGTCATTGGTCTTCCAAACTTTTCATTAATAAGCAGCTTCCCGTTCACCTTTTCGCGTATAATCTTTTCTACGTAAAAGCCAAAAACATTCTTACAACTAGTTCGTTTGCATCCAAGTCACTCAGTAGATGTGACACTCTTCGTGGAACGTCCATTCACTATGTCCAGGTGATGCCACATCTGATGGGGTCTATCGGTTTTAATTGTCCGGAGTGGACAAAAATTGTAACTATTCTGATTCAAAACAGTAGAAAAAGCCACAACGTAGAACATGAAGTGCAATCATCTTGTACTATGACGTAATTTCTACTGACACATTAAAGAAATTGCTCGAAATGGTGTTCACCGACATTAGAACACTTTGTATATCTTCTGTGCAAATTCTGACAAAGATCCCTGGCGTTTCACGTATTTACCCTGCGGCTGCCACAATTCTTCCTACTAAGATTTCCAACGTCTCCACTGCGGTGTCATAAAGAATCTCCTTCATGGAATCTCAAAAGGAAAAGTCCAGAGGTAACGAGTATAGTGAGCATGCAGGCCAAGCTACTGGACTGACGCGACTGTTCCATCTCTCTCCAAATATGTTGTGATGTACTCATGAACTTCTTCAATGAAGTGTATAGCTGCATCATCATGCTGAAACTACATTTGCCTACGTACTATCAATTGAACATCTTCCAGGAGTTCTGGAAGCACTTTGTTCACAAATGTCAAATAATGTTTTAAGCTAACACGTGGAGGTAAATATACACGGACAGATAAGCTGATCTTCAAAAATTCCAGCCGAAACGTTGGCGGGGATTTTCAGTTGCCTAAACGTGTATGTTTCTTGTGTTAAAAAGTATCCTGGTATCCTGCTTGTATGAAGAGAGCTTCATCATTAAATAAAAAGCGTGTGAACTGCGGATCCTCAGTTACTCCGTCAGGAAATCATTTAAGAATTATTTACGTGCAAAATCTTGTGATTCGAACTTCTTCTAGGTGATAAAGAAGAATGTGTTCATAGTAAAGAATTTGCCATACCGTCATGTGGCCAACAATGAGGCCATGTGCAATAGCCCGAGTGCTGGTGGAAGGATTGTCTTCAACACGTTGAAACACTTCTTCCCCCAATCCGACGGTGTGATCTCTTCTGAGAATCCCGCGCTCTTGGTTAGTAGCACACAAACGACTTATTTCTCGCAAATGACGCAACGTTCAAGCCTTGCCAATATGGGGTATGCAGCTTGTCGCATATTCGAAAACGCTCCTGATACGGTCTCCTGGTCTATCTTCTATTTTGCGGCTTCTCCGTAAGTGAGAAACATAGCAGTGTACTCATTATTTGTTGTGAATGCGGTATTCGAAATTTCCATTTGATTTTTCTCTGTAAACTGAATCATCTGTATAACACCCACTGGCATGAATCATCTGATTCTGAATCACTGCTAAAAGTGAAGAATTGTCATAACCATATCTTTGTTTGCAATATTACGTACTTCGGAGAGAGCTCAAACTGCTAGGTGGTAATCGATGTAACTAAAGCGCGAAATAGACAACGTTCGTTAAACGGACGAACCAGTGCTGCTTGTGGAGGTTTCGTTCGCGTTTTTCTCAATGCTTCTTTCACATAAGCTGGTGCAAACTAAGCTTGAAGGCCTGGAAGCATTCCAGATCGTGTCGATTCTCGTTATAGACACTATAAACTAGAATCATTACTCTTTCTCCGCAGATTATTATTATTATTAGTTTTATTATTATTATTGTAATTATTATTCAGATCAAACATCTCTTCGTGTAACCTTCTAATTACATGCAGTAACTGAAGACCAAATGTAATATTTGCAATTCTATATAGTAAAACACTACAAGACCTATGATGTTTCTTCTTGTTGTTGTTTACCATTTTTCAAAAGAGGCATCACATCCACAAATGAATGTACAAGTCATCCGATCGCAAAGCATTTCTGAATGTTATTCTTGCTATTCAAAGACTTTATTGCTCTTTGTTGTCTTTTGGTGCTGCTTTTATGAATGTTATGTTAAAACCGATAAGTACGACGTATATCGGAACTTATGGTAATGTGCAAGATCATGGTGTCGACTTCCTTCCTGAGAGTAACACAGCATTATTGTTTTCCCGTATTTTGTTCAGCAGTACCAAATGATACTATACATGCAATAACCTGTCAGAGTTATTTTTCTGTTACAATATTATGTTATTAACGGTCTGCAAAACTGTCATCTCCATGTCAGTGACGTTTCATGTATTCGTTGGACTAGTTGTTCACACTGTACTTTGCTGCAATATATTATCACTATTGTGCCCTAGTTTTGAATTGTACTTACCATTTTCGGAAGTCAATAGTGAGTCACAATGGGCAACTCTGTTTTTGGAAAACGACTCCGTAGTTGCGCAAATGGTATTGGGAAAACTTAATCAGTTTGGTCCAACGAATCTAGCTTGAATATATACATTGGGAGAGATGATAGACGATTACGAAAAAAGCAATTTGAGAATAAGAACAAGTGTCCGAAAGTCAGTCTTTTGGGAGAGAGACCACTGAAAATTTGTCGCAACGGAACAAAGATGGCTAAGAATCTTGAGATTGAATGTCGAATTAACATCTAATCAAATTCAATATGCATCATTCGCACCTAAGATTTCAGTGTTGTGAGAATGGACTGGAAGAAGCGAGAGTGCAAGGAAACGTCAAAACAAAAATAGGATACTTTATATGAAACAAAAAGTGCGACGAGAAATCGTCAGTGGTATGCAACAAAGTTGTTTTGAACAATACCTGAATCAAATAAGGCGAAAACTTGGGTCTGCGAAAGCATAAGTAGGGTTAGATGGGAACTGCGACCGTAGGAAACATTGATAGTGATGGTGGAAAATCACGAAAGAACGAATCTCCATTTCAGGTTATTGGTCCGAAATGTTACGTGTCCAACTATGGCTCGCCAAATGTTATGGGAATATACAATAAATGAAAATAAGATATTGGAATATGATCCGGTCAAAGGAAATACGTATGAAGCTGTTGTAGTTTTCTCGATGAGACTTAAAGTAAAGTTGTCTCGTCTCGTTTTGTAGATGATTTACAGTCTCGACTTTCTTAGATTTCTTTGTAGTCTCGTAGTGATTCACATATTTCTTGTTTCAATCAGCTTCCAAGTCAAAGATGTGTACAACAGCTCCATTCCGGAGTAGTGAACACATTTTTTGTTTGAAACAAAACAAATACACAGAGTGCCAGGAAATAGCTAGTAGATGGAGTGCCAGTCGGAAAGAATGTTGTCGCGCCTTCTCTACTACAGTAGTGTAGGTCGTCGGGGTTACTTGCCTACTGTATCAGGTTTCACTTGCCTGTTAGGTGCTTTGCTTCATGTAGCTGTTACGGCTTGTTAATAGTCTCCTAATGCTGACCTACTGTGTAGTGCAATTACTCCGTAGGTCATTGTGTGATAGTAAGTACTTTAGCAATATAATTGTGTTTGAAGTTGCCGAGCATGCAGGTATTGTATTTACTTATGGAATGGCTACTGGAAACAGTTATGAAGCGGCTAGTTTATATCATGAAAGTTACCCACAAAGAAGACATCCGAAACACTTCACGTCTACGCCCCTTTTCCAACGTTTTCAGGAAACTGGACACTTGCGACCACATCTTCAGGATCAAGGGCCAAGACGAAATACCAGGACTTCCACTTTCGAAGGAGAGGTGCTTGATCGTGTAGAGGACCTGCCTACAACAAGCAACAGGATAAAAGTAGTTAAAATGTTGTAGCACACAGTACTGTATGGAAAGTAGTACATGAACAACCGTACAGTACATGAACCGTTGCATCCTTACCATCCAACTGACTTTGAATGTAGCGTCGTATCTTGTGAGTGGCTAATGCAGCACTTTGTGGCCGATCCTCAGTTCCATTCCTCTACATTGTCCACCAAAAAAAAAAAAAAAAAAACTGTTTTACTAGAGATATTTTATTTAATGGTCGGAATAGTAACGTGTGTGCTGATGGAAACCCTTTACCGTTAATTGTCAAAAGTCATTAACAGATACAGTGAAACCTGTCTATGTTGGCCAACATCGGTTCCATCGAAAAGTGGCCAACTTAGACAGGTGGCTAACTTACAGAAAATAAGTGTGATTTGTGTATTTTTATAATAGGATTTCTAGTATTACTTGATTGTAAAATTTTAATAAGCAGTGGCACGACAGCTACTTATAAATAATGTATATAGAGTAATCATAAAAATATACAGTACTATAAAATATTACTATAGTATGTTTACTATATGTGTATACCTTTCTCTTCTTGAAAACTAATCCGGTACATTAGATTATTCGGATTGAAAACACAATAACACAAACAACCATGAAGTAGAAGCGTATGTACGCAGTTTATTGAAATTGATATTATAGCACACTGAGTTATTCACATTGAAAACAAGAAAAGCTGTTATAAATTGAGAAATTCAAATGCAATTTATATGACTTCTTTTCGGTTGCTACTGAATGGTGGTTCATTCTAGACGTATTTGTTTTATTCTTTTTGGCAGATATGCACATTCTAATATTGTAGTTAACTACCTCTTGTTAATGAACTAGAAGTGTTTCTCTCGGAGCAAAAGATGTTTTGAAAAAATCTTGAGGGAATTCGTATCTCAAAAACTCTGCTATCTTTTGAAAAGCCGACAGGTGCCAATAGTTGACAATTGAGATGGTTAGCTTTAACCTTGAGAATTTTTCAGAATTACTAAAGCTCTCCACTGATGAGAGGAACTGATATAGCTAATGGTTTTACCAAAACAGACATTGTAAACAAATACGTACAACCATTTCCTGAATTCCTGTACGTGGTTTTTCTTATTAACATTTTCCTTCACCACCCCTTTATCAGGGTAGTCTTCTGGCCATTGACTTCCAAAAGCAAATAGCGGGAATCTTTGCTTTTTTTCTCCAGTCACAAATACATAACATCTGCCTCTCATATGGGAATTCGAAAGAGTTAAGAAAAATAACAAAACGGTGTTTTGCGTGGCCAAGATACGCAGGTAAATTTATCATTATCATCATAGGATAAACATTGCTTGAGTGTGGCAAACTTCCAAGATAGACAGGTGGCTAACTTATAGAGTAGTAAGTAACGAATGTCTTATGGGAAAATGCAGGTTCAAGACGAACTAGGCCAAGATAAGCAGGTGGCCAACTTAGAGAGGTGGCCAAGTTGACAGGTTTCACTGTATTTACAGTAAATGTGTGGGCAGGGATTTTTGGTGACCACTTATTAGATCCCATTCTTCTTCTTCCACGTTTGACTGAACCAGTGTACGCGATGTTTCTGCAGCGTAGGCTTATAGAATAATTAGCAGATATCTCGCTTGGTGTTCGTCAGTATATATGGTTTCAATATGATGGAGTGCCAGTGGTCTTTGGTAATGTTTCTCTTTCGTATCTCAATCAAACTGTCCCAGATAGGTGGATTGGATGACTGTTCTGTTTCCTGGTTAGCTAATTCACCGGATCTTACCCACCTGATTACTTCTTGTGGGGTTACCTCAAAAGCTTTGTCTATGTAACTTCCATAGAGAGCTAAGAGGAATTTCTTGCATGAATCCTAGCTGCCAGTGACATAATCACAACGATATCATGGATAACTGAGCCTTTGCTACGACGCTGTTATGCTTGGATCGACGAAATCATTTTGAATATCTACTTTAAATCTTTAAGCACATTATCTACCATTTCAATGCACTAGCTGTTTTACATGGTAGAGTTTATTCGTCATTGTCTTTAGTGGATGCGTAGCAACGTTCTGTGCTGTATCTTGAAGATATTTTCACTTTCTTTGTTTACGATACCCACAGGATTACGCAGCTAGCTTTTTGTGTAGACCAGTTCTCTTTCTCTTCTCCCATACGTATATCTTCTTGAACGGAACCAGTTTCCATAATCATTTTCACTCTTTTGCGAGATGTAAGTGTTGATGTTCTACAGGCTGCTACTACACTTGTAAGCTTTTATCCCATATAATTGATTTACTTTCGTATATCGGGTCGTAGTTCCTAATATCAGATTGTTTCTTTCGTGATTGGCCACTATCGCAGTCTATGTTTTCTACGTCACAGTTGTCATCCAATCCATACCTCACACTTTTGCAGACCCATGTGTTCTCTTAATTTGATTAAGGTATCTCCTTCATTTGATTCGGTCACCTTTCTACCCGAAACAACTTTGTTGTATATAGTTGACGATTTCTCGTTCCTTTTTTTTAAATTTCAGATATACGAAATATCCTAGTTTTCTTTTGGGGCTACTCTTGTGTTGTCCCTACTTCCAATGCATTCCTACGATAATAACATCTCAGATACGAATAACGAATATTGCCTTTGATCGGACTTTAATTTGACATTTCATTCTCGAGCTAGTTTTGTCCGAACTTTCGATGGCCTCTGTCTTGGAAACGACACACTTCCGGACACTTGTTCCTGTTTTCAAATTGCTTCCTTCGTCGTCGTTTATTACCACTCTGGGTTTGTCCTCAAGTCACGGAAACACTTTGTATGCATATATATATTCAGCATCTCAAGAAGGGTTCCACCAGTCCCTTACCTGCCTCCTGAAACCGGAACTGATAAATATATCAATGCTGGATGTCATTGAATCCATATAGTTTGAAAGTCTATCATGGTTCCACAATATGAAACGAAACTTATTTGTTTCAAATGTTCTACACCAAACTCTACTTCTCTTTTGCTGTTTCAATGAAAAATAGTGTGTTTCTGGCATATATACGAGGAGTAATCAGAAAATAAAGTTACAAAGCTTGCAGTGAAACGTTTATATATTATTTCATAAACGAATACAGACAACAGATAGTATATACATGGGTTATTTTTCATTGTAGTCTCCATATCGGTTAAGGCACTTGTCACATCGTGGGATGAGTTTGAAGATTACCTGCTGGTAAAAATCCTGTTCTTGTGTGTTCACGAAGTCTTTCACCACCTTATCTGAAGAGAAGCGACGGAATCCTAAATGCTCTTTCAACAGGTGAAAGTCGCTTGGAGCGAGACTCATGCAGAAACGAGAGTGGTCGATGATGTCCCAACTTTATTCAAATTTGTTGACTCTGTGCTAGGTCGGCCACTGCACTCATCGTCGGTGACGTTTTTTCTACCAGCTACAAACTTTCGACATCATTCTGCGACATGCTGACGAAACATTACAGTCTCTCCGTAAACCTCTATCAACTGCTGGTGAATTTCAGCTGCAGTTACATGTTTCAACCACAGAAATCGAATAACTGAGCGGACTTCTTTGCGAAACCAGTTTTCCAAACTAGTCGCCATTTGTGTTTATATACAACTAGTGCCGTAGGAGGTAGGTGGCTTAAACTCTTAGCAGTTGCCAACTCTATGTATTAAAATTACCGCACTCTTCTCATTCCTCTACAACAGACAAAACTCGAGAAATATCGACCTTGTTACTTTAGTTTCTGATTCTCCCTAGTATCTCTCTCTCTCTCTCTCTCTCTCTCTCTCTCTCTATATATATATATATATATATATATATATATATATATATATATATATATATATATATATATATAGATAGATAGATAGATAGATAGATAGATAGATAGATAGATATAGATATATTCTGAGCCACTGCTGTGAAAGAATATGAAATTTATGGATTATTATTAGGGATGGCCACAAAGTTCCGGTTCCGCGAGGAACCGGTTCTCGGAGATCCAGTTTTCAGAACCGGTTCCAGACCTGGATCCGAAAACCCGGTTCCAGAACCGTATCTAAGGAACCGGTTCCAGATCTGGATCTGAAAGCCCGGTTCCAGAACCGCATCTTAGGAACCGGTTCCAGACCTTGATTCGAAAGCCTCCAAAGACCCTAAAGGAGGCCCAAAGTTTACCTTCAAAGCGCTGCAAAGAGGACCATGCGCTTGTGCCCTCCCCGCCCAGACCCGCTTGTGCCCCCAGAAAAAATTTTGGTCTACCAGTGGGTGTTTAGTCAAATGAGTTGGCTAGTTTGCCTGTTTAGCCAATGAGTTTGCCAGTTACCGTTTATTTAGCAAAATAAGACAAGCGGCCGCCGCCTGGGCGCCTGCCTGTCGATTCCACCATTTCATCTAGCACACTGTTCACAGCCTGCCAGCAGCTCGGGTTTAGCGTAGGGATGGTCACAAATTTTCGGTTCCAGCGGAACCGGTTCTTGAAGATCCGGTTTTGGAACCGGTTCCAGAAGTGGATCCAAAAACCCGGTTCCGGAACCGGATCTTGAGAACCGGTTCCAGATCTGGATCCGAAGAACCGGATCCGTTCATACCCGCCAGGAACCGGTTCTGGCCATCCCTAATTATTATTTTATCATTTCGTAGTGTTAAAATTCTAAGAATTTCTTGTATTTTAAATCGTAAATAGAAAGCTGTTTTTTTTTTTTTTTTTTTGAGGGATGTAGATGTGGAGGAATATATTTATGTTGAGAACGCTGTTTTCGCATGAAATTCCTCAACTACTCATGAACTAAACAATTTCTCATAGGTTTTTTTTTCTTTAACGATCAATGTTGCTAGTCAAATTCTGAAGTATATATCCTGAAAGGCCAAGTTAGGCTAGACTCATTATTACTCAACAAAACTATAACAAGAAGGGCAGGACAGAAAGGAGAAGGGATACATTAGGGCTAAAAAGAAGCCACTGTATATCACTATATCGCTATATCACTGTATAACCCTAGTGGAACTTCAAATCCAGTTAGAATGATCTAGCACCTAATCCTAATGTGAAGTATGAACACTAACATCTAGTATATTTATTTCAAATATGAAGTTAAAACCTTACGATTTTATTTACAGGTAGCCTATTCAGCAAGTATATCTTTTGAAGACTCCGGTGTCCCTCCTTATGGCAATAATAATGGTCGTAGTCCTCCTAATGGAAGCAACAATGGTAGAGGACCACCGAACGGAAACACTAATGGTGGCGGACCCCCAAATGGAAACAATAATGGTGTAGGACCACCAAATGGAAACAATAATGGTGCAGGTCCACCAAATGGAAACAATAACGGCGGAGGACCACCGAATGGAAACAATAATGGTGGAGGACCTCCGAACGGAAACAATAATGGTGGAGGACCTCCGAACGGAAACAATAATGGTGGAGGACCTCCTAACGGAAACAACAATGGTGGAGGACCTCCTAACGGAAACAACAATGGTGGAGGACCTCCTAATGGAAACAATAATGGTAATGGACCTCCTAATGGAAACAATAATGGTAATGGACCTCCTAATGGAAACAATAATAGTGACGAAAATACAAATGGAAACAATAATGGTGACTCATCTTCTGAACACCCAGGTGGTCCTCCGCAAGGAAACAACAACGGTGACGAGTCATCTGAAAATAGTGATGGTCCTCCTCAAGGAAATAATAACAGCGACGAATCTTCTGAAAACTCAGGCGGGTCTCCTGATGGAAATGATAATTCAAATGAAAATCCTGGTGGTTCTGTAGAAGATAATAGTGAAGAAACATCCTCTAAACCGGAGTCAACCACAATTACCACTAAGGTAACAGAACCAACAACAAAATCGCCAATACCAACAACAACCGCACAAGAAGAAACAAATGTGCCATCGTCAACCACAACGATTTTAAGCCAGCAATGTTGCAACTTGAATACGTTTTTGTCTTGTGTTGACGACCATACGGTACAGGTATGTGTTCTTGGAGGAATGTGGCCAAATATTGTTGTACCATCAGGACCTATCGTCAGCTGTCCATTTGGATTGGTTTGTGATCAACATCAAGCATTTGGATGTGTTATACCTTCATCAACGGCTATAATCGGAATTCCACCAGAATGCCACAATTCGTCAAGCACACCGACAACGGTTCCATCAAATGGAGAAGGTTCAAACGAAAATGATGGTGATAATAACAGTAACACATCCTCTGAACAAGAAGATAGTAATGAATCTACAACAAGTGAAAATAATACAAATGTATATTCTACAACAACTTCAGGACAGGAAAACAGTGACACAACATCTAACAGTGTTGAATCCACATCGAATGGACAGACAGAAGACAACGAAACAACTGTTTCAGACCTAACAACTAGTGAATCCACTTCCAGTAGTATTGAAACAACATCTCCTCAATCGACAGACAGTACCGATGAAACAGATTCTACAGGAGAAACAAGTAGTGCAACTTCTAATAGTACTGAATCTACGTCAACGGAACCAACAGAAAATAACGAAGAAACAACAGATCAAACAAGTAGAGAGTCTACTTCAAATAGTCCTCAATCCACACCTGAAGGTTCAAACGAAAATGATGGTGATAATAACAGTAACACATCCTCTGAACAAGAAGATAGTAATGAATCTACAACAAGTGAAAATAATACAAATGTATATTCTACAACAACTTCAGGACAGGAAAACAGTGACACAACATCTAACAGTGTTGAACCCACATCGAATGGACAGACAGAAGACAACGAAACAACTGTTTCAGACCTAACAACTAGTGAATCCACTTCCAATAGTATTGAAACAACATCTCCTCAATCGACAGACAGTACCGATGAAACAGATTCTACAGGAGAAACAAGTAGTGCAACTTCTAATAGTACTGAATCTACGTCAACGGAACCAACAGAAAATAACGAAGAAACAACAGATCAAACAAGTAGAGAGTCTACTTCAAATAGTCCTCAATCCATACCTGAATCAACAAGCGATAGCGATTCAACAAGCTCTACATTAGATTCAAGCAGTGAAACTACTTCTAATAGTGCTGAGACAGTATCAACAGAACCTACAGACAACCAAACATCTTCAGAAACTACAAATAGTGACACTACTTCAAATGGTTCTGAAACAGATTCTACAGGAAAAACAATTAGTCCAACTTCTTCTAATAGTGCTGAATCTACGTCAACGGAACCAACAGAAAATAACGAAGAAACAACAGATCAAACAAGTAGAGAGTCTACTTCAAATAGTCCTCAATCCACATCTGAATCAACAAGCGATAGCGATTCAACAAGTTCTACATTAGATTCAAGCAGTGAAACTACTTCTAATAGTGCTGAGACAGTATCAACAGAACCTACAGACAACCAAACATCTTCAGAAACTACAAATAGTGACACCACTTCAAATAGTTCTGAAACAAATTCTACAGGAGAAACAAGTAGTCCAACTTCTAATAGTGCTGAATCTACGTCAACGGAACCAACAGAAAATAACGAAGAGACAACAGATCAAACAAGTAGAGAGTCTACTTCAAATAGTCCTCAATCAACATCTCAATCAACAAGCGATAGCGATTCAATAAGTTCTACATTAGATTCAAGTAGTGAAACTACTTCTAATAGTGCTGAGACAGCATCAACAGTACCCACAGACAACCAAACATCTTCGGGAAGTACAAATAGTGACTCTACTTCAAATAGTTCTGAGACAACATCTCCTGGATCTACAGAAGGTATAGACGAAACATATTCTACAGGAGAAACTAATAGTGGAACTACTTCTAATAGTGCTGAATCTACGTCAACGGAACCAACAGAAAATAATGAAGAAACAACAGATGAAACAAGTAGAGAGTCTACTTCAAATAGTCCTCATTTCACACCTGAATCAACAAGCGATAGCGATTCAATAAGTTCTACATTAGATTCAAGCAGTGAAACTACTTCTAATAGTGCTGAGACAGTATCAACAGAACCTACAGACAACCATACATCTTCAGAAACTACAAATAGTGACACCACTTCAAATAGTTCTGAAACAGATTCTACAGGAGAAACAAGTAGTCCAACTTCTAATAGTGCTGAATCTACGTCAACGGAACCAACAGAAAATAACGAAGAGACAACAGATCAAACAAGTAGAGAGTCTACTTCAAATAGTCCTCAATCAACATCTCAATCAACAAGCGATAGCGATTCAATAAGTTCTACATTAGATTCAAGTAGTGAAACTACTTCTAATAGTGCTGAGACAGCATCAACAGTACCCACAGACAACCAAACATCTTCGGGAAGTACAAATAGTGACTCTACTTCAAATAGTTCTGAGACAACATCTCCTGGATCTACAGAAGGTATAGACGAAACATATTCTACAGGAGAAACTAAAAGTGGAACTTCTTCTAATAGTGCTGAATCTACGTCAACGGAACCAACAGAAAATAACGACGAAATAACAGATCAAACAAGTAGAGAGTCTACTACGAGTGGTAACACTGATACAACGTCTACAAAAGAAACAAGTACTTCAACTATAGGTAGTAATTCTGAATTTCAAACTACAACTACCATTGAGAATACACCTACGGAAGAAAATAATGATAATAATGATGACTATGATAACGACAATGATGTCAATGATAATGACGATGATGACGATGATAACGATGATAATGACACTAACGATGGCGAAGATAATGATAACGATAATGATCAAGATGATGATGATAATAATAATGATCAAGAAAATACCAATTACACTTCTTCATCTACAGTTACTCCCGTGTCTACTTCAACAGAATCAACAACCACAACTACTGAACGAGCTGTGAGAGATTTTCGTGATGCATTAAATCAAGTAGTGCAATTGCTGTGGCAAAGAAAACAACAACAACTGCAGTATAAACGAAGACAAATACAGGAAAAACTCTTGAGACAAACACAATTATTGAAGCATAGATATAGATTCTAACATAAATATTGTTGAAATCATTATTTTTCTTCCATTCTTTGTTATTAAGCATTCAGAGATATCACATGCAATATAAACCAAACATGCTTTCCAACGAGAAAAAAACTCCATCAGCCTCTCTATATTAAAATTTTAAGGTTACAATTTTTTCTCAAACTCATTCAGAAAATTAGTTCAAAAGTAATGTTAGAATACTGACTTTTGGGAACGTTTATTAACCATGTAGTTACGACTTAGTAGATAAAATATACAACTAAATTGATATACTTTCAAAATTCTGTGATTTGTCGTAAATTAAACAATGTTTAATAATAAGTAATTACCATAGTTACTCTCAAATATAACAAAACTATAATTTATGATGATCAACTTTCATGTTTTATATTAGGATTTTACTTTATATTAGAACATTATGAATTTTATTGTATATTAGAACAAACTTATTTCGCTGTACTACGAAGTCTAACTCTTTATGTCCAGTACTATTAAAAACTGGCAAACAGCTATAAGATTAATTTTCTTTGTGGTAAAGTTGAAAGTTCGTGTTTGAAAACATCCCTTATTAAACTAAGTAGTTCAGCAGGTTTTAAACAGTAGATGTCAATGAATATTAAGTGTTGAAAATTTATTAACAATTTTCAATGTATACGTAGTGGTCATTACACATCGTTATCAATTCTAAAACTTGTAAACTGTTTTATTTTCTAAGAAATGTATTTATTTTAATTTATGTGATACAAATATGAGCATTTTCCTTTACTTCAACTTTATAGAATGTATGCTTTTCTATTAAGTTAAATTTATGTTATAAATGTTGAAACTTTACATAGTACTGCTGTTTTCAAATATCTTTAATCTGTATTTGCTTTTAGTTACTTGTACTTCAATGCAAGAATTTGGGAAGTAAAAATAAAATTGAAAGTTTCGAAATTACAAAAAAATCCTATAACAAATATCCATTCTTCTAGAGATTAAGCAAACATAAATTCTTATTTCATTGAAAATGGACATAGCAAAATTACGAAAATTAATTATAATTTTGACTTCTGATATATACGATATAAATGATAGCTAGTTTGTGAAAATTATTTGAGTTTGTTTAAGAATCAGAAGAAACAGATTTGTTTGTGTTGATTTATTTTATGCAGAAAACAAGACTCACAACGTCTTGATAATATTTCTAAACTTATAAAAACATGTCTATTTATATAAATTGTGCAAATTATTCTGATATAACTTCTGTAATGCATTATATAACTATGTTAGATAGTATTATGATTTTTTAACATGTGATATGAAGATATTTAGAAAAAAATGTTTCTTGAAAGTACTAACAAGATTAAACTGTTAATGTAAAAACACTGGAATAATATTAAATTGCGCTGAGTATTGCAAACGGCTGTGTAAAATTGATTTGTAGTAATTATCTAAAATAGGTTAAGCAGGGAAAAGTATCAACAAATGAAATAAAAATGAAAGAAAACTTACAACATGACAGTGAAAACAATACTCTACATCCATATTCAGTAAGTTAATGGAATCTTGGCAATTGCATGTAGTAAAATGATGTATTACTAAATAGATATTGACAGATACTATTATCTGCGTTTTCAGAACTTATGACAATTTTGATTTTTCCGCATTAGATAGTTTCTAAATGTTTGTTGAAATTCGTAATTAATCTCAGCTTCATGTTCTCTTATTTTAATTTAATATTGTAAACATGTGCATTGTAAATATTCTTTTCATATTAACGAACTAAGCTTAAAATTTTGTAAGAAGTTTTATAGAAATAAAATTAGAAATTTGTAACATAGAATTACCTTCCAGTAGTTTACTCTTAAACATAATTCAATTTTCTTATATTGGTATCAATTCAGTCACACGGCTGTTTACTTTAATGAAAGTTTTCCTATTTTTTTCAATGTGATCTTGAAGTTCAAGTTGTAGTGAAAGTATAAAGAAACGTATATAATTGAAAAATTGATATAATGGTTTTGTATTCATAAAAAACTGAAGCTATAAAAGGAATATCTATGTGATGTACTCGTTCTATGCCTTCCATGAAGGATGATTTATGAGCTTTAAATAAAGGCATGTAATAAATATATATTTATTATTATTATTATTATTTTAGTTTTACAATATCAGTGGCGAACCTTAAGAGGAGTCACGTAAGTAGAAGCTGAACTTTTATTGCTTCAAACTGGTTTTAATTACCGGACAGTTTTCTCTGTGAAAGTCAAATTTGAAAGTCAAAAAAAGTAGATTTTTCAGTTCACGATTTTTTGTGTGTGTTTCCATCATTCTATTTCTGTGAAACAAAAATAGTCAACATGAAAGGAAAATGTAATTGCCTACTTGTCGAAAGATAACGGTGAAATTATCATCTACAGCAAGGGTTTCATAAGTGTTTTAGGCATTATTCAGAAAATAATTTCAGAGAATACTGTTGACTAAAGACATTTTGGAAAATAACGCTGTTTTCTTTTGCCTACAAATTAATTTGATTTATGGAGTTTTGGCATGAAACCCAGTTCAATATACGGAGATGCTGAAATGGAACTTAAAAGAACCAGTATTTCAAAATTGACAAAAATTGACTTAGGCTCTTTTGTAATTTACCCCTCCATAGAATTTCAATATGGATTCTGTAGCCCTAATTGATATCCAAGAGAGATTTGTCAACATAGCATAACTGGCGTGATAATGTTTCTTTTATTCACGTGTTCTGGATGGGCTCTTTCTAGTATACGATTGTCACACAACCTCTTACGTACAATGTAATCACACTTTTTACAGGACTGAAGAACTTGTTTTCCATCTACCGCCTTGCAACAGGAAGAAATGAAGGAAATAGAGGAGTCTGTAAGCGTTATTCTGACGCGCGCTCGATACGAACAAAGTAAAATCGATTTCCGTTTGTAGCAGAAAAAACAACTCATATTGTTCCAAGAGCAAGAGGACTTTGCAGTAGAGTTTCAAGCTCATATTCAAATTATTATTGGAGCTCTTTTGTGGCTAAGTGGTTAGCATACGCGCCTTTGGCGTGGGAGACCCGGTTCGATTCCCGGAGGGAGCTCATGTGGTTCGGATTCCACGTTAATTAGTAGAGGTCCCGTCTCATATAACCATGCTGCTGAAAGGGAAGTAAAAATCAAAATCAACTCAACTCATATTATTATTATGAAGAAAAAATAAAATATTTTCTTAATGTACTTACAATGTCCGAATTTAATGACACCTGAAGTATTTTTATTTAACATTTCGCAGTGGAGTGACGGGTTATGTCCGTCATGGATCTAAAGTACAGTAGAATGATCGATGGGCATTATATTTTCTTATATTTTTATTGAGAAGGACCTACGAGCTATATTATCAGTATGCCTTCCGTGCATTTGGTGGAACATTGTGTTCAAATTTGAGCCACTAAATAGCAAGTGTACTTTTTTGTTACAAGGAAACATTACTTGAACAAGTATAGTTTTCTTGTTCATGGTATTGTTAATGGAATGAAGTAATTTAGATGCTGATCAGAATCTGGAAATTTTAAAGCACAATTTCGGTTTTGACAATTTTCTATTAAACATTGAAAGAACATTCACATTCAATATTAAAAGTATTTGCATAAATTATTTGTGTAATATTTATTATCTATACCTGTAAAATAAGTTCTAATACAATACTCAAAAAGCGTTACCCCCCCCCAAAAAAACAGTTTCAAATGTTAGAATAATTATTGTAAGTACAACAAATAATCTCTCTCTCTCTCTTTTTTTTTTAAATAAGTAATATTATACAATTGTGGCCTCTACATTGATAGATACGATATATAACTACGATAAGGCCTAGAAAGGGACAAGAATAGTGCTCCGATTTGTGAATTTCTTAAATCACTTACATTAAGTCCACTTACATTAAATTTATATTAAGATGTTTCCAAAAAGGTTTAAATTAAATTGGTCAAAATAGCAATAACTATTTTATTGTATTAAAGTACAGACGTCCCAATTTCAGCCGAAAATGACTTAACAGTAATCAAGATATCACAAGAAAATTTAACGCAAGTTTACCTCATTTTGTAGGAAATGTAATGATAGTATATGCTGAAAGTAGACATCATTCGCTTCCATACAATGATTAATAAAATTTTTCAATGACCGAACATTTTTTAAACTAAACTTTTAAAATTTTAAAACAAAAAGGTTCAAACAATGATCAAAATAAATTTCAAACTAAAAAATGTAAACAATGTTTAAAGATAACTCTTCGAACTAAAAGTTAAAAAAATAAACAAATTAATTTTTAATAAAAATTTTTAAAATAAACGTTTCAAACACTGATCAGTGATCAAACTAAAAATTTTCAACAAAAGTATTGAAAAGTGATAAAACCATTTTTAAATAAAAGTCCAAAGGGATCAGCCAATCAGATTATTCCAAAGATAACTTTCCACTAATGACCTTGGACTATAAATCATATGGTTAAAGGCTAATTTGTTGTATTTCAATTGGTCTTAAGTATTACCTATCAAGTTTCAAGTCCTAAATTTATGAGTTCTACTTTGAGGACACACTGAAGTGACGTCAGAACACATGAACCAGATTAAAAAATGTGTCAAAGCTCTTTTCCATATTTCAAAGCTAAGTTCGTAACTTTGTGATAGATTTTGATTTGAAGACAAGAAATATGCAGATGTGACTTAACATTTTCCAATTAAACAATGACGTACTATATGTCAACATATTATTACTATTAGTCAATGCTCAATATTAAAATCACTAATAAATTTCGTTCTCAATATTTGATATGTAGTATCTTTGTCTAGAACTCAGACCAATGCACATTCCCTAAGATGTTTAAACGTGAAGCAAAGATTATCTAAATCATATCTATCAGATTTGTTTCAGATATTTTAAAAAGATATCTTGAACCAGATATCATCTAATGATTAAATATAGCTATGGACCACATAGGACTTGATTTAAAATGCTTAAAATTAATAAAAGTACTTCCTGAATTCATATTTTCTAAATATGGTCCAGAAACGTAGGAGTAGTATGTTGGACAAAGTACATGTCAGTCATTTAACTTTTCAGATACACAAGGGTACCTTACAAGACTTCATGCAAGAGAATTTAAGTCTAGAAAAATACCTCCCGAATTCATATTTATCACATATGTTCCTGCATTTTAGAGAGGTATGAAGAAAAATTGTATAGAACGTACCCAAACCTTAATGAAATTATTGTCCTTATCATAAAAGGTGCCTACCATAAAGATAATTACTAATGTTTATTTCTAAACTTTCCCAAATGCTGATATTCTTAACAATATTACACTATTCTATGAATTTAGAAGAGCCAATAACACTTAGCCACTTGCTCCCTCCCTATATTTTCGTCTAAAGTTTACTGTTTATAGTTAGATACATGATACAGATACTATATAATTTCAAAGCGAAGAATCATTTTTACAACACTGTTTCGTAATATCCATATATTACACGCTTTATTCTAAATGAGACTGTCCTGCTTTCTTGAAGTTAAAACATATCCAAAAGAAACTACTTGGTAATAGACAGTTATTGTGATTTTATTTACTTCGTTTCATATTGATTTTGCACAGGACATCCTTCTAATTCAATCGCGTCCTTAGTGTGTAACACTGAACAATAAACGTAACATTGTAAATTTTCGTTCGACAGTAGACTTAAAATATATACCTTGACGTACTGGCATTTGAAAAATCCAACTTTGTGTTGGGTCGGCAATACTGTTAACCGTATGGTATCACATAGTAAGCCAAACAATGTCCCCGGCCGATATTTGCATGGTATGAAATTTCAGCGTTTCAGCAATTAACTTAAATTTACAAGAACCCTTTAAGATAAGTAGTCTAATCTGCATACATTACAGTGATTCTTATTTCTCGACATTTGATTTTTTTTTTTGAATCTCACTCCTCTAAAATGTTTCCATATCAGACCAAAGTAACTCATAAGACCAAAGTTAGCTCAATTGAATAATATTGAATAGTACCCCAATCGGCTACATGTTTTGAATGCGTTTATACACGTAATATAGAACATGAGGCAAAGGTACCTTGTAAGATTGGAAAGATAATTGTAAGTTAAAAACAAATATGTAAGTAATAATTATTAAGTGATTACTAATAACTTGGAAATAACGTCAGATGGGTATTTGTGGTTCAAAACATTCCAAAAATAAAATGTCTCATGACTCCCCCTTCTTATTACAAAGTTTGGTCCTGAATAGTGTTGTAAAATTTCCGGAAATTTTAAACCTGTTGGTAAAAGACCGTCTTTTCCTTTTTTCTGGAAAAAATTGAAAAACTGGGAAAATAACATATATCTTTGTATTAAGTTAATTTTACTAGTAATAGAACAGTTTTTTTTTCGAAGAAATGTCAATATTGCGATTTTTTTTTAAAAAAAAGAAGCATTCGAAAATAAAACCGTTGTAGTTATTTTTGAAAATTATTTGACTGCCCTCATTTCCTTTATGTTCTCTTTAGTCATTTATTTGTGGTTGGGTATTAATTACAGAACTTTTACAGTTGCATCCACATCCACCATCATGAAAAGTTTCTGTTGCAACAAATAGGACATTTGAATGAAACTGAGTTCTTAATGTGCTTTTTGATCTTCTGAAATTTTGTTAATTTTAACCAAACTACTTCTTAAAAGAGAGAACAGTAGGCAAATTACACTAATACTCTTGCCCCAAAACATATAATTGCTATTATTTAATATTCTACTATATACTTTTATATAAACTTTATGTGCAAAATTTTGCATGTAAACAAATACCTGTTTTCAAATGCGACAAGGGCAAACATTGAACATGGAATAGCCTGCATATTCAAGTAAGTTTCCAATTTCTCAAGCCAAGAAAAGTTATCTTTTTCGGTTATGTGGGATGGTGTAATTCCGTCCATTTATCAGCAGTATTACTTATCACTACCTACATCGCCATCGATCAAGGATCGTCTCCCAGAACCAGATATTGACGAATCTGATGAGTTTGATTGTATTGAGTGAAAAACAGGACTATGACAGTGACAATATTATAAATTTTGTGGTTTGTTACAAGAGACTGCAACACTTACAAAATGTATAGTATGTAACTATGGATACCCTTACTTTGAAAGCACTGTTTTCTTTATAATCTCACATAAAACTTTCTGAACATACAATACCGTATAATATTTTGTTTTAAAATTAACAGGTTTAAATTTATCGTCTAGACGTTTTGTTATTCTTAAAGCAAAAAGGGCTTAACTGATTTTCTCGGCTCGATCATTATGACATTGTTGGAGCCAAAAAGGCGTAACTGAATTTATCTACAATTTATTCAAATTTATTTTCACTTTTCGGGACTCAAAATAAGTTTCTATGTTCTATTTTCTAAACTTGAATTGTACCTTAAATATAGTTTTCAAAGGAAAACATATTGTGAAAAGGAAAACAGCGACATTTTAAAGCTCGATTTTCTCTAAACTAATAAAATTGCAGTTACGCCTTTCTGGCGCTCAACCATATAGGGTGTAACTTTAATGATGGGTCAAACTTCAGGGAATGATGGAGAATGACAAAAGAAGTGATTTAAGATAGGAAGTTGTTATCTGAAAATGTGTCAGTACTGAGCTATAGCCCGCCGAAAATATACCAAGATAGAATAAATATGAATCAAACTAGAGAACGAATTGTGGGAGAAAGGTCAGGTCAAAGGAAATAGTGCATTATTTGACCTGGAGATTTCAATTCATGTACAAATCGATGAGGAACAGTTTCGGCGCAAGGAGGGGGTTCATATGACAACACTGGTTGGGATAGGATATATTGGGAAAAGCGTAGCGTGATGATGGAAAAGGACACAGAAAGCCATTCAAGAGACGGATCACTATTTTGGAAATGCACCAATCCCGAGCTAAACTGCGATTGACAAATACAAACGTGAGAATGAATTGTCGGAGAAAGGTCGCGTCAAAGGAAATAGTGATGGCAATCTGGAGATTCGATTCAGGTACAAATCGATGAGGAACAGTGGCGGCGTGAAGGTATGTTCAGAGGAAATGGACATACTCTTCATGCCGGAGGCAAATATCCGACGTGGATGCTGAGTTGTAATTCTCGTACATAAAACCATTTGAAATATCGGGAGCGAACAACATAAATACAGGATGTACACAGTGGTATTTGTTTGGAAAAGACATGGCTGCACTAGCATCGAAGTAGGTTGCACTAGCTACCGATAGTACAAATGGAGGTGAGTTATCATCTACTAGATTCGGCGACTACTAGCCACAAGAGAGCTCGCATACCCCACAGCTCGAACATTGTTGACATTAAACATTGCCTTTTAATATCATCCTTTATGTATTGTGGTTCATGGTAAAGCACAAGAAACATTGCCTGAGATCTGAATCCAGGAGTCCTGGAGTCGGTCCAAAATCATGTAAGGTTTCGTGTTCGATGACACCGTTTCGGTTTCTCCTAGTTCCATATTCCACCAATTATTGTAAATATCAGCAGACCTGACTTTCAATAGCCTCAAGTTGTGTTTTATTCCTCTTTCGTGACGCTGTGGCAAGTACAATGGTCCACATGCAATCTTGCATAAATCTTTTTTTTTTTTTTGAAAGCCCTATTTAGTAATCCACAATAAAACACGTTTCGTCTTTAGCATCATTTGACACCTATTCTTGCTTGAATATCATACATTACCTACGTTCGTTTGCTACACACCAACAGAGGAAACAACAAGAGTCTCTATAACCGTACGTCCGCTGTATTACAATACTCGGAGGTCATTTACGTCATCGTTTGGAAGGCGAGTGTTTCGTTCACTAAACTGAAGAAGGTGTGTTTCTATTCCGTGGGTAGTCTCTCAGTATCTGTACCTGTGCGTTGTCTGTGCTCTTGGTCGGTAGTGGGATTAGTGCGGGAGTAAAATGGAGTTCACCTTTGAAGAACTTGCAGATATAGTGATTTTTTATGGGCTAGCTAATGGAAACAGTCATGCAGCAACAAGGTTGTATCACAACAGGTATCCAGACAGGCGACATCTAAAGTACTCCATGTTTTTGAGCCTATTTCGGCGTTTACGGGAAACGCAACATTTGCGTCTATTACGTCACGACCGCGGAAGGAGACTAACAACCAGGACTTCAGACTTTGAAGAAGAGATTCTTGATCGTGTGACAAAACAACCTTCGACAAGCACTAGAGCATTAGCACATGAAGTGGGGGTTGATCACAGTACTGTTTAGAGAGTACTCCGTGAACAACTACACCCCTATCATTCACAGAAAGTTCAAGACCTGCATCTTACAGACTTCGCACCCCGTTTGGTGTTTAGTGAATAGCTAGTGCAGCGCTGTTTGCATGACCTGCAGTTTCATGCCGTGATACTCTTCACAGATGAATCCTGTTTTACGAGAGCGGGTATATTCAATAGCCATAATAGTCATGTGTAGACAGATGAAAATCCCCATGGCACCATTGTGCGTGGACATCGAGAAAGATTTGTTGTAAATATCTGGGCAGGGATGGTCGGTAACAAGTTTATAGGACCATATCTCTTACCACCTCGCTTACATGCCCATTGTACGCATTGATCGTGCAAGAAATACTCCCTGAACTATTAGAAGATGTACCTCTTGATGTTCATCAACGTTTGTGGGTTCAGCATGACCGGGCTCCAGCACACTTTGGAGTAGCTGCTCGCCAATGCCTTGACTATTCCTTCCCGCACAGGTGGATCGGAAGGGGAGGTCATATTTCTCTGCCGGCACGATCCCCTGCTCTTAACCTAATTGATTTCTTCTTGTGAGGTTATGTAAAATCTCTCGACTACGACACACCTCATACGTCACTCCGTTGTCGTTTATTACGTACATATTTCTTGTTCCAAGGATTCTGCTTCCTAGGATCGCTCTCATCCTTCGGTGATATCCGGGCTTTGAGATCCCACATTTTGCCAGAATTTATACAGCTTTCGTGACGTCGGCAAATCTCCTCCTGTTTTATTATACCCTCTTAAATCACTGTCAATTCTCCCTAGCCATTTTCCCAACGCTCCGATAGTAATACAGTACATTTTTGTGATTCTTCTCTTGCGCCGCCACTATTCTTCATCGATTTGTACATGAATCGAATCTCCCTGTTAAATAATTTACTATTTCCTTTGGCCCGACCTTTCTCCGACAATTCGTTATCTCGTTCTCCCTCGTTTGTATTAGTCAATCGTAGTTTCGGCGGACTATAATTCGGGACTGCTGCATTTTCCGAAATAGGGATCTGTTTCTCGAATTGCTTTCTGTGTCCTTTTCCATCCTCCCGGTACGTTTTTTCCAATGTTTGCGATCCCAAAAAGTGTTGTAATATGAGCCCCCTCTTGTGCCGCCACTGTTCCTCATTGATTTGTACATGAATCAAATCTCCAGGTCAAATAATGCACTATTTCCTTTGATCCGACCTTTCTTCGACAATTCGTTCTCTAGTTCTATGCATTTTTTTCTATTTTGGTACATTTTCGGCGGGCTGTATTATAGGGAGCTGGCTTTAATGCGAGGCTGAGGAATTCAGACTTGATTGGCAGGTTCCCCACCCCGTCACCAAGAAACGGTCACTCGACGGTCCTGAGCAGGGTTGCCAGTGCGTTGTCAAAAAATTCAGCTAATACTCACTTAATTCAAAGAGTTTATGCAATTATGCAATCACTATCGAAGATCCTTGTATACGTGGACACACGCAAATTAGGCTGTGATAAAAATGCTTCAGTTTTTTTCTCCCTCGCTTCTTCGTCACACTGCACTATGGCCTTCCTTATTACTTCTCTAGCTTCGCTGTGTATAGTTTGCCCTCTCTTACGCTGTGAAGTCATTGTCAAATGAATAATAAGCAACAAAACCGCAACCACAACAACAAACAACAAATAACCAACTCACACTCTCTTCAGAATGACATTCATGTGGCATTTTTTTAAACCCTGGCAACGCTGACATATAGAAGGAGGGTAAGGGAGTACTGCAAGAGTGAGGCAGAAAAATTGTTGAATTTCCCCCCCCCTTTACCTCAGCCCCCGCTGGTAAACAAGCTAGCTCCCTATAATACCTCGGAGTCAGAACTAACGCATTTTCGGATAACAACTTCCTATCTTAAATCACTTCCTTTGTCATTCTCTATCAACCCTTGAAGTTCGTTCCGTCATTAAAGATACACACTGTATATATAAATGAAAATGACTATATTTATAACTTAAAAACTCTTAACCAGACTGATCTCGATAAAATTTTCAATGTAGATGAGGTTCATTCCCGGAATGGTTTTTATCATTTCACTTTGAAGGTGCAACTTGGAGGAAGGAAGGAGGGATATATCGATATTAGTGTCTAATCCATAGTTTTCGGGGTTGCTGAGATGAATATGACACTTCCGATGCCGCTTAAATCTAAATTCAGCATTTCAACTTTCAACTTAGGGAAAGGGGGTAAGGATATATATATAAACTAATCGAAAATGGCTGATATTAGTATCGAATCCAAAGTTTTCGGGGTCATTGAGATGAACAGTGATCTTTCAATGCCATTTAAATCCAAATTCATCTCCGCAAATTGGGGTAGGGGGAGATAGTAAAATTATGGAAAATGATCGATATTGTGTCGAATCGATAGTTTACGGAGCCGCTGAGATGAACAGTAACACTTCCGATGCGTTTAAAACCAAATTCAGCCCCCATTAGTACTTCTAAAGGGGAGGGTGACATTAATTGAAAATGATCGATACTAGTGTTGAATTCATAGTTTTGGGGGTTCCGAAGTCCATTGGTGACAGTTTTGGTGCCCTTTATGTCCAAAATGAAACATATTCTCCCCATACGGTTAACGGGTATTTTGTTAGTCTTTAATAATAACGAACGGAAGTTTCACATGTTAAATTCTTTAATATATTTCTCTCTGCTCAAATTTACGCACTTGTGCAGTGTATGTATATATGTATGTATATATATATATATATATATATATATATATATATATATATATATATATATATGTGTGTGTGTGTGTAAATAAGATCATTTCTCTTTTTGAGTTGTTCGAAAAATATACAAATAATAAAGAGGGATTTTTACCAGAAATAAAAGAAACTAAACAGTAAAAAAAAATCTGTTGCTTTAAGTATTTTTCCTGCTAGCGAAATACATTGTATATATGCTGCTGACACGTTGCAGCAAATAAGATTAACAACAGGCGAAGAAACAGTTTTAAAATTATATTTTCCGATTTTTGCCAATATTTCCGAACAAAAGATTTTTCTTTTTTTGTAATGGGTTAAATTTCCAATCACTTTGTACAGTTAAGGAAGATACGCATCTCCATAAAATATATATTTGATTTTAACATACTGGTATTAACTAAAATGATTCTGGCCCCGTTAATTTAACATTTCCCTGCCATAAAGCAATAACTTCATAAGATTGCTTAAGAAGATTTAAATGCGTCTATATTAATTAATCTAGCTAGGATTATATTTTAGTATCTTTTGTAACCATAACTCCATTCTATCACGGTGCTAGTTTCAAAGGGGTGGTGCACATATATTTGTTGCCACAAATTTTCCCTAAGTACTCAACGATGTTAACTGTAAACTAGTAAATATAAAATAGTTTTCACTTTAAAAGCATAATGTAATAAAATATTCGAAAATTTCAATTTTTCCCAAAATTTCCGTTTTCTTCCTATAGTGCGTCCAGTAAGAGAACGTCTCTGACAGCTCGCAGTGACATTGCCACTACTTGCATGTCAAGGTTTTTTTCGGTGCAACTGTAGTGGCAATTTAATTAATGATATAAGACAGAGTGATCGTGGTTGGTAACACTGGTATCAAAGTAGGGGCTGCAATATCCCACCGCATGTAGTAAGAAACGTCAGAGACCATCTCTTGTTGGCCGTGCTATAGCTTGGGAAAAACGGTAAAAAAAACTGTTTTTTACCCAAAATTTCCGGTTTTTTTCAGGCCTTCACAACACTAGTCATGAATCCAAGATATTGGAATGATCTATGATATTCCATCCATTTTGGGTCTGAATTTGTTATCATGATATAATCCATGATAATACTATATAGTAATAAAGGATGAGGCAAAAGTCTGGATACACCCCTATAAAAGTCGAAGAGTGTGATGAATGTGTCATTTGGTATGGGGTGTCTATAGGTGGGGACACAACTTATTCCCCAGAAAAAGGCAGTTTCAAATGACATGCGACATGACTCCGTTCTGATTTGAAAAACGTAACCCAAATCCAAGATGGTGGATTTCAAGATAGCCGCCGCTTGTTGCCATAGCTCCTATAAGTTGCGCCCCCACCAATAGACACACCATACCAAAAGACGTTATGATTCCTCACACCGTTCGACTTTTATAGGGGGTGTATCCAGACTTTTGCCTGGCCCCATAAATACGGTTGTACCTCCACTACTTCTATTCAAGATATGGTGTCACTCCTTCTCGCTGTTCTATATTTAGAGGGTACCCTTGTATCATATTGTATATTGTAAATGCATTAAAAACTCGAGGTGATTTGAGAGACCATTCAATATTAAATTGAGAAAATTGTTTTCATGGATTGCTTTCGTCGGGTATGCAACCATTTTAAGGGGCAAAGCTAAAGAAAAAGAGCTTGGAAGTTCGAAAGTAAGGTCCACCCCAATATGTATATCCACTCCAGATAATTGTCAAATCCATGCTACTTCTATTCGTACTACACAGTGATTTTACATTAACAACCATAACACTATTCTTCCACATTTCAACAATTAAAACAAATCTTTTCGTACCGTCTAATACACGTTTCATTTTTACTTCATAATTGTCACGAAAACTGGCAACCTGGACACACAATCCATTGTCTCCCATGATGCAATATTTCAAGCAAGAAAGGCCTTCTTCCTCAAGCTTCGTCATAATTAGGTATATTGTTTATATTTTCAGAGAAGTATGTAATATTTAAAAACCTAAGGTGCTTGTCAGAAAAGCTGATTAATTTTGATTAATTTTAAATTTCAATACAATCACAAATTTTGTAGGTAATTATAATTATAAGTGCCATTGTTCAATCACTACCGCTACAAAGCATGAGGTCCTTAATACCGCCATCTTGAACAAAGCAAGATATCCCATTCGAAAGATCATTATATTGACGCGATGGCAGAGAACAGAAGTGTGAAAGAAGAAGTTTTTGTTTCAGCTCGCTCAAGTTTTCCTGCGTCTCGCCGTACCACAAGGGGATGGCTAAGGGCTGCTAATCTCTTTGCCAGGATTCTAGAAGTGAAAATGTTCCTGTCCGAAGATCACACTCTACGAGTCTTTGATTTGCTCAAGAAAATGTGAATCGTAACTAGAAAGACGTAATCTTCAGTGACGAGTGCATATTTTCTTCAACAAATTATGGTCCTGTAATTATGCACCGTCCGAAAGAAACGAGACATGACTCCCGTATTTGTTTATCACAGAAGATTCTCTTTTAGGGTATATGTGTCCGCTTGGAGATTCATCCACTCTCATGGACTTAAGTTACTACATCGTATAGAGGGGAGATTTACAGCTGCGCATTATTTACACATCCTCCAGGAAATAATGCTGCCAGCTGTTCGCGTCCTCTATACATGTGGAGTAATCCACTTTCAACACGATAAGTTTCTTATCCGCAAGTTTCGATTGATTCAAGGGTGGCTTTTCGGGGACGCAAATCTAGATGTCCGAGATTGGTTCCTAAATATGCAGTCGAAAATGAAGAGGATAATGAGATATATGTAGCCCTTACCACTTCCAGTCACACAAGGTAGTATGTAGGAATTAGTTGAAAAGGCTTGAGAAGAGTTGACCGAAAGCCCAAACTATATACGAAAGCTTGTTGGAAGCATGTCACGACACCTTCAAGCCGTAATTGATTAAGAAGGGCGTTGCATGCCATAATAAATTCCACGGGACAATAAACCAGCTCTTCTAAGAACTATTTTCTAAATTCCCAAGATGTTTAATTATAAACATAAATTTACATGAATTCGTTATTCTACATGATACTACGTAAATTATAAATAAATAAGTGGCTTCGGACAGATTAGAACCACTGAGCTTTTATTTCAAAATCCCATGCCGTTCCACTGCTTCACACTCTATCATGCCTTTAAGTTACGGTAAGAAACACAGAGTGTATGCAAAATTGGCTACAAGTAAAACTATTAGCTTAAAGAAATGGAGAAAACCTTTTTGTATTCGGATTTTTCATTTGGAACTAAATACGTAATAACTTGTTTACGACCAAGTGGGAAACTATCCGTTCCATGGATGGGAAAATTGCTGCATTCGTCCCAGGCTCTGTACTTAAGAAGCTCTGCTTCAAAGGACAAAAGAAGTAGACTCTTCAGGAAAAATAACAAATAAACTATTTGGATTCTAAAATATTATGAAATGATGAATTATCGTTTTGTAAGATGATTTTTATTACTGTATACTATTAATTCAGATTGATTAATTAAATTCACTCATTCATTGTTTGTCGATTTCAATCCTAAGCTATGGGGATCGTCAAAATCTCCTAAAGATAGACAGCAAGGATGTTTTGTCAGAATCGAATAATTTTTAGGTACTTATTCTGCAAAATTATTCTGGAAAACACATGTGTAAATATGCAAATGAGCGATCATCTCACTAATTTCAACCTCAAACTATACAAGTAAATCTCCAATCTCGACCAAAATACATTTATGTTTTATAACAATCGGAATATTTTATTTTATTTTTTCGCAATAATTTATTAACAGTTAGTAGTAAGGGTTCACTTTTACACTATTGACTCATTTCAATACCAATCAGAAGAATTGATTGAAAATTCTCAGAAAAATATACACCATATTACATCAAAATCGAATGACTTCTGTTTCCCAAACCTATTGTAGAAGGAAAGCAAGTAGTTTCCATCATAGAGTGGATGAGAAGAGAAGGAGAAATAAAATTTCTCCTAATTTCTGACTGACTTCAACTCCGAGCATTGGGGATTGAGTGAAATCTTTAACCCTTTCGGCCCTGACGGTAACGTATGTGTACATAATATTTTAAGATTAATATAATTACTAAATGATTAGAAAGTGATTTAGACAAGTTCAAAGAATACTGACATGAAAATCCAGCCACTTTGAATCCTCGAGATAAACTATATTAATCTTAAAATATGATGTACACATATGTTACCGTCAGGGCCAAAGTAACGCTTTATTCCAAAGTTTCTCAACGTGACAGTCGGGACTCCTATAGGGGATCGCGAAGGAAAGTGAAAAAGATGAATTAAATTAGAATCAAGTATCAAAAAATATATATTTTAGAAATAAATTTGAATTTCTTATTTTTATAGACATATTTTTTTATTTTCATACTTATTGCCAAATACAGCGAAGAATATTAAACATATGCAGACACGTAAAAAAACAGTTAATCATAATGGACGAAAGAAGCTTGTAAGAAACCACATGTTGAAATACAAGAAAAATAAGCATACAAGAATGTGTTAAAGGGAATCTTGATATAAAAGAGGTTGAGAAATTGATTTATTGATCAAAATGGAATAAATTTTGCGATAGTTCTTGTGAACTTTTTTTTAAAAAGTTTGGGACAGGGAGGAGGAGCGGTTCATCCACCCCTTATAGACTGAAATAGTGTGACGTCACATCCTTTTCGTTGCCATGGTGATCGCCATTTTATTTTCTAAACAACAAATTGCTTAAATAACAAAGAACCTCAATGCAAAGCGAAAACAGAGATGAACTATTTTTGAATTGCAAACATTAGAGTGAATGAAATATTTATGTTTCTTTTTAAACATTTCTAATCAATGAAACTAAAACACAAAGAGAACACAAATGTACTCATCTTGTTCATAATGAGATATTAACCTTAAATAATTCTGGGAAATTTTTGATTCATTAATATAAGTATCACAACATTGCGTACGTGAACATGATTAATGTTTAACAGTTGTTTAGAATATATGGATGAACCTTTTATAATTGGATGTTTTCTTACAGTACTGTTTCTAAATGTTTTTTTTTTTAAAAAAAAAAGAGGTTGATAGGGAATATAAGAAAATATCTGACGAACATCCACTGATAGTCCGGATTGAAAATTTCCAAAGGCTTGTTTTTTCCCGTTTACTTTGTAATATTGTAGATACTAATACCGTATACAAGTGGACATAAGAAAAGTAAATGTGCCAATAGAATTAATATTGCTCTAAAAGATTTTTCCCTTTTAAAAATCGTATATTTTTACAGTTCTCCTTGTGCCGACGGTTTGTCAATTTGCACGTTAGGGAGTTTATGTTGTGTATAATTACTTCTTAAGGTGGATTACATGATAATAACTTTTACATTAATTATTTGATTTCTACATTATCACTTAGAGATGTGGCGCTTTTAGAAATAGATTCCTTAATTATTAGCCTTTCTTTATGGATTTTCTTGATTTTATTTGTAGTTTCCTAAACGCATTTCCATATTCTAAATCTATGCCCTTTCCCACCAACTTTATTAGTCGTTAAAACATTTTATAATTATAAGTAAATTTACAGCCATTGTCCTTGTTTGTACTAAACTTTAAAATATACCATTCCCTTCACGCGTTTGTATAGAAAAAAACATGGCGAAAAAGAACTGACGTCATCACTATTTCCGTCTATTCTTCACTGATTTGAACTCCATCTAGAGCAGTGATCCCCAAACTGTCGATCGCGAGCTACTAGGAGCTCCAGGGAACATTTTCGGTAGATCGTGTTAACGTACATTTGTCGTAAAATAAATGAAAGATTTCTTTTTTTCTTTCAAAAAATGGTTATAGTTGTTTTGGCTGCTAGCTCACAGTAGGATTTAAAAACGGTACAATAGCTCAGAAGCTTTTGGCGACCACTGATGTAAAGGGATGATTCGGAAGTCTTAATGAAACACACGTCACAATGCATTAAAATAAAACTTTTTATTTTAACGGAAATTATCGTTAAACATTTTTATGAATTCACTGGGGGAATTCACCATTTCCTTCTTGGCAGACCTTAATCCTAAGCGGTGGAAATACTCGAAATTCCTTCAGAAAGTATACACTATATACTGTTGAAATCCAACACTTGTAACATGGATTGGATTTGATCTCCTTTAACTCTTTTATTTTTGATAGATGCATCGCTGCAAATCTGTCTTCAACATTGGGGGGGACGGGTAAGACCGTTCCCATATTTTATATATATATATATATATATATATATATATATATATATATATATATATATATATATATATATATATATATATATATATATATATATATATATATACAGTATATATAAGCGATTTTCAAAATATTTATGAAGTTGAAAAACAATGCTGTGAAGGATCAGGGGAGCAGAATTGTCTTCAGTGGCATATTTAGGGGGCTATCGGGCTCAAGCTATCTCCGAAATAAATTTGTTAGTTTTTCGCATTCCACGTACAACAATAATCCTTCTTACCATTTTTAAGAATGTCATTGACTTTCCATTTTCTTATGCTCTTTGTTCAGAAATAATACTGTATTTGTCAAATTTCATTCCATGTAAGAACTGCGTCCTTTTGTTCTTTCTTTCGTCCTTTCTACTTTTCTGTTTCTTTTTCTTGACGTTACTTTCGCCTGTCATACTTTATCGACCGTTGTCAGTTGTGATTCAAGACGGCCGTCATCAGTAACACCAAAACTAAGAGGAGCTGATAAGCGAAACTGGTGTTCCATTCCAACTTGCGCGGATATCAACATGACGGGACTTTAGTTATTATAACAAAGGAAAAATTATATCGTCTAGTTATTTTTAAAAGAAGGAAATGTTTGAATTAAAGAAAATCAAACCGGCAAAATAATTTGCCCGGGAAATTAAGAAGGCAAAGAGGATGCTTCCTTTTTCTTGTATGAATAGAATAAAGCGTTAGATTCACTCGTGAATTTTTGTATCATATCATATAGATTTATCGGTCTGCATTTCTTGCCATTATGACTTCAATTTATGCATAAATTAAAATATATTTTGTTTTCAAACTCAGGTGGGCAATTGCCCACTTCCTTTCTTGTGTTGGGCATAGCTCCTCGAAACAAAATCCTAAATACGCCATTGGTTGTCTTCAATATTGAGAGGTGGGCAGATTTGAGGCTTATTCTAGAGAAGGGAGATGAAACTTATATTACGGTAGATGAATCTGATCAACTGTTGTAGAATATATTATATATTAGGCGACGTAGATGAAGTAGTAGGACATATCAGTATTACAAATCACTGCCGTGAACAAATTCTGAAATCTTATTACGTTCGTATTTATAATTGGTATGTTTTTAATTAGGCATCCACCAAGATCCACGTTAAAATTGTTTTATAATAATATAATATAAATAAAATAAAGACTTTGTTTGTGTGTTTGTGTGTTTTTGTGTGTCTGTCTATCTGTGTGCGGCCTGGGGACCAGACAAGTTGACCGAGAATTACGAAAGTTTGGTCACTGATACCTTGTCCAGGCTCCAGATCAGAGTGAAATGTTTTTGTCAAAATTAGAACCAGGGGGGTCTCAGGGGGGCATTAACCGGGACATGTAAAAGTAGGAGAAAGTGACCGACATTAGTGTCGAATTCATAGTTTTCGCAATCACTGAAATTAATGGTGATACTCCTACCGGAGTTGATTCTTAATACAGCCCCCGTGCGAAGCATGGGTATATTCAAGTAGTATAATAATATAAATAATGACTTCCCAAAAACTACGAAGAAAGAATATCAATTATGTATGACGCAAAAATACTCTTTGAGCAAAATGATGATAATCTCAATAACATTACAAGAATCGTTACAGAAAACTGACACATGTCATATACTGTTTAGTTAACAGATACAATCTTAAGATTATGGAGAAAAATATTCCAGCATTGAATTACTTCTTTGCTTACGAAGCATGCTCCCTCTAAAGAAAAACTGGAACACGCGGAAATACGTAGGAACAAACCATGGTTCGAACTAGCAGAGAAGAGAAAACAGGTAAAATTACGTTGGCTACAAAATCCGAATGAAATAACTACACAAAATTTCTTAGACATCAGGCGGAAAACTTCCAAAACTTTTCGAGCAAATAAACGCGACTTTTTGAAAGCTAAAATTTAGGAACTTGAAGATAATAGTAAAAATAAAAACATTCGGGACATGTATAAAGGGATCAACGAACTTAAGAAAGGCTATCAACCTCGTGCTTATATTAAAGAAAGCTGATGGAACAGTTCTCACTGATACAGGTAGCATTTTAAATAGACGGAAAGATTTCTTTGACGATTTGCTTAACACGCAGCCAAAAAGTAATGTTCGTGGAGAAAGAGAGATACACACCGCAGAACCGTATATTCCACAACCCAATTGAATAGAACTAGAAATAGCTATAAAGAAATTAAAGAAACACAAATCTCCGGGTGTAAACAAAATTCCGGCTGAGTTAATTTTAGCTGGAGGCGAAAAATTGTAGAACAAGATACACAAACTCATTCTCCTTATCTACAACAAGGAAGAATTGCCACAAGAATGGAAAGAATCAATCATTGTTCCAATCCACAAGAAAGGCGACAAAACTGACTGTAATAATTATCGAGGCATCTCTCTTCTGTCAACATCCTATAAAATCTTTTCAAATATTTTATTAGCAACATTGACCCCATACGCAGATGAAATTATTGGAGATTATCAGTGTAGATTTAGACGAAATCGATCAACTATCGACCAAATATTTACCATTCGCCAAATACTCCAAAAGAAGTGAGAATACAGTAGTCCGGTACATCAACTATTTATTGATTTTAGAAAGGCTTACGACTCGGTTAGGAGAGAAACATTGTACAACGTTCTTACAGAATTTGGAATATCGAAAAATTAATTAGATCAATTAGGGCATGTTTAAATGAATCGCAAAGTAAAATCTGGGTAGGAAAATTTTGGGCTACGAACTTTCACGTCGAGAATGGCCTGAAACAAGGAGATGCGTTGTCGCCATTATTATTTAACTTTGTCCTGGAATACGCTATAAGGAAAATCAAAGATAGCAACCAGGGCGTAGAGCTGAACGGTGTTCACCAGGTTATGCGTACGCTGATTATGTAAATTTAATAGGAGAAGATAGGAGAATAATAGAAAGAAATGCAGAGATCTTATTAAACGCTTGCATGGACAAGGGTTTAGAAGTAAATGCAGAGAAAACTAAATACATGGAAGTGCGCCGGGACCGTAATACGGCAAATTATGAATGCGTTAAAATATTAAATAATACTTTTGATAGAGTGGATACTTTTAAATATCTAGAATCAGTATTAACAGACGAAAATCATATTCACGAAGAAATTAAATGTCGACTAAAAACAGGAAATTCGTGTTATTATTCAGTTCAAAATCTCTTGTCGTCGCTAATTCTGTTGAGGAATTTGAAGTTTAAAATATATAAAACGATAATCATACCTGTTGTTCTGTATGATTTCGAAACATGGTCGCTTACTCTGAGGGAAGCACATAGACTGAAAGTATTTGAGAACAAGATGCTCAGACGAATATTCGGATCCAAGAGTAACGGGAATGGGGAATGGTGGAAACTTCATAACGACGAACTACATAATTTATATGGTTTACCCAACATTGTTAGGTCATCAAGTCTAGGAGGCTTAGGTGGGCAGGACATATAGCCAGGATGGAAGAAAGTAGGGCGCTTCCAAAGTGTTAGCGGTAAGACGAATCGGAGAACGACCATTAGGAAGACCTAGGCGCAGATGGGAGGACAATATTAAGATGGATCACGCAGAGATAGGAATACAAAGTAGAAATTGGATCCAGTTGGCTAAGGATAGAAGTGAATGGAAAGCTTTTGTGAACGCGGCATTGAAGCTCCGGGTTCCATAGGCTATAGAGTTAGTTAGCTTATGAAGCATGAGTAGATGCCTAGGCTGATACTACAAATAGATTAAATGCGCATTCACTGAAAAGATGGGTTCTACTGACATTGGATACTCTATATACTCTTCGTGAGCTAAGGCCTAGGGGAGAGGAGGAGATAAGATTTCATATCAGGTTACGTCACGCACAGTCGCACGCCTTCATTTTATTGAAAATGGAAAAGCCAAGAGAAACAAATTTCATCTCACTTTACTTTGTGGCGCTCGGACACAAATCATCATACTTATATGCAAAAAGCACTTTTCAAATCGGATTATTGGGAGAAACTCCAGTTCCAATGTTGGGGGGGACATGTCTTCCCATTTCCCCGGAATTTGTGCCCGCACCTACAGCTGAGACAACATTCCAGCAAGAGGAGAGGGGCATATCCTCCTCTGGCATTTATTGCAATTTGTGCCCAAGTAGCGGATGTGGAATTAATACATATTGATGATACTACTAAACGCATTACAGCAAGAAGTTCAGTTTGAAATACTATAGAATGCGATTCTTTTTTAAAAAATGAAATGACATTGGATACTCTATATACTCTTCGTGAGCTAGGGCCTAGGGGAGAGGAAGAGATAAGATTTCATATCAGGTTACGTCACGCACAGTCGCACGCCTTCATTTTATTAAAAATGGAAAAGCCAAGAGAAACAAATTTCATCTTACATTCCTTTGTGGCAGTCGGACACAAATTATCAGACTTATCCCAAAAAGCATGTTTTAATTCAGGTCCAAGATTAGGGGAACATGTCCCCCTCGTACCCCCGGGATTTGCGCCAGTGGATAGATGACAACCCTAAACAACAAACTTACTTTGGAAAGTTGCAGGAAGCTACACACAACATTTCATTAAAAACAGATAAGTTTTAGGAGAGTTTTCGTCGAACAAACCGTGCAGAAAGGCACACAAATGAGGATTAAAGCTCGCTAATTCTTACTTCAAACATACTCGTGTGAGATTATATTTCTGTAATCTTTTCTTTATTGCTGTTGATTACTCTTTACTGTATCGTGTTAAAAATTTGTTTAAATATTGTTACTAGTCTCAACTATGAGCAACGCTGTTTACTTAGCTAAAACCATTTCCTTTTTGGCATATTACGGTTTAATAAAGAATTTTATAGCAGTTAATAACATGCTTTTGTAAACTGAGGATAACCTTTAAATGTATTTTAGTATAAATGACGACTTTAATCTTTACGAGATTCCTTACGACTTTATATCTGGATATCTAACCACCAGCAATGGAAGGAAATAGAAACCCAAGTAACACGTTACTTTTTATTTTGTCAATATGCTCAGTAAGTTGATGATTTTTTTTTATTTAAAGGGCAAAAATATTGTCTTCATTAGTTTAATTATATAAATTATAATACTAGCATCTTTATCTGGGATTTACTTTCGCATCTATAAATAGAAAACTAAAATTATACTTTAATTGCTTCTTGCTTATGTTTTCTTAAATAATTTTAGCATGATTATTACTAGTATAATTACTTGTGATTTCGTGCATTGTTGAAGCAAGCATTCTCACTTTCACTAATCGCAACTAGAGATGGCCAGAACCGGTTCCTGATGGAACCGATTTTCGGCTCTGAACGGATCTGGTTCCGGAACCTTATTTCGGGTCCAAGTCTGGAACCGGTCCCTGAGATTTGGTTCCAGAACTAGGTTTTCGGATCCAGGTTTGAAACTGGTTTCTTGAGATCCGGTTCCGGAACTAGGGATGCATTCGAGTCGAGTCGAGTCGAGATTTAAGCCTGTCTCGACTCGTCTCGAGAAAATGTTGTCTCGACTCGTGTCTCGACTCGAAAATATGTTTCTGTCTCGACTCGTGTCTCGACTCGACAGTGTCTGTCTCGACTCGACTCGAATTCGAGTCGAGACGTCTCGAAATTCGAGTCGAGACAAAATGTACGAGTTAAAATATACGCACACATCAGCCAGACCATCATGACTACCTACCTAATTGTCAGTATGTCGACTTTTGGCATGGATAAAAACGGCGACACGTCTTGGGATACACGCAATGATCCTTGATAGGTTGCTGGAGAGAGCTGGCACCACATGTTCTCACTCAAGTCACCTAATTCCCGTAAATTCCGGGAAGGGGGGCGATGTGCTCTGACGTCACGTTCAATCACATCCCACAAGGGACATCACTCAAATGTCCGGCTCCAATTTCAATGAAACTTTTTTGCTGATAGAAGGCATGTATGCATCATTACTTGTGATGACAAATTTTTGCCATGGTGCATGTTTTCTATTTTTTTCAATAACATTTAAGAGTTGTGATGTGGTTATTAGAGATTACTACAGAAGTCCCTTACTACTCTTTGTAAACGGAGCGTTAATGAAGAAAAGTGAAGAAAAACCATGTGGATACATATAAGTCCTGGGGGGAAGTCGTATGGTAGATATGACCTTGATGGCAGCCATATTGAAATCCACCATTTTGAATTAAGGTCAAGTTTTCAAAATGGGAATAGGGTAATATGATACATAATTTCGGGCTAGAATTTAATTAGAAAAATAATGGTGAGGTTAGTTTTAAGATACACCCATTTGGGGGAAAGTTACAGGCATATTAATTGTTTTTACTTACTGTGTGCGTAAGTCCCTTCTTACTTTCGTCTCAAGACCTGTAAATCGATCGCAACGGCAGAGCCCGGTTTCGCACTAGTGTTTAGAAATCTTTAAACTCACTTGAGGCAATATTTGTGGATTATTGTATTGTATTTTGCCTTTAATTAAATTTCAATCCACTTCATGATCTTGTGTAAAGTATCACTAAAAGAGAATTTCTGTTTTTATGGAGAACGTAAGCATCGCAATTATAAAAGGTGAGTAAGGTGTGTATGTATTTATAAGAAAGTCTTTTATGGTTCCGCCAACCTATTCTTTAGTTTTTTTTTCAAAATACTCATATCTCATAAATAAAAGAGCTATTATAAAATCTCTTACCACTATTCTTTAATACTTATAAAATTTTATTTATTGTAAAAGCACTGGCGAGATATTTCTTAACGCCCACTAAAATTATGGTGGAGCTCCTTCGTGGCTAACGGTTAGCATACTTGCCTTTGGCGTGGGAAACCTGGGCTTGATTCCCGGTGGGAGTTCATGTGGTTCGGATTCCACGTTAATCAGTAGGTCCACGTCTCACATAGCCTCGCTGCTGAACGGGACGTCAAACTCAGAATCAATTCAACTCAAAATTATGGTTTTGACTTTATTATGATGTCATTAGTTTAAACGCCCAACTGCCCAGTAATTATAAACATTGACTACATTATAAAATTGTAATTTGTGACGACTAAAATATCAGAAATTAAAGATTATTCTTTGGGTTTTGGAACATTTTGAAAAACTTGAAAAACTGGTACTGCACCGATACAACACACCTTTTGGATTTGTCATAACATGTCTTACATAGCTTTGGTTCGATTCTCAACACGGACTGCAACTACCCGTTAAATTGTGCATCCGAAAGGCACTCTTTGTTAAACCTCGCTTATCACCGCTCATCTTAATAATATATATAACTTCACCGCGAAGCAAATGTTGCATTTCTCTCTTTCATCCTAACACAAAACAAAACTAACCACAGCTGTGACACGAAGGAGCTATTTCGAAAAGAAACAAGCTGTGCTTCATAGAGATGTGTACCAAATGATAGAAGTATAAAGTATTGTTTTCTTTAATGTTTATTGATATCAGTTGGTGTTCTTAGTGAGTTTACTCATTAGTTTAGAAAGAGTATATATGGAATTTGGACATATGTTGTACGTATTCTCCTGAGAAATTGATGAGACCAGAAAAGTTATAAGGACAGATGGAATAGGTTTAAGCGCATCTACGTGACTTTATCAAATATTTATTCTCCGTAATGGTACCACGGGGAAAACTTGGTATAGGCCTACTTTTATCTTTGCCTCCCTCTGTTAGCTGTTTCGTATCATATATATCGGATGGTTTTGATATTTCTTCTGATCATTAAAACAACAATGGTACCTGTGTGCGTGCAGAAATGCAAAAGCACAAGGTAACTTCCTATTTGTTTTGGAAACAACAAACCCATTTCACGTGTGCGAGAGAAATTGAGCACAGCGAGATCGGGTGTTTACTCACGGTCAGTTCGCAGCAGGAGTCCATGGTAAAAAATTTGGCTATCTCGAAAACACTCGCTAAACCTTACAAATACAAAAAACTGCGCTTCAAAGAAAGTTTAGACACAGATGTTTCAATTTTCTTTTAGCATCTTTCTTCAGCAAAAGAGTCGGTTCATTGTATTCGAAAAAGGGAAGGGAGAAAGGGTGAATTTATATTTTATGTGAGGGGTAACGTTGTAAGTAGTATAAACAATACATACCGCTTCCGACTCTGTACTGAAGCACTTCCTTTAGCGGTATATCACTAGATCTATCCTGACCCTCATCCCACCTCAAGTTGTAAAGTAGAAAGGGACAGAAGTATTCAACATGACTGCGCACTTGAGTTTCAGTTCACAATACGAAAACCAGTGAGCAAGTAAACAGTCTTTTGTAGGACCGTGTTTTACTTCTTGAATTTATTTTTGAACATTTCTGTGAATTCAACAACAGAACGCAGTAGAAATACGGACTAGTTTTTACTCCAACCATTACTTTTGCTCCAACCCAGGGATGCCACATTTATGATTTCGTACTAGATTTAGTGATTTTACTATTGAACTAGTGATCTAGTACGTACTTTGGGTAAATAGGCACATTCTAGTGATTTTTTTGCATTTTTTTTCTGATGCAGACAAATGAGAAGGAAATGGTTCTTAAAATAAAAGGAAGAAGTATATTGCAGTTCAAAACAAATGTAGAAACCTTAAATTATTTTTTCTTTTCCCTCTGACTGAATGAAACCCCTGCTGTGTAACGATCTTAGGTAAACAACGGCTATCTTTGGTCCGCTACCTCCTTTTGTTAGCCGACATGAGATGGGTTACTTTTTTTTCTGGAAGAAAGTGAAGAAATAATTATCCAGTACATTTACGTTTTTCAGGCACACAGGCGCAGTCTGTACTTGTTTCCTCACGAATTTTAGCAACATAACATAAATGAAACATATGTACCAGAAAATAGAGGCAGTACAAACGGAAATTTTCATCTGTGACACATTTGATGAGAAATATAGTTAGATGTCACGTGCAAGCAATCTAAACATGTCCTATCCTGTAATTCTATTCGTATGTTTATGTAGGTGAGACTGAGAAATCAAGAAACAATAATAACTGGTTTTCTTCCAGGGGAAAAATCTAAATGTGAAGGGGTGTTACACTGGGACTTTAATTGCGTCCTTTGTACAAGATTAACAAGTAATAGCAATTTTTTAATTTATTTTAGTTCTTGGGGAGAGGAAGATGGAAGCGAACCCTCGTAAGGACCTCTGCAAGGAAACATGAATACTATCCGCCACTGTTTGTTACATTACACAAAATAGTTAATATATATATATATATATATATATATATATATATATATATATATATATATATATATATATATATATATATATATATATATATATATATATATTGAGTTTTAGTCAGGGTTTTCATTCTGCAGGAGAGGGGGGATAGTAATACCTGACGAACATTTTCTATTCTCAGAGTGTTGCAATGATAGCATTTCCTCCATTATAACTTGGCCAAGCTAGTTGCATTATATGTAAGGATTAAGTTAGCCTAAAAAGCTTAAATTTCTATGGCTGTTTTACTCTGTACCCATGTTTCTCATTTTCGGTCTACGGGACTCTATATCCGGAAATTTTCGATGGCTTCCAAGTCGAAAATAAGTGTATCAAAGGCATATATATTATATCTATAGTTATATGAGGCATGGATCTACAGTTTAAAGTGGGATACCGGTAACAACTTCATGAGCTTCCACCGTAAATCGAACCAGAGTCTCCCGCGATCAAGGCGTATGTGTTAACCATACAGCCACGAGGAAATTCACATAAGTAGAGGTCTGCGCGGATGCGGATATCCGCATCAAAATTGGTATTTGCGGATATATATATCTTTTCTGTGCGGATAGCGGATAAAGTTGCGGATAATGTTTCCTAAAAAAAATGCTGTGAAATTTCTGATAATGGTGGAAAGAACACTAGAAACGTTCATTTTCAATTAAAAGTTTTAAAACCAGTTAAAAAATACTAAAATCAAAATACAAGTATGTTTGAAGCTTGAGACTCTGTGACAGCAAAAGGACAAAAAATGACACAAGAGAGTTCTCCTTTTATTGCTGTTTCAATATTTTTAGCAGCCGTTTTGTGGGTGAATGACATCTCTGACCTAAACACAAAGAAACGACAGGCCTCATCGCTACTCCTCAAGTACCGCTATTGGCCGCCAAAGCCCCTCTGATAAAGCTGAAAATTTTCAGACCATTCGCCTTGAAGAGGAAGCAATGTCTTCAAATAAAGTTTTTCTAGCCCGAGAGGTCAGGAACCAAAACCCTAATTTAAAACACCGCATCCCCTTCCATAAACTGAAAACTGGCCAGCAGAATTATCTTTACCTTTTGTGACAAACTGGAGAAGGGCGTCACCGAAATAGTAAACAAATCACATCATATGCTCATCTTTCTCTCTCCCTTTCTTAAAAAAAAAAGAGAAAAAGAAAAAATCTTCACTGTTTCCTTTGAAGTACAGGAGCAGATAGTGAATGCACATTTGCGACCGCACAGATTTCTCTCTTCGGAGAGGTGCCACGGACCTCAATGAACATTCCGAGGGATTGGAGTTTTATAACAGCAATTGTTTCTCTCTCTCTTTCTTCTTGTGTGTATATTCTGGGCCTCTTTTTCACTTCTAGTTTCAGTAAAAGCGTGGTCGTGAAAGCTTGAGTTGACTTTTGAGTTTAACGTCCCGTTCAGCAGCGAGGCTATATGAGACGTTGACCTACTGATTAACGTCGAATCCGAACCACATGAGCTCCTGCTGGGAATTGGAACCGGGTCTCCCACGCCAAAGGCGCGTACGCTAACCGCTAAGCCACGAATGAGCTTGGTCGTGAAAGCATGCATTGTATTGCGTTGTTAGTTTCGTCACTTATTTTTTAAATTTAGTGCAATTACTGGTGCTAGTGTCAGTTCGGGATATGTGGATGTGTTTGCGGTCCTGTGATCAATTTTTATTTCTTAATAACGATTATTTCTATTTCGCCTTTGTGTTTAGAACAAATGCCCCTTTTTTATGAGTAATGATGAAGTTTAAAAACTTAGTGACGTGCTCTAAAATTAGTCGATTGAGGGGATATTACCTACGTGGCATTATTTTGGTCCGATATCTGCATTTGAAGATCTTGGATAAGTACATAAATCGTTTATTAATTTCTAATTTGTATATGCACGGTTTGTATTGCATTTTATTTATCGTAGTTGGTATTTGATCACGAGGAAACTGATTAACATATTGTTTCGTTTGATTCAGAAAACTACGTGTATTATAGAATATGTAATTTGTATATATTTGCTACCTCATTATCTGCGGATGCGGGTGCGGATAGAGATGTTGCGGATGCGGGTGCGGATAGAGATGCTGCGGACGCGGTACGGATGCGGATGCGATATTTTGTATCCGCGCAGACCTCTACACATAAGCACACACACACATATATTGTTGAGTTGATTTTGACTTTACCGTCTCTTTCAGCAGCGAGGATATATGAAATGTAGACCTACTGATTAACGTGGAATCCGAACTACATGAGCTCGCGCCGGGAATTGAACCCGAGTCTTCCACGGCAAATACGCGTACACTAGCCGCGGAGTTCACACACACACACACACACAGAATCAGAGTCCTCACACACCAAGGGTGAGAGCTGTGCCACTGAGTCACAGCGGCCACGGGGCTAGGTCGAGTCCACTTTACGTTCATAGTTTCTTAGTACATAAATGAAATGAAATAGATTTTCATTTATGAGCTGCATAAAAACAAAAGCTTTCGAAATGCATTAAACAATTAGCTCGATTTGAGTGTGAACTTAAAGTTATATCAGAGTGTAAATACGGATACGCACCAAAGATCGAAAACTTAATACACTATTTCTCCTATATAGTCAGCATGTATCAAGCAACCGTTCAGCTTTCATTTGAGAGGATGGAAATCGAAGGCCCCTGAACAACTATGTTACTAATGTGCGGAATGTATTTATCTTACAGTGAACTGCTTTGATGCAGAGTTGCCTAACTCCAAAATTGAAATTTTCCAGGAGTGAAAGTTGAAGTTCAATATCTCATGAACAATCCATATTTCTTTTATGTTGGGAACCAAAACCATAACTACTGTATGTAGTTCATTGTTTTATAACTTAGTGTTTACAAAAATCCTTTTAAAAAATACCTATTCATAGAAGTGAATGGTACTTATCTGTACTAGTTCTTGGCATCCAAGCAGTCCATTTATTGTAATACTAGCTTAATATACCCATTATTCGCATGGGGGCTGTATTTGGAAGTCAACGCCTGTGGAAGTATCACCATTCATTTCAGTGACCGCGAAAACTATGGATTTGACACTAGTATCAATCAATATGGGCTATTTATACATGTCTCGGTATTCCTCATCCGCTGACACCCGGCCCGCATACAGTAGTAGCTGCATTTGCAAGTCATCGCTGATGGAAGTGTCACCATTGATCTCAGCGACCGTGAAAACTATGGATTTGACACTAATGTCGATCAATTTGGATTACTTTTACTACATGTCTCGCTAAACGCCCCCCTGAGACCCCCTGGTTCCAATTTTGACAAAAACGCTTCGCCCTAGACTGGGACCTGGACCAAGGTATCCGTGACCAAAATTTGGTAACTCTCGGTCAACTTGTCTGGTCCCCAGGTCGGTCCCAGTAAACGTCCCCCCCGAGACCCCCCTGGTTCGAAATTTAAAAAAACGCTTTGTCTTGATCTGGGGTCTGGACTAAGGTACCTGTGACCAAATTTTGGGAACTCTCGGTCCACTCGTCTGGTCCCCAGGTCGCACACAGACAGACAGACAAACAAACAAACAAACTCTTTATTTTATTTATATTAGATAAGATATACTATGTAAAATAGTCTCGTATCATAATATGTGATTTACAACAAATGTTACATTATATATTATCCGTAGTTCGTGATATGCTGCAACATATTAAAGCCTCAGAATAGTTGGGCAAGCGAATAATCCAGAAGTTACGTAACCCTATTGCGTTCATGGGAACGAAAACACAATAATTATAACTATGCTAAATTACTATAGACTACCAACTGCTCATTCAGAGAATTTATGAAGTTCACTTTATCGCAATAGTTTTATACAAACTAGATTTTGACTACGGAAAATAGTTTTATACAAACTAGATAATCAATTATTATTATTATTATTATCATTATATTTGCAGTACAACCAAATACAACGACATTAACTATTAGTTCTAATTAACTGAATTGAGCTGAAAATTAAATCTTGATCTTTAAAGATTAACTATTAATTTTATGCTTTCTGTACCTTTCTGAAGGAATAAAAGCTGGAATTGGTTTCAAGGCTGTTTCTGAGTGAATACTTTCTTCAAAATAATATTAAAAATTATAGAAAGATTTTCGAGACATTCGAGTCGAGTCGAGATTTTTAAGAGCCGTCTCGACTCGACTCGTGTCTCGACTCGAAAATTCGAGTCGAGAAATACGTTTGTCTCGACTCGTCTCGAATTTTACAAAGTGTGTCTCGACTCGAATCTCGACTCGAATTCGAGTCGAGTCGAGTCGAGATTCGAGACATGTCTCGACTCGAGCGCATCCCTATCCGGAACCGAGATTTTCGGATCCAGACCTGGAACCAGAGCCGGTTCTGAAAACCGGATCTTCAATAACCGGTTTCTCGCGGAACAGGTTCTGCCGGAACAGGAACTTTGTGGCCATCCCTAATCGCAACACCAATTTATAAGAGTAAGCCAACAAAACACACACAGACTTATTCAGACAGGTTTCTTGTAGGATTAATACCGTACAAATAATTTGACTAACGAGTGGTGCTAACTTGCATGTTATCCATAATTTATATCGAAAAAGGCCAGCCACGACTTTTCTGTAGGGTTGAATACAAACACATTGAGAGAAATCAAAACAGTATTCCCTTATAGTGTTGGCGTGTGGGCTAGTAATCTGGAAACAATTTTTACCGAATCAATTATTTCCTCATATTGTTACTCTACATAGATGCTATTACCAGAAATGTTTGGGGAAGGTTAAGAAAAGTCAATTTAAACAAGAGTTGGGAATTAACCTATATTATTTCTTGAGTCTAATGCAAACGTATTCAAGAAAAGTTATATAACTGTAAAGATGCGTATAACAATTACTCTTAAGAGCTAAGTGAATAATAAAAATTATGCCTCGTATCTTTTCATTATGCCTCGAACTTGTTAGTTATTCAACAATTATAATTAATTTAAGAAAAAACAGAAAATACTTTTCTAGGAAATTATTTGCACTTCATCAATTTACAATTTCCTTAGGATTTGAAGAAGTTGCACTTACTCTGGTTATACAATATTTTAATTAATCGTAAAACAAACGTCGAAGACTAAATACACATTATTATCATTACGGGCACCATTATTATCACACAAAACAATCTCACCTTCAACTCCTCCTTCATTGCAAGTATCTTAATGAAGAACTGTGTGTGTTTATATTTTTTACACGTAAAAATTCAGAAAATACGCAGATCTTCATGTTCTCAAATCTAGACGAAAGTGTTTCAGAAACAATTAATTATTTCCATCATAAAGCGATCCAACTACTTCTTTTTCACTACGTGTTATCTTCATCAGAATTAGTCAACCAAGCTATATCTTCAACATTATAACAGCTATCTTCATGGTAATCTCCACATTCTGTCACACAAGTTAGTCCTTGTTTTCTACATGAACAAAAGTTGCTTGAGTATGGCTTGGTACGTTACACTTACATACTAACATGTTTAAAATATTTTGGGGAACAGGCTCAAGATCGACCATGACTTCTTCTTTTACATTTTTAGCTTTTGGGACAAAGGGAAGAACGTTCAAGTGTTTGCCATTCCAAAAGTGACAAATGCACCAGAAGACAATGATAGAATGCTGCATTTTCAGTTGAAGGAAGATTTTGCTGTTCCAACTTTGATAATCTGTAGCTATCAGCTTCATATGTCTGATAACGCAGCAAATTTAAGGAGTTTTAAAATTTTCCGCTATATGAAAAAAGCTAACAATTTCAGGCCAGCTTCTTTCAGTTCTGTTGTTGTCGATCTGGGGTCATCCAGAATAGCAACTAACTTTCTGCTGTGATCGTTAGATTTAAATTATTGACCACGCCTTGCTTATCTAATCCAAACGGTGCAGATACCGTATCACGTACACTAATTCCATATATTACGAGTAATGCATTAGATACATCATCAGCAATGTCTTCTTTGACGGCTCGAATTTGGATGAATTTTGTTTCCTTTCTTCCATGTCCAACTTCTGATCGGATAAAAATATAACAGAGATTTGAAGCATTAGAAGAAGTATAAGTATAGTCTAGGCATCGGGGTTAAAAATTAAGTTCTAAGGGAAAATCATGTTCTAAGGGAACAATTTGGGATACGGTGTTTTTTTTTTTTTTTTTTTTTTTTTTTTGAATATACACTAATCACTGATTACAAAAATGCCGGATGCCAGAAAAAACACCTCACGTGAAGGGAGTGGGAGGTAGGGAAAGCCGAAATTTTAGACGTTTCTATTATACACTATATCTCCGTAACTATTGGAGCTAGAGCATCCGAATTTCTTTTATTTTGTTTGTCTAATTGTCATCTACAACTCAAGTTTAGTGCATTTTCGAGCTAAATATAATGGTTTTCTTATTATTTTCATTTTTACTCAGTATTGGTTGCGCGTGTCGTCAGTATTTTATTAACAGATTCTTTACAAGATCGAATTCGGAAAAAGTTTTTCTCTAAAAGTTGTTTGTCATTTTATGCTCTTTCAAAAAATGTATACTTATATTAGTGTAGGACTAGTAGTTCCTGAGTTATAAGCGACTTTATTCTGTCGTGTACAAAACTGATCACGGCGCGACCCAAGAGTTACCTTCCCACAAACGGTAAATATTAGCAGCTGATGATGATTGATATATATATATATATATATATATATATATATATATATATATATATATATATATATATAAACTCGTCTGCCTGCAAGTATATAATCCTGATGATTAAGTCTGTCTATAATCTAATTAAAATATCCATTTTTAATATCAATTGATTGGATTTTTGGAAAATAACCCTTGTCAAAACAAGATTTCTAGTACGCACTATGAGAAGCTATGCAAATTTGTTTCTTTATACGTTTGTCTGATACGTTCTAAAACATGCAGAAACATGTAGCTTTCTATTCATTTTTCTGAAAAAATCTTGTTTTGACAATGGCTATTTTTGCTACAATTTCTTGGATTTATGTTCTACAATGGTACTGAACGAAACAGAGCAGGGACTAGATTTCAAAATTGACTTCAAGAGAGAATCAAGTACAATTTGCTATCCACTTTATATATATTTGAGATTTTTAATTTCCATTCAATAAGGTTTCATCGGTAATTCTATCATCAATATTTTATAAACAAGACTGTACACTGTTCTTCAAATTTAAATTTTCGTATTTATACTTAACGTATAAGTGCGTATTATATTTTATACACAAGTTCTTGCTCGTTGAAGGTACATCATTGTATGTCCATATATTTGAAAAGGCTACAATATTATTTTGAGATACAGTTTCTTTATAAGAATTATTTATAGCATACTTTAAACGGTGGATATAGATACTCAAAAAATCCAGAGGACAATAAAACTGCAATATAAATTATATCTATAGACACTGTATGTAGTACTACGTGCTAAAATAATCAAAAAGTTAGAGAGAGAAATAGTTGACTTTTTAGAGCTAAAATAGTCTACAATGAGTTTATTATTAGGTATTTCATTTAAGTCCAAAACTTTACAGATTAAAGTGCTTACAAATTTCCAAACTAGCTGAACCGCTTCACATTCATAAATTTTATGTAATCCTGTACCGACTTTCGGGCAGAAAAGACACTTCGGACTATCTAATTTCTTCCATTGATACAATCTTTCAGGAGTTATTAGCCTATCATGAAAAAACCTCTATGAATTTTGAGCATCATACCCAATTGAGGGAAATCGGCATATTTCAGTGTGAAGTCTTTGAGTTTTACGTCCCACGGTTATGCCGGTTAGGCTAAAGAAGACGGTGATGATGAGAAATGAATGAAATGGTGGAAGGAAGAAAGTGAGTAAGTTTCAAATGCAAATGTAAGAATCGCGGTTTCTTGTGCACTCCAATGTGTAGTTATCCGAGCGAGTATAAAAATTTAATATTAGTTAATGAACATAGTGATAAACAAGGCTGAATAATGCATTAAAGGCATCACAAATTTCTTTATCTTTTTCGATATATAAGAGTGGCATAACATTATTGAAAACTAACTCTAAAAATCAAATAGTTCGTTTTCTTGTGTAGAGATTTCTTAAGAATATGGTTTCCTTCTGTACCACTTCTTATTATAGATTTATTGTATCATAGCAACTGTACACAATCTTATTAATAGGCAAGTGCTTCTTTTGTAAATAAGATTTAACAATTTAAAAACTGATCATTTATAAAATATGTTAGGCATATCTTATTTTACCTTTTTTTCGAAGGCAATTTTGAACTCTGGTTCCTGCTCTATTTCGTTCAGTACCATTGTAGTACATAAATAAAAGGACTTAGACCAATAACAGTCCTTGTCAGAACAAGATTTTTTTTAGAAAAATATATATAAAGCTGCATGTTTCTGCATGTTTTAGAAGGTATCAGACACACGTATAAAGAAATAGATTTGCACAGTTTCTCATAGTGTGTGCTAGAGAAAGCTCTCTTTTCATTCTTCAGAGAAATTTTGACAAGGGTTATTTTCCAAAAATTCCCTCAATTAATATTTAAAATGGATATTTTAATTAGATAGACAGACTTAATCATCAGGATTACATACTTGCAGGTAGACAAGATACATATCCATCATCATTAGCCGCTAATATTTACCGTTTGTGGGAAGATAACTCTTGGGCCGCGCCGTGATCAGTTTCGCAGACGACAGAATCAAGTCGTATATAACTCAGGAACTATTAGTCCTACACTAATATAAGTATACATTTTTTGAAAGAGCATAAAATAACGAAAAACTTTTAGAGGAAGCATTTTTCCGAATTCGATCTTGTAAAAGAATCTGTGGCTGAAAAACTGACGTCACGCGCAACCAATACTGAGTAAAAATGAAAATAATAAAACCATTATATTTAGCTCAAAAATACACCAAACTTAAATTGTAGAAGACAATTAAACAAACAAAACAAAAGAAATTCGGATGTTCTAACTCCGGTGGTTACGGAGATGTAGTGAATAATAGAAATGTCTAAAATTTCGTCTTTTCCCTCCTCCCAATCCCCTCCCGTGAGGTGGTTATTCAGGCAACCGGCATTTTTGTGATCAGTGATTGGTGTATATTCAAAAAATATCGGATGCCAAATTGTTACAGGATTTACCCTTAAACTCGGAAAGGAGAGCACTTTTGTCAAGTTGATACTAGTATCATCTGACACAATGTTGTACTTTTAGTAACAGCGAGCTCTAGCCCTGAAAATATAATCAAAAAGTCGCCATCTGCTTGTTTGATGAGTTAACCATCCTCTTTTAGATAATAACTGAGAAGCGAAATTAATCTCTTTTTATTGAAAGGATTAGCTAGAAGTTATTGGTAGTTGAGGTGGACACAGTGATGAAAATTTTCCGGAGAATTTTGAAACGGAAAATTTTCCAATTCATAAAAACATACTCCACTTATTCCTACATGGTTGTTTAATCGAGATGTGAGGTGGAAAATTTTCTTCTATATTTTTCCGGAAAATTTTCCGTTCTTAACAAATATCAATGATCAAGTAACAATTCGTCAGTATTTATAAAATCGATTGAATTCATATATATAAATTTTAAAAAGTGAAAGATCGTTTAAAGAATTTGAAAATTTTCATGGCTTAGACAATTTTCAGTACTATGTAGGAACAAGTGGAACAAGTTTTCATGAATCGAATGAATAAGTGGAGTATATTTTTATGAATCGGAAAATATTCATGACTTTTAATAAATTGAAATTTTAAATAATAGAATGGGATATTTGTACTCTACAAACTCGAGGTATGTTCTCTGCACTTTGCATACACGCACACACACACACACACACACACACACACACACACACACACACACACACACACACAGAGAGAGAGAGAGAGAGAGAGAGAGAGAGAGAGAGAGAGAGAGTAGGTGAATTGAGTTGATTTTTAGTTTGTCTCTTTCAACAGGGAGACTATATAAAACGGTACCAACTGATTAACGTTGAATCCGAACTATATGGGCTCCCGTTGGGAATCGAAGCCAGGTTTTCCATGCCAAAGGCGCGTATGCTAACCGCTTAGCAACGAAGGAGCTCGCAGAGCAAGAGAGAGAGAGAAACACTGTAAAATTTTATTTCCCAACTTGAAATAGAAAATTTTCCGGTTCCCGAAAGCTAATTGGAAAATTATAATTTGTTGCTGACTAACTTTCCTCAACTGAAATTCTATTTTGTAGCTCTATGTGCAGTTAAATATAGTGGAAAGTTTTCCACCTAACATCACTATACATAATATTCAAAATTGCCAGGCCTATGAAAAGTGGTTTCCACTTGTTTCTACATCGTGATGAAAGTTTTCCGATCTATGAAAATTCCTCTCACTAGTTTCTACAGAGCAATAAAACTTTCCGATTCACAAGAAAGTTGTTTTACTTCTTGCTTCAAAATGATGAAAACTTTCCGACTCATAAAAAGTTCTTCAATTTTTCCATATAAGGCAGAAAATATTTAGATTCATGAAAAATTGTTTAGCTTGTTCCTACATAGTACTGAAAATTGTCTGAGCCATGAAAAGTTTCAGATTCTTTAAACGATCTTTCACTTTTTAACATTTCTATACATGAATTCAATCAATTTCATGATTGCTGAGGAATTGTTATTTGATTACTGATATTTTTTTAGAACGGAAAATTTTCCGGAAAAATATAGCGGAAGCGGAAAATTTTCCACCTCACATCACTAGGTGGACAGATGTTGAAAAGTCAAAAGAGATATTGGCTGATATTAATTTTGCATAATTACGATCATGCTCGTCTTTAGTCGATGGTTCAGAACTGTATCCGTCAAACACAATAAGCAACTTTGAATTATAAATCGTTTTCAAGTAATGAAGATACATGTTGACTACGTCCAGATAAGTGCCTTCCTTGCTCCACTTTCTTTTATACAACAAAGCACCACCATCGATCATGTAACCTACATCACTGGGTGGTAATGCATTCTTGGGTAAGAATGCTTGAATAATAGCATTTGCTAATACAGTTTTTAAAAAGAGATGTAGATTCAGCAGTCAGCTTGTATAAAAAATATTCTGATAATTTCTGATTTCTTTCTGCAGGAACGAGTAATCGACAAAAAATAAAGGATTGAGTTATCTACTGAAATCGTTGAATCACCAATACGAATACTTGTTCTGAGGTTGACCAGAGTTTTCACTTGATCAGTCTTTTCAATGTAATACTTGAAATGATTTTTCCATCCATTTTTTCATGTATTTTAAGACCAACTTCTTCTGCTTTATCACAGTTTATATTATCATTATCACTTGCAGTCAAAACAGAGGAAAACCATCTCAAATTAGGTTCTACAGGTTGAAATGGGTTGAACGACAGTGAAGTCATTTTTATCACAGTACGTTCCAGCTTTTCTTAATTCTAGTTGTTGATTACTTGTGACATAACTCAAACCTTTTAAGTTACGCATTGATACATGAACTGCTGCACATCTGTGCATTGTGTGAACCCATGTCAGTCTTACACTGTCTGACATGCCTTTCCTTGAGTCGAAAATTACGAAATAGATATGGATGGGTTTCAGGCAAACCTATCATCATCTGAAGATAAAGACGCGCACTTAGCATACTGATTATGGCCTGTGGCTGCGAATAGATTCAGCATACCAGTAACTGCTGTGAGGTACGTTCCAATCTCCAAGTCGTTCTGCTGCTATGAACAATTTCAAGATGTGCACATATTCCAAATATGGAATCCGAAGTCGAGTTGTTCTGGAGTAGTTCTTCAAATAAGCCATATATTTTGATAAGCAGTCTTGAATTGTCGATGACACTAGTACATTCTATAAGTTTATATCTTTGGCCAGCACTCCTTCACAAATTCTTCGTAGTTTAGTAATACAACATTCAGTGACTTCAATTTTCGATTTTCAAAGTTCTTCGTCTCTATCCTCGTTGTTGTTGATAATAATTGGCTTTAGAAGCAATAATATCAGTGCTGATTCCATTCATATGTGTGCTCTCCTGCTCTTGTAAAGGCATTTCGACTCACTATGTGATTTACTGTATTCTGCTAGTAGACGGTTTCAAACGAACTCTCCAAACCTGAACCATTCATCAAACTTCCAATACTTCCAAGGAAACTCATCATTATATGGAATCCTCCCAGACGGCACACAATATTTAATGACTTCTCTGGAATAATTTCTACAGCTTTAATCCAAAGCGGCTGATCTAATGTAACTCATGGTGTGACAACATTTAATGCAGCCGCTGTTTTTAATGTAGAGGAGTGTTGAATGCAGGTTAAATCATTTGGACTAAGGTCCAAAATTGGCAGGAGGTGAATTTCTGCTGGCGATGGGTGGCTTCTATCGCTATTTGCGTATATCCAGACTAGTTTGATCTCATCGGGTCAGGAATAGTAATTCCAGTTAAGTGCCATATCAAGTCTAGATTTATAACTGACAGTTGCACATACGGAAACTGTAGTTCGCGAAATGGTTTCAACACAGTACAAGCCAGACTATATGCCTCTGGAGCTACATACTGTCTTATACTTACTATCCACTTCTTGATGAGACTGGCGACTGCCTTTTTTTTTTCGAGGGACAGATGGATGGAAACCAAATGTTCCTTCATGACTATATATTGATGCAACAATAATACCCATTTCATGAAACGATTCTTTTCCGTCCAGGGTTACCAAATTATGGTCAATGTTGTAAGCTACCCACTGCACAAAAACTGGAGGTAAATTGTTGTTTTCAGATATCTGATCCTCTGTTTCTCATACTCTACTATTGAATGTTTGAACTTCATAACTTCGTCGTAAGATGTAGAAAATCTCAACCTAGAATTCTTCTTGATTTCCCTGAATATCTTCTTGGCTAGAATAGTTGTTGAAACTAAAATTAGTCTCTCGAATTTCAGATATGATGAGTGTTGCTGCAATAGTAACTATTCGACTCTTTTCTTCATTGATATTCTTTTTCTTTTCTTTCATACCACTTCCTGTTGATGATATACTTAGCGATATCGCGAAAGCAGACTACATTCCTTTTGCCTTTTACCACTCCAAAAAAATATATAGTGCTCATATTTTTCTTTAAGGTTTTGCTTCGGAGGTTTTGTGAAATATACATTTCCGTCATTTGTCAATTCTTTCATTTTAATTTGTAAGTCTTCAAGAGAAACAAAGACCCGATTCAGCACAGTTCTCAAGCTATTCAGACAACTTTACAAAAGCAGTCATCATTTCAATATTTTGTGATCGACCGAGGGGATTCCCCTGTGTGGTAACTAAAAACAGTTTCTTTCCACTCATGGAATGAGAGTGACACTGCCTCAGAAACTACGAGGTCAAGACAGTCTTACAGTCTACCCTGACTCTCAGTTCCCACTCATCTTTCCTTTCTTTGCACATCTCAAGAACGTTGTCTCTAAAAGGTAATGTTTGACTGAGTGTACCAGTGGTCTCTCCGGGCGATGAGCATCAATTACTGCTGCAATCTCACAAAAAAGCATTGCGTCTTCCAATCAAATTGTTTAGAAGATCGTAATATCTCTTGTGATGATTGGAGAGAGCCCTCAATTTTCCGTATTTTTGGTGATCTTTCAATATCCATTAAATTTGTATGGCCGTTTTGGCAATTAGCGTGAACAGAAACTGGATGCGATTGATTTTCTCTAATAAAATTTAGTAGGAATTCACTTGTTCTTTGCTCATTCCTCATTTCAGCAGACTCCAAGATTGTACTGATACCTTTTTTAAAATAGTCACCTTATTGCTAATGTCATCGGGAATAAAATCTTTCCGGCATATACTAGCGTCACTAAATTTCGATTCACAACTGAATGTGCTGGCGCTATTTCCTTCTTTACTCTCTATCATAAATGGTTAATAAAATTTCAAATCATATTAAAATTCCGTAGAGCTTTCTATAACCTGTGCCATCAACCAGGCTAACAAAATTAAAATTGCAATTATAATGATGTGAAGATGTCCTATGGGAGCTGTCAAACCTTTCACCTCTAAGCAATACATCATATTAACTAAAGGTAACATATTTTTTTCATAAACTATCTTCGAATGCTGAATCTACATTGAACACAGCACAAAAAGTAGGAGATAAGATAAGTCATTAACAAAGTCATTAATTGCTCAGAAATCATATGTTTCCTTTGATTTGTGTCTGTTAGTCACAGTATTCTACTCAATGTAAACGAGAAATGCTGAAAAAGTTTAGAGGAGTCACACGGGCCGTCTACTAGTAAAATATGTGCACTTCGTTACTTCAACGCGAAACTAGTGCAAACTTTCTTTTAAAATTAGCACCAGAAACTTTTCCCCAAGGCCGATTTTGGATGATTTTTGCTAGTAGAAAGCTAAAATATAATTGAAGCTCTGTACAAAAAACAGATTTGTAACATTTTTTTATGGGTAACAGCATGTTTCATATTTCAGTGCCTAGTCTATTACTTTAATTTCTCCTTATGTGTTTTGGAAACCCTACCGGCAAGTCGTGGGTGATGACATAAGTAAGGTGTATTTTCACTACACGTTAGTCAAACTCTTAATATGACGCTAATCATACGGCATAACGTCTCTGAATAAGACTGACAATATGTATATAGAGTGTTAATGAACTATACTGACGAACTGTAAAAGGTCATTCCTCACATCAAAATAAGTAAAAAAAAAAAAAAAAAGTTCATATGGACCTGTGGGGAAAAGTGGATAGTTTCAGAGCTAGGGCTGTTCAAAATTGCAGAAAAGCCAAACTGCAAAAGGTTCTATTTCAAATTTGGTGGCCTTATCAATGTAAAGGAAGCCACGCATATACAATCCAAAAATTCATATTTCATTAATGTTCAATTTGTGTGTAGAGTATTCCCTGCAGGGTGAAATTCCCAGACATTCCTTTAACCGAATTTTGAGATATGTTCTGACTTTATGATTGGTTCAAGGCAGAAAAACGATAAGCCTTGACAGCAGTGGATACGAAATCCTTTGAAGCGATGTCAGAAGTGTTAAGTATCGTCAACAGCACAGTCTCTAGTACCCGAGACAAAGCATGTTACAATGATTACTTTCAAGCTTATAAGTGAAGAAAATGTGAAATATACCGTGAAAAATACATCACATCACACGTTATTCCGAACACGAAAATGCATAGAACTGCCGGTTCCTAACACTTCCGACTTCCCTCCGAAGCACTGGATGTCGATTGTTGCCAAGGTTTAACTTCTGTTTACTTTGGATCATCCTTGAAATTAGGGTATACGAACAGAAACACCAGAGGTACAAAAAGTGCAGCCAAGTTCGTCAGCCTCAAAAAGGGTTAAGATGAGGATGGATGAGCCAAGTTCCTTGGCCACTGCATCTGAAAGGAACACTGGAGCTTGGCGCGAGGTGTCTAACATGTTCGAATACATTAAGATGTCTGTTCCTAGTTTCACGGCCGGGACATTTCAGCCCTAAGGTTAGTGGTGACCCCAAAATCCACCACGCTCACAAACACCATCCCTATGGCTCGTTAACACCATTTACTTTGACACTTCATGGAGGAATATAAGTTTTCCTTGTCTCGGTTTCGAACCACCAATCTTACTGCAGTATACTGTACATGTGCCTTAGCGCCTTAGCAAAGTTGATATTCCTAAGGTTGATGGTGGTCCCAAACCCACCACGCCCACCACCACTAACCCTAAGGTTCCTTAACATCAATTTCCTTGACACCTCGCGCCAAGTTCCAGTGTTCCTTTCAGATGCAGTGGCCAAGGAACTTGGCTCATCCATCCTCATCTTAACACTTTTTGAGGCTGACGAACTTGGCTGCACTTTTTGCACCTCTGGTGTTTTTGTTCATATTTCACTTCTTTTTGTAGTTCACCATGTCAATATCGTATATTGGGATTCTCAATTGTGGCATATTGCTGGATTTAAATTTAAAATTGTACATTTTTAAAGGAGTCATAATGTGTCACATACAAGTTCCTAGTACATTAGTTCACATACACTAGGTCACATACATTAGTTCATAAGGGCTCTCCCACCGGGAATCGAACCCAAGACCCTGTACAAGAAAGGCGCACATGCTAGCCACTAGAACAGCGGGGAGGATGTATTCTATTAAATATCTGTCAGAGCGTTATGTCCAAACGAGATTCCAATTCATTTACCCGAACTACAAAATCACGATCGCTAACATCTCATTTTTCATTACCTAAATACGAAGAGTATCAACAGGGCCCAAAACCCTTGATGCTGAATCCTCGCTCTTACATCACTAGACATAGCTGGTGTTTCAATATACTTAGTTGTTCTCTACCTTTTCACATTGCGAAATTACGGAGTTCATTACATGACGCGCATGTTGCGCAGTTTCATACTGCCTCGGGTTTTCCTTCCAATGATATACACCTTTCAAATAGCTTGTAAACTTAATAATTTTGCCAACAAAAAAACCTAACTGTATATAAAACTACATGAACTGACATAAATTAAAGGGGTGCTTCCGGTTGACGTGGAAAGTTGAAATGATGAAGGGAGATGAAAAATTTTCCCATGTTATTTAAATGGGTCTTTTTTTTTTTTTTTTTTTTTTTTTACATATAATCTCATGTTTTAGGAACTTGGAATTGGAATAAAAAAATGAAATTCGGTATGCTTGTACGTTTTCATTAGTATTACCTAAATAAATCAGTAAAAATAAACAATTCCAACTTTAGAGTGGTTTTATAGGGAACTGAAAAATCTTTCCCATGGTATATATTTATATGGGACACCTTTTATACCTCAAAATTATACGGCACTTCCTATACAGCTACAATGATTAAATTTGACATGATTGTAGTTTTTCGGAAATAACCGACAGAAAAATTGCCAAAAGTGAATATTTTTAATTTTTAGGGAGTCTAAAGAAGAGATGAAGAAATTCCCCATGCTATTTAAATAGTCCTTTTTTTGGACTTATAATCTCATATTTTAGGTACTTGAAATTGGAATACAAACGTGAAATTCGGTATGCTTCAACGTTTTCGTTAGTATTACCTAAGTAAATCAGTAAAATTGAAAATTTGAAAATTTAGAGTGGTTTTATGGGGAACAGAAAAAAAAAATTCCATGTTATTTATATTTGACGTCTTCTACACCCCAAAATGTTTAGGCACTCGCAGCAGGGTTAGAATGATGAAATTTGGCACGATTGTAGCGTCCCGGGACTAATCAACAGGAAAATTGCTAAAATTGAATATTTTTAATTTTTAAGGAGTCTAAAGGGAGATGAAGAAATCACCACCTTATTTAAATAGGCGTTTTCCTGGAATACAAAATCTTATCTTTAAGATAGTTGAAATAGGAAAAGAAACTTAAAATTCAGGAATTGTAAGCTTAAGAGGTGTAAGGAAGTAGGCCAAGCAAAGGCGAGGGAGTGGGGGCGAACGAGGGCAAATTCAGGAAATATGAAGAGCAAAGGCACGAAATTCACTGTTGATGAAAAGGCTGATGCGTAAGAGATTCTCACACTGTTTACAGATAGAGATACGAAGTATCAAGAACATTTTTACATATCGACTGTGGTAACTATAATATAACTCTGGTACCAATATATTTACAAAATCGGTTACATTTTGTTGCTAGTCTCACATAAATTCGAACAATTGGATTTCTCATTTCTTCGAAAACTTCATTAATTTTAAACATTCTCACCTCTACATTGTATTATTATCAAATTAATTTCAATATCTATTTAATACCAATGACTGCAATAAAGGAAAAATATTCACCGAAAAAAAGACAAAATATTGGCTTTCCTTGTCTGGGTTTCCAGCCACGAAATTTATGACAGTATGTACGTGTCTCAGCCCACGCTTTTAAAAGTTAACTGATTCACAGAACGTGCCTCATTAACTTGCTTAACTACTTGTTACTAGCTTTCACTTATTTTACTCGCACACTGAGATAAACTGTATGTGGCGTACGTAAAAACGTTGGTTACATGTATAAATTCTCTAGTTCTTGGACTTAACGTAGACTAAACGTATAACTGAAAAAGTATATTTGAACGTACTTTCCGTATAAGTGTTTCGAATAAACGCAATTTCCACACGAACGAAAAGACTGTATGTAGGCGGTCAGGATCTCACATACAGATGGTCGTATGTAACTTATAGCTGACGTACGTAATGTACGGAAGGGTGTTAGATGTCAGACATCCTGCAACGACATTGTGTAACATCTAAGTGGGAAAGAGGGCAATACATATGTAGCATATGGATAACGTATATTAAGTATTGATTTCTGTAGTAAACATAAGGATCCCGTATATTTGTACACTATACCGCTGTCCGGATAACGGATTTTTCTCAGTGACCTTAGCTCATTTTTCTATTAACCTAGAATGACAGGGACACGAACAGAGAAACATTGAGGAGAGTTTGAAACAAGATTCCAAAGGCTCTTCCACCGGGAATCGAACCCAGGACCCCATACACCAAAGGCGCACGTGGTAGCCAATAAACCAACGAGAAGGGCACCAAGTCGAGCACTCAGACGATTGACAACATTATCACTATGCACATGATGTGCTCAATAACGGAATCGTTCCCGATTTCTGATTGTAAGGACAGTTTTTTTGCTAATGAAAAAATTTCCATAGCAAATTCCTCAAATTTCATTTTCAAGCCGTTATACTGTACCTTTATGGAAAGTTTCGCATCTTTATCTCATTAAGAAATACCTGAAGGCTATAGACAGTTTTTCGCCCATAAAAATTCCCATAGTACATTCCTTAATTTGGAACCTTTACTTACACAGGTCATTACATAAGGTGGGTACCATTATGCAGAGTTTCAATTCTCTATCTCATTTGGAAGCATCTAATCAATGATGTGTGAGTAAATAAACCGATCTCTGTTTGAGTAAGGACAATTTTTTGCCCATAGGAAATTCCATAGCACATTCCTTAAATTTCGAATATTTTTCATATTCAAGCCATTATAAGCTACCTTCGTGTAGACATTCACATCTTCATCTCATTGGGAAGTACCTAATGGCTACGGACAATTTTTCGTCTATAAAAAAATCCCATACCACATTCGTCACATTTCGGACTTTTTCCATACTCAGGTCATTATAAGATACCTTTATGCAGAGTTTCACGACTTATCTCATTGGAAATACAAAATCAATGTGATGAGCGAGTGAGTGAAACGATTTCTGCTTGACTAAGGACATTTTTCACCCATAAAATTTTTCCATAGCACTTCCTTAATTTTCGGACATTTTCCATACTCAAATCATTATAAGGTACCTTTATACAGAGATTCATCCTTCTATCTCATTGGGAAGTACCTAATTAATGCTATGAATGAGTCAATCAGTAAGTGAACAGATTTCTGCTTGGCTAAGGACAGTTTTCACCCATAAAAAATTCCTTTACTACATTACTTAAATTTCAAAACTTTTCCATACTCAAGTCATTATAAGGTACCAATATACAGACTTTTACATCAATATTTCATAAACAAGTACTTAATCAATGTAACGAGTGAATGAATGAACTGATATCTGCTTCGCTAAAAATAGTTTTTCACCCATAAAAAAATTCCCATTGCACATTCTTCACATTTAATACTTTTTTCACACTCAAGTCATTATAAGATACCTTTATGCAGACTTTCACGTCTCTATCTCATTGGAAACTAGCAAATCAATGTGATGAGTGAATCAATGAACGGATTTCTACTTTGCTAAGAACAGTTTGCATTCATGAAAAATTTCTCATTGCACATTCCTCACATTACGGTCCTTTTTCACACTCAAGTCATTATAAGGTACGTTTATGCACAGCTTCAGGTCATTATCTCGTTGGAAACTAACAAATCAATGTGATGAGTGACTCAATGAACCATGCTTTGCTAAGGACAGTTTTTCGCCCATAAAAAAATTCCAATAGCACATTCCTCACATTTCGGAATTTTTTCACACTTAAGCCATTATAAGGTACCTTTATGAAGAATTTCACGTTTATATCTCATTGTGAAGTACCTAATCAGCTTGATGAGTGAGAGGACGAACATATTTATGTTTGGCTAAGGACAGTTTCTCGCCCATAAAAAAAATCCTATAGCACATTAATCACATTTCGGACTTTTTCTGTATTCTAGTCATTATAGGATGCTTCTATGCAAAGTTTCACGTCTATACCTCATTAGAAAGTACCTAATCAATTTGATGATTGAGAGAATGAAACAATTTCTCCTTGGCTAAGAACAGTTTTTCGCCAATAAAAAAAAAATTCTCATAACGCATGCCACACATTTAGGAATTTTTCTATGCTCGTCATTATAGGGTACCTCTCTGCAAAGTTTCACGTTTCTATCTCATTGGGAAGTATCTAGTCAATTTGATGAGAGAGAGAATGAACCGATTTGTGTTTGACTAAGGACAGTTTTTCGCCCATAAATAACTCCCATAGCACATTCCTCACATTTCGGACTTTTTCCAAAAAATTTCCCATAACACATTCCTTAGATTTAGGACTTTTTCCATACTCGTAATTATAGGATGCCATTATACAATGTTTCACGTTTCTATCTCATTTAAAAGTACCTAATCAATTTGATGAGTGAGTGAGTGAAACGATTTTTTTAATGGCTAAGGAAAGTTTTTTGCCCATAAAAAGATTTCGCATAGTACATTCCTCGGATTTCGGACTTTTTCCATACTCAAGTAGTTATAGGTTTCCCTTATGCAAAGTTTCACGTTTCTATCTCATTGGGAAGTACCTAATGAGATTCCATAGCACATTCCTCAGATTTCGGACTTTTTCCATACTCAAGTTGTTATAGGGTACCTTTATGCAAAGTTTCACGTTTCTATCTCATTGGGAAGTACCTAATCAATTAGTTGAGTGAGTGAGTGAATCGATTTCTTGCTTGGCTAAGGACAGTTTTTTGCCTGTAAAAACTTTCCCATAGGACATTCCTCAAATTTCGGACTTTTTCCATACTCAAGTTGTTATAGGGTATCTTCCTGCAGAGTTTCACGTCTCTGTCTGATTGGGAAGTACCTAATCAATTTGATGAGTGAGTGAGTGAAACGATTTTTTTCCTGGCTAAGGACAGTTTTCTTCCCATAAAAATTCCATAGGACATTCCTCAGATTTCGGACTTTTTCCATACTCAGGTCGTTATATTGTACCTTTATGCAAAGTTTCACGTTTCTATCTCATTGGGAAGTACCTAATCAATTAGTTGAGTGAGTGAGTGAATCGATTTCTTGCTTGGCTAAGGACAGTTTTTTGCCTATAAAAACTTTCCCATAGGACATTCTTCAAATTTCGGACTTTTTCCATACTCAAGTCATTATAAGGTATCTTCCTACAGAGTTTCACGTCTCTGTCTGATTGGGAAGTACCTAATCAATTTGATGAGTGAGTAAGTGAAACTATTTTTTTCCTGGTTAAGGACAGTTTTTTGCCCATAAAAAATTCCCATAGCACATTCCTCAGGTTTCGGACTTTTTCCATACTCAAGTTGTTACAGGGTATCTTTATGCAAAGTTTCACGTTTCTATCTCATTGGGAAGTACCTAATCAATTTAATGAATGAATGAGTAAAATGATTTTTTTCCTGGCTGAGGACAGTTTTTTGCCTATAAAAAATTTCCATAGCACATTCCTCAGATTTCGGACTGTTTCCATACTCAAGTTGTTATAGGGTACCTTTATGCAAAGTTTCACGTTTCTATCTCATTGGGAAGTACCTAATCAATTTGATGAGTGAGTCAGTGAGTCAGTGAGCCTGAAAACTGCATATTTTGGGGGTCCAGTACTCGAATATGGTTAAAGGTAGGAATGTGAGATTTGGCATATCGGTACATCTGTGGGATATCTTCCTACATTCTAAATTTCATGTTTCTACCCTTAATAGAATCGTTTTTACAAAGCCTCGAAATCGGCGATTTTACCCAAAACTCTTGTTCGTGTATAATATGCTTACGGCAGTGCAGGCCAGTTTTTAGTTTCTTCGCGGAACTTGGCTGCCATGCACTGCCGTGCATGTTGATATCTGAAAACTATTTAGAGCATATTTGAGATTTATACCATCTACATAATACCCTGTACACCCATTTAATAGTGATGTAATATGCATTTTTGGATTGCGTATGCGTGACTTCCTTTATGATGATAAGGACCACCCCCCAGAGTCGCTGGAATTCGAAAATAGGGCCTTTTGAAATTTATCATTTTCACTATTTTGGACAACCCTAGCTCCGAAACTATGCACTTTTCGCAATAGGTCCATATAAACAAACCTTTTCTCTTATTTTGATGTGATGGGTCACCTCTTACAGTTTGTCGGTGTGGCCAATTCTTTTCCGAAATGAAATTTCGAAAACTACAATCTCTAACTTTCGCTCGTCGATTCCAAATTTTGAATAAAATTGCCAGTTTTCCTTCAAATTTTCAAAAACCTTACTGTTGTTTTTATTCAACGTTATAGGGTCGGTTTGACCAAAGATTAACATGGGTTGCTCCTAAGGTGTTGCTAGGATGTTGCTTAGGTAGATATCTTTGTGTTAGGCAACCAGTAGAAGAGCTACGTATAGCCGGTTATCGAAATTGTAAGCGCATTCCTTCAATCTGAATAGCAAAACCTATTACATGCTGGCAACTTCAAAAGTCTGTAGAGTCGCATTGTTTCATATTTAGTCCAGTCAATAAAGGTTTTTGTGTCGGGACTAATTAGTAACAAGCTAAAAATTTCAGAAACGCTAGACTACAATATAAGGAGTATTTTCTGAAAAGTCCTCACCCCTATCCCTCTTGCTTTCCTCTCTACCCCCTTAACCCTTTCAGACTTGCATTTTTGAGGGAAATGTTGACTTTCAGTTGTGTAGCTAATCTTTCAGTACTATTCGTCCGAGTATCATGGCGTATACGTCATTCTCTTCAAATTGAAACATGCTTTCAAATGGTAGCATGCGCATGTTTACATGACGTACAAGCGAAGGTAAAACAGATAACTTTCCCTCCGAAAAACCCCTTTTTTGAAATTCAGTACCCTTTGGAGCAACCCTGGCTACAGATACGTGAATGTAATCTACCTTGCAAGATACTATGGTCCATATGTAATGTGTGCTGAAAATTTTATTGCAATATCTAGAATAGTTACGACGGAAAAATATTTTTTCAATCTTACTTGACAATATCGAATTTTATATATAAATAAGGAGAAGTGGGACATAAATATATATATAAAATAAGTTTCCAAACCCTTAATATACATCCAAGTATCATGGTTAATACGTCATTCTTTTCATAATGAAACAAGATTTTAAATGATACCATGCGCATGTGTTTATAATGTACAAAGAAAAGAATTTTGGGATAGATATGAAAATTTCCCTCCAAAAATCTCCTTTTTGAAATTTGAGGACCCCTGAAGCAGTACCGGGTACAGATGCCTGAATATAATCTACCTTGGAAAATACTATTGTCTATACATAATGTATGTGCCTAGTTTCGTTGCAATATCTAGAAGAATTACGAGGTGAAAAAATATTTCTTAATCCTATTTGACAATACAAATGAGATATTTTCAGAGAATCGAATCTAGTAAAAGCACTCTTACCTTTCTAATATACCACGAAAATATGACAAACGGAACGAAATACAACTCTTAGGTTTGAACTATATACATGTATATACATTATTAATAGTCTATGCACATAAGTTAATATTTTATTTATAACTGTTATATACAAATGTATGGTTACTACATTTTATTAGCTTGTTTTTTATTTGTATTATTGCTAATTGACATGGCCAATTTTGGTTCGGAGAATTGTTCCTAACTTAGATTAGGGCCGTTCCATTATCTATCACCTATGGATCCGCCATGTCCTCGACTGTCAACAATCGGCAGCTGCTTAACAATGCAATATAATGTACTTTAAACTGCAATAACATCACGGACCATCCATATAAAACACATGGGATGTGGAATCAAATATTCTACTTTCTACAATATTATTACACATTTTATATGATTGGCGTTTACTTGTCGACTGACAAAATTCAATTCAGCTTTCAATACAATCTGGTTAAAACAAAATGCTACACTGTTAACACTCGTCATAATCGAAGTCAATAACATCGTCATAGGCAGGAGAATTATCACAGTAAAGTCCATTACAGTGTTCACACATGGCGAACAATCTAATCTTACATTTCTACTTATAGGTTGGCGCAAGATTATTCACAGGTACGAGAAACGAGACGAAGATCACCAGGTGCAAAAGTCTTACAAGGAACCCCTTGAGTACGAGGTCGGAAGTGCAATCTCTAGTAAGGCTCATTTGAAAGTGTAGTGTGAACAATAATGAGAGGAAAAATATTAGCTGCTAATGGCTCACCATGTGCATCAGGAGGGCGATAGAAAATACGTGTCCGGGAGGTGCAGAGATCAACGTTCTATGGGATATATGTAACACACTTCACAAAATGGACATCATCGACATTCATGAAATGTTCAAAACGAACCTTTAACTTGCACCATGAACACCGAATGAAAAATGACGTGACACAGTGATCACAAATGTTCGCACCATCAAGATTGAAGACGAATTTCTTGGGGGTTACAAACCGTTCAGGACGTTCAGCTAGGTATCTACTTTTAAAGAATGCATATAGAATCATATTGATATCACGGGGAGATGAGAACTGATGGAATGTGATGGCACCCATTACACCAATATGATTCTATGTGAATTCTTTAAGAGTGGATACCTAGCTGAACGCAGTGAACGGTTTGCAACTCCCAAGAAATTCGCCTTCGATATTGATAGTGCAAACATTTGTGATCACTGTGTCGCGTCATCTTTCATTCGGTGCTCATGGTGCAAGTCAATGGTTTGTTTTGAACATTTCGTGAATGTCGATTATGTCCATTTTGTGAAGTATGTTACATATATCCCATAGAAGGTTGATCACTGCACCTCCCGGACACATATTTTCTATCGCCCTCTTGATGCACATGGTGAGGCATTAGCAACTAATATTTTTCCTGTCATCATTGTTCACACTACACTTTCAAATGAGCCTTACTAGAGATTGCACTTCCGACCTTGCACTCAAGGAGTTCTTTGTTAGAGCTTGGTACTGGTATCAAAGCTTTCCTTTGACATGTCCTTCTTCATGATAACCGTAAAAAACGACAGTGGCATTTCTTCCGTATATGTTTACAACGTACACTGAGTGCTCACTGAATTCCGACCTCCACACAAAAAGAAGTCTGGCCATCAGCCGAGATGATTATAATTGTGACCAGCCTGACTGGTAGTATTGCAGAGAAAGAACAGGCTCGAGGCTACATATTGGCAGATAGCACACTGTTATAATGGGAGGTGGGCAGGATTTATCCGCATTTTAATAGAGCATGGTTGTGGGTACCCGAGCAATAGGTACGTCAATACCCTGACAGCAATACTTGTCGGATAGGCCCGTTCATGTGTAATGTAGATGTACAAGGAATACGGAACAAAACTTGGTAACGGTCTCCAAGAGATCTCCAAGAGATCTCCAAGAGATCTCCAACAGAGAAGACTAAGAGTCTTCAAGAGACGTAAGTTTAAAACGTGGGTCGAGCGTCGCGTCAGACAGCTCGTGACAGCCAAACGAACCATCAGTGTCTGGAAATTACGTGACCAATACAATGGTGGTTGCACAACCAGGGGCGGATCCAGGACGGACTTCTTTAGGGGCGGTGAGTGGTAATACTGCTACTTAGAGCTACTTCTAAGAGCTCCAAACTCTGTTTTATTTATATACTAGCAGCGTTCACCCCGCTTCGCTGCGGTCACCCCGGAACGCAATAAACTTTGTTACTTAGATAATTTTTACTTTTTCGCTTTCAAGTGATATGATAAAAACCATAGAAGATTGCAGTAAATCTTAACATTATATCGCCTGTCATTTATGTTAACCCGCCCCGCTTCGCTGCGGTCATCCCGGTGCTGGCATATTGTAAAAGTGTCTGTAAAAATAAAAAATTTTAAACAGAAGATTCAAGCTATTTTCCGCTGTATATCGCCTGTCATTTATGTTAACCCGCCGAGTGACACGGTCATGCGGGTTGCATATAAATACGTTTATTTTTACCTATGATGAACTAATAACAAAGGATTTGTACGTTATGAACACTTGAATGGTCAATTATCTCAAGACACTGGTAATTAAAAATTAAAGTGATATGATAAAAACCATCTAGGGTCCAAATCCTAATAACCCCCCAAAAATGAAAGAAATTGGTTCAGCCGTATTAGCGTGATGAGCGGACAAAATTTTGTACGTTCTCTTTTATATATATAGATAAAATAAGAAAGTTTCCTCTTCGGGGGGGATTGCCCCGATCGCACCCCTTGGATCCGCCACTATGCACAACACCCATATCCTACGTAACTACACTGCCGGAAAATAAAATTGCAACACCATGAAATTGTTTTCAATCTGAAGCGCATTTATTCCATATACTGTACATGGTACGAATATGAGATGATTACAATATTAGCTCCTTCAGTATATTATTTTGTGAACGATACGTCTATCATCATACTACCACCACCGCTTTAGTACCGTGTATACCCTCTACGAACTGCAATACAGGCACGGATTCTTGCATGCATTCGATCATAGAGATGACGGACACAGTCTTGCGGTACCATGCCTGCTTGAACTGGTCGCGCAAATCAGCAACAGTTGTAGGTGGAAGTGGAGCAGCTGTCAGTTGTCGACCCATAATGTCCCATACATGTTCGATAGAAGACATCTGGGGAGCGTGCAGGCCAGGGAAGTCGGAACACACCTTGCAGAGCACGTTCTGTTGCATGGGCAGTGTGTGGCCGGTTATTGTCTTGCTGAAAGAGTACAGGACCCTCCTATCTCAAGAAAGGCAGTAAAACCAGTTATACCACCTGTTGCACGTAAGAGGTGCTTGTCAATGTATGGAGCACGATTGCGTCGTCCTTGTGTTTACTGTGTGAGTCACTTTCATTCACTTGTTGATCTTCGGCCTCTGCTAATTCACAACACAGACTCGGCACAGGTGGCGCAAATATCCCTCTGTGGCGCTGCCATCTGTTACATAGTTAATCATCTACTTCACTATCACCAAAGAACCCAATACTGGAAGGACATTAATCTCCCTCATGTTTTACAGGGTGTTCCAAATTTATTTTCCGGTAGTGTGTATGGTGTACACTGGCATGCATGCAGTTCCACAGCAGATTACACACTCGTCACAACAACGAGACATCCATTGTGTAGCTGCAGGTGTTAGAGAATCACATACACACAATGCAACACTTCTACCCACACAAAGACGACATTTTCTAGGATGGCAATGCATGGTGGCATAAGCCAGGACTGCACTTGCTTGGATAAGGAACTTTTCACGGCGCTGTAGCGTATGAATTGACCCCCTAAGTCACCGGATTTTAATCTTATAAAACATATATGGGATGTTGCGGAACGAGCTCTTCGCACAATGACTCCTGCACCAACATCTGCGGACTCATTGTGGAATACCATCAGGAATATATGGTGTCAGATCCCCGTGTAAACATATCAGCAACTACCAGAATCCATGCCGCGTCGTGTTCAGGCCGTCCTCTGAGCGAAAGTGGACCAACAAAGTATTAGATAGGCGGGCGTAATTCAGTGAACACTTAGTGTAGTTGCTACAGTTTTGAATAAAATATCCGTAAGTACAAGGAACATAATGAATAACAAATCCTCCATCAATCACTACAACTGATTTCATTTTCTGCTTTGATCAACTGCAATACAGCTATAATAAATGGGTTAGACACTTTCTTGAATTTCTTATTATGGTAGTCATAAGTCCACTCCATCCTGGCTGCGACTGTAATCCTACAAGCCATATAAGGTTTAGGGGAAATAGGTATTGTGAAGATTGGGCGGTAAGAGATTTTACTTGTTGAAGTTCACTTAAGTCTTCAACGATCATTGAAGAAAGACCCGTATTTCTCTTTTTCCATTGGATGTAAGTACACTCGGATAGTTGTGGTCTTAATAAAAGACTCAAGAGGGATTATCTTAACTGTTATCCGACACAGGTACCTGATGTGACACATAGAATCCATCCCGTAATGCTTTTGTTATCAAGACTTCATACATTTACGTCAACATTATCAGAAACATGTTGGAGAAATCCATCTGAATGAATAGCTGGGAAGCCAGCGTTAATGATCGATGTTAGGTAGATTGTGACTTCACGGTAAGATGTTCACTCTCCCATTGATGAAATATGTTTATGAAGTGTCTTGAACCGTATAATCGATGTAGATTTAGAGAAAGGCTTGTCTACATGGGTGACAGAAACGATCTAGGTCTTACAACAAATATGAGAGCGTGATTTGTAACAACACACTTTCTTTCAGCTTTCTAGGATTCACTTGAAGTTGTTATTTTGTAACTTGTGATGTAAAAATGTCAAGACTTTCTGGAATAAGAATTTAACCCCCTGAATTAATCGTATTCTTAAAATTTGCAATTTCTTAATACACTTTCTCTGTAACTTTTCTTGCGCATCGACTTTTCTTTGTACACTTGATTTACGAATAGAATGTACACCATTTTTACGACTACAATGTCTGCGTTAAGTTTATTTCCACAGATTACACAAATGAAATCAAAATTATTATTTTTTTTACATTATTAATGTTTCTCAGGTAGCCTGGAACAATACGAAATTACCACACTCTTGTCAATGTAATATATTATACTGAGTAAAGTTTCATTAATCAAAATGATATGGGGATTCAAGTTTAAAATTAGGATCATTGCTTTCTACTTTCTGTTCTTTATTACAGTAAGTGATATTGTCAAGCAGAAATAGTAACTTTGACAGCTCGAAAATGAATAAATATTGTATAATCACAAAACGTTATAAGGAGTTATGCATTTTAAAATGAAGTTTAGTGTTTGAAATGAAACACATTTGGGTTTTTATCCAGGCAAATTATAAATTTTATACTAGTTTTTTTTTAATTGACTGTGAATAATCATGTAGTGACTAAACCTTTCAATGCTTGCCTTGCACTTGAAAACTGCTATTTTGCAATTATACCTAACGTAAATTAGTCTGTAGATTTTTTTAAAACATAAAAATCTAAATTAATTATGAGCATGTAAACAAAATGTTACATTCTAGTTAAAGATAAGAAATCAGAATACTAAAAGCATAGTAATATATGCCTACATTTCAAATTATAAACCAAAAACCTTACATAAAAAAAAGAACCTATAAGATACTCATTAAGTACTTCTCACTCTTACTGCACAAAATCACTTAGCACATACAAGCTTCATAAATCTCCCACTGAAGCTGATGCATGAAGGTAGACAGTGTCAAAGCCGGATTATAGTGAGAGCCTAGCCGGTCCGGCAGAATGACTTTCACGCACCTGCAGTTATTTGGTAAAAACTGCATTTGCTAAAAACATCGTTCTCATTCCTATAAACTTATTAATACGTGTATCATTTTAAAGCTAATAAAATAAGCTAAAAATTTTATTCGAAACATTTATTGCAGCGTTATCATGTTTTAGTAATAAATAACAAAGATCTTAAAAATTATATCGAAAAAACTACTTTTTCAGCATTTTATTTCAATAGCGCCATATATACTTACTTTAGCTAAAAACACATAAAGGCATAATTTAAAGAACGTAATGTGAGGAACCTAACTTTAAAAAATCATATTGATATGAACTGGCTTAATCGAGTTATTGACATTTTAATGTAGGTATGCAAATTTGCATGTTTATGGCCGTGGGGGGAAAGCAAGAGGAGGAGGGTTGGGGACTTTTGAGGAAATACTCAATTATGATGTTATAATAACTGGCAAAGTTTCAGCTTATTACTAATTAGTCCCGACAAAAGCCTTTTTTTTGCCTTTATTCACTCGTCTATTCAGTAAAGAATAACGCCCTTTCTTAGGGTTAGTGATATATAGAGGAACAGGTATATAGGGGAATCAGGAGAGGAAGAGTTTATTTGTTGAAGGATTTTTGGGTAGTTTCCTTTAATTATTAATTCTTTATTTATCGATCATTTATTTATTATTATTATTTATTATTTATTTATTAATTCTTTTTTTATATTTTTTAAATTTTATTTTTCAATATGGATAAGGATTTGTAAGGTTATTCGGCTAAGATTTATGTTTGGTACCATCCCAGCATTTAAGGAAACCTTGAAATCTTGCTCTGGATAAAAGCTTATTCGACTTCTTGCTGTTGGTATGTTTGGATGCTTCGTTTGCTGGTATTGGTTTATGTATAAGATGAGTATATATCTGTTGAGATCTTTAGATGTTTCGGATTTCGAAATGAATAGCTGCAGGATATTAAGAAAAGCAACCTAAGATTATGTTATGTTCGAGAAGGGGGACGGATCCTGATAGATGGGTGGCGCTCAGTAGTTTGTATCATACAAGATGATGTCTAGGATTATGGAATCGGCGGTTTTGGTTGTATTGTTGATGCTGTGCTGATTTGATTTTGAGTTTAACGTCTCTTTACAACAGCGAGCCTATATGAGACGGGACCTACTGATTAATATGGAATCCGAACGACTTGAGCTCCCTCCGGGAATCAAACCCGGATCTCCCACACTAATAGCGCGTACGCTAACCGTTTAGCCACGAAGGAGCTCTGTGTATTGTTGATGCATTTTTGACAATTTCAGGTGTAGCGGGATGGGAAACGGAGTCTACCGTTCATATAGATTTCTCGTTGCAAGTTATTCGCTATGCAATGTGGAGTACATGCCTTTCTAGGATGGCTAGTTCCTGGTAGAAGTTGTGGTTTGGTAAGGTACATGCAGTGTGTCATAACTAAGAACAGTTTTAATAGTTTAAGTCGGTTTTTGTTGTAGTGCTATCTATAAGACGTAGACGTTGATCTGGGATGCTGTAGTTGGGTCGTAAGCCTGCTTTCTGTCGTGGCAAGAGATTGTCTCAATTGCTATTCACACACACTGTTTAATTTTTGGTTTATGTATTTCCACTTTAATGTTTAGATAATAAAGTTTGAATTTGGAAGTAGTAGAACGTAAGAATTAAAAGTGAGCATTAAAGTAAGTAAGGATGTTGTTTTCCCTTATCCGTAAAGTTTCTATAAACTGTACGCGTTCAATAATGGAAACATTGCAGTCAAAACCTGTAAAATTCCTTAATTGAAATATCCGTACTTATTCGTTTGATGACCCCCAAATCATATTTACTGCAAGGTTTTATATATATATGAAATCCAGTGTTTTAATATTGGGTGGGGGTTTGAAAATAAAGTTTGACTAAATTTCTTCTTACGTTATGTATTCTTATAATACTCAACACTTCCACAGATAAATTTTCCTTCAAATTATCACAAAAAGTTTTCTGCCTATATCAGCGTTTTTCGACTTAACTAAAACATAATATCACTGCATGTTGGTTACCATATTTATTAATTATTATATCGGAAGTACATCAGAGTTATTTTGTTCGTTAACTGTGTTATTCTTATAATGAGATGACTACTCCAATTAGAATTAGAGATGCTATCTTGAGAAATAATTAACAAGAGTTTCTTGAGTATGGATAATAACCACAGGTGAATTGATAAAGTTCCATGTACTCTATTCGATTACAGTTTGTATTCGTATTCTGCTACTCAATAGAAATAGATATAAATTTATTGTTAGAGGTTTTCTTAAGAAAACTCACACATACACGTAAACAAGAAAATAATTTGGTTAATCAGCTTGAATTCAGATTCAATTGAGGCTTATAATATATTATCCTAAAAGTGTATCTAACTCGCGAATAGTCACACGGATTGCACTGCTTTATTACGAATTTTGTTACGTATAATAAATGTAATCATATTTAATTGTTAACAAATAATTACTAATGATTAAATTATTGAGAGAGATCACAGAGTTACTAAACTTAAAATGCTTTATTTTCCAAAATCGCGTTTTCAATGTTATGTGCCATGTTTTACAGTCCCCTTTTACTATTCAAGTTTCTAAGTTTTCAAGTTCACATGTTTTTTAATCCTTTTTTCTTTCCTTATTTTATAGGTTGTGATTCTGACTGAAACGTGTGTAACAAGTATTGCCACTCCTACTACTACTCCTTCTTCTGTTACTACTACTATTGGTGGTACTATTACTACTACTCCTGCTGCTGCTGGTACTACTACTCCTGCTGGTGCTAATACTACTACTCCTGCTGCTGCTACTACTACTACTTCTCCTAGTACTACTGCTACTGCTGCTGCTACTACTACTACTGCTGCTGTTACTACTACTACTACTGCCATCGATTCCTTTAATTGTTCAGCGAATGGAGTTTTTCCTTACTCTGGTAACTGTTCATTGTATCACATGTGCAAAAGTGATGCGAACGGGATCTTCTACCACTCAATATACAGTTGCCCAATAGGAACAGAGTTTAATGCTGGAAGTGGCAAATGTGTTTTGGCAGGCCAAGCAAATTGCTCTGATACTACTTCTAGTACTACAACTACTACTAGTACTATTACTACTACTGCCGCTACTACTACTACTACTTCTGCTGCTGCTAGTACTACACCTGGCAACAATGCCTTCACTTGTTCATCGGATGGAGTCTTTCCCTATTCTGGCAACTGTTCATTGTATCACATGTGCAAAAACGACGGGAATGGGAATTTCTACGATTCGGTTTACAGTTGCCCGACAGGAACAGAGTTTAATGCTGGGAATGGTAAATGTGTTCTAGCAGGACAAGCAAATTGCCCAAATTAAAGCTCTAAATAATTCACTATTTAATGATTAATATACTTGAACAAGCACTTGCAATTTTAAGGATTTCACATTTCATTAAAGTAACATTCATCGACTTAATATCTAACAAATCATTTGCAATGAATTTATAAATTTCACAAATGGATTTATCTTGGAGCTGAATTTTGAAGTGCAACTGTGAGGTTAAATGCAGGTACAGTCTTCCGTAAAGACACGGCACTAGATTGCTGAAATTTATCTTGATCCGCATTCAATTTCAATAATTGATTGGTAAATTTTAATTTTCTCGTAGTGTATGTCTGAACACGCTAATTCTATAAAGAAAAAATAAAGAAAAGAAATTAAAGACATGGGTCACCGCATTAAACTTTCTCGCTCCAATTTCTTAAACAAAATAACATTATGATGCAGTTATTACCAGGTTATTAATGAAATATGAATGAAATAGTCTGAATTGTTTTTGAGAAAATGTCTTTGTACGTCATTTTGTCAGCTTATTGGTGATATTTAACTGTTGATAATTAGTGCAGGCAAGTTCGTGCGGAAACTGCTATATAAAATGGCACATGTAGTTTCGCATTAGTCACTAACAAGATAGTCTGTGAAAATTGATCAATAGAATAAGATTTATATAGAATTAAATATATGATACGAGAAAAGATGAAAGTCACTCCAGATGGCGCCCATACAAATTCAACAGTTTTTAAACTCACAATTTTTTGATCTTTTATTAATTACTTTATCCAATGTTTTTGTATTTAGTAATTTTCTTATAGTGTGTAATGCAATTAGAAGGTATCGAGTGTTTCTACTGACATTTGATATTAAGATAATTTAATCTTCTATTTTATTAACAGGCAAATATGTACGTACCATCTTGGTTGCACCATATGCTATAATTTTATCTAAATGTATTCTTCTTTTTAACAATTATAGAGGAATTGCTCTAAATTTCTTCCTTAATACAATTATAACTTACAAAGGTATAGAAGGAAAAAAAAGCTATAATACCAGATGCTATTTAAGAAATGAAACGAAATACTTTAGTTTTACGCAGCACAGTTACGCCGGCTAGGAAACGGTGATGATGAGAAATGAATGAAATGGTGGAATGAAGAAACTGGAACGAAACGGGAGAACCCCGAGAAAACTCTTATACGCGATGTTTGTCCACCATAAAATCCACTTGGGGCGAGCTAGGATCGAACCATGGCCCCAGTGCACCAGAAGTGAACGCTCTACCACTTTTTTAAAAATCATTTATTGAACTATAATGACTAGTACATTGCAGATACTGATGTTACATTGCTCAGACAAGAATACCATGAAAGCTTACAAGATCACTTAGAGAAAATTATCAAGACGTCTCATTCGTAATGGTCAAAGGAAGATCTGATTACGAGCATATTTTAAATACACAGAGAAAAATCCGTTCTCCCGACAACGGTATATTGTACATATATACGGTATCCTCTTGCTTACTATTAGTCTGGTCTGTTAACGATAGGATCGTGACAGACCGGACACAAGTATGAAACTTTGCAGACTGAACGTACTTCGGTATTTAATTCGTTTTAGGGTCGGGTGCCAAAATTTTCTGGCCGCGATTTTGAAATATGCCGCCATATTGGATTTTATGTAATGTTCTCTTAAAAGATCATTATCTCGGTAACCAATGGTCCGATTTTGATGATTCTTTTTCTAAATTATAAGTTAAGCAAAAATTTAATTGATTATAACAGTAATAAAGTCAAGGTAATATGATAAAAAAGAGAAAAATATAAATATTTAAGATTTTATGAAACATATTTACACATGAATGAGTTTTTCTCCAAAATGGCTTATCTTATAAAAGCATGTACCCTATAACGTTTGAAAGAGCATAAAAAGAGTTTTAATTTGATGTACAATACTTTAAAATGCGATGAGAAACAGTCGAAATATAAGTCTTGAAAAAAACCCAATGCAAATAGGAAGACAGCGTAATCGGTCAACTTTGTGAAATTTAGCGGTGTCTGGCAGAAATTTTTATCATTAAATTATCTAGTTATTATTCTTGTCATGATTACTTAATAATAACTACGTTTAATCATTACTTAGTATTGTTATGGGAGTTTTCATTGCAGTAGTTCTATGTAAACATGAATATTTTTTCATAATATTGGTTATTATAATGTAACTGTGAATACATTAAAAGTGTATTGTGCCTTTTAAGTTGGAAAATGTCATTCCTTGCAGTATTTGACATAATATGTTTATTAAGTGTTTTCTAGGCGATTCGTGTTCAGAATTCCTGAGGATCTATAAAGATTTCGGTAACTTAGAAGAAATTTGTAAAGCTTGTCACTGGAAAAGAAGAATTAGTAAACACAGTAATTGACAATGCAGCGAAGAGGCATAAACAGTGAAGACTGAAGTTTGTTATCTAACTAACTAACTCTATGGGCTATGGAACCCGGAGGTTCAACGCCGCGTTCACAAAAGCTCTCCACTGACTTCTATCCTTAGCAAAATGCATCCAGTTTCTACTTTGTATTCCTATCTCGCAGGGATCCTTCTTAATATTGTCCTCCCATCTGCGCCTACGTCTTCCTAATGGTCGTTTTCCGATTGGTCTTCCAGTCAAGGCTTTGAAAGCGTTTCTATTTTCTTCCATTTTAGCTACATGACCTGTCCACCTAACAAGTAAACCTTACGTTTGGGTGAATCGAGTTGCTAACTGAGACACATATGAGAAAGTAGTACTAAATATGGTCAGTATTTCAGTGAAGTTGTAGGTGCGAAGCTCCAGGGGTTAGGGGATACAGCTACAAGAACATAACATGGAAGTACAGAATAGTCTTCATACAGTTGGAGGTAAAAGCTCTGTAAGACCTCTTGTAACGACAAAAGGTGAATAACAAATATATGGGTACATATTAGGACCAGGGGGAAGTCATATAGTAAGGGTATACCTGACGGCGGCCATCTTGAAATCCCCCATTTTGAATTAAGATTAAGTTTTTTAAAATAGGAACAGGGTCATGTGATACATGATGTAAGGCGCAAATTTAATCAGAAGAACAATGGTGACGTTAATTTTGATTTACGCGCAATTGGTAAAAAATTACAGGGAAATTAAATATTGTTGCAGCATATGTATTAGTCCTTTACCCCACCTTGTAAATTTTGTGTTAATGATAATAATTAAATAAAAAGCAGCTGGATAAATATTAGGTATATGGTAAGAGTTGCCTTGATGGCGGCCATGTTCAAATCCGCCATTTTGAATGTGTCAAGTGTAACTCGATTTCCTTTGTCAGGTGTGCTCACTGTGAGCAGAGCATTTGTGCAAGTCATGCACTCTTTTCTGAACTACATATTGATTGTACTAATTGAGGACTTTTCTGGAAGAAAGACCCAAGTTCAATTAAGACTCAATTCCACTTTGGTCATTTTTCCTTAAATTAGCAACTTGTTTATGAGATAACAAATGCTGGTTAATGATAAAGCAAAAATGGTTATAACGTTGGATTTATAGTAAAATTTGCTATTAATAAGGTGTCAATGTTATGCGTTTTGTTTAAAACTTTTGTCTGTTTCAAAATGGCGGATTTGAACATGGCCGCCATCAAGGCAACTCTTACCATAGACCTAATATTTATCCAGCTGCTTTTTATTTAATTATTATCATTAACACAAAATTTACAAGGTGGGGTAAAGGACTAATACATATGCTGCAACAATATTTAATTTCCCTGTAACTTTTTACCAATTGCGCGTAAATCAAAATTAACGTCACCATTGTTCTTCTGATTAAATTTTCGCCTTACATCATGTATCACATGACCCTATTCCTATGTTAAAAACTTAACCTTAATTCAAAATGGCGGATCTCAAGATGGCAGCCGTCAGGTATACCCTTACTATATGACTTCCCCCTGGTCCTAATATGTACCCATATATTTGTTATTCACCTTTTGTCGTTACAAGAGGTCTTACAGAGCTTTTACCTCCAACTGTATGAAGACTATTCTGTACTTCCATGTTATGTTCTTGTAGCTGTATCCCCTAACCCCTGGAGCTTCGCACCTACAACTTCACTGAAATACTGACCATATTTAGTACTACTTTCTCATATGTGTCTCAGTTAGCAACTCGATTCACCCAAACGTAAGGTTTACTTGTAAGCCTCCTAGACTTGACGACTCTAACAATGCTGGGTAAACCGTATAAATTATGTAGTTTAAAAAGAGAAAACGCAAAAGAATAGAAAACAAAAAATAAACAGAAATCAAAAGAAAATAATAAACCAAAGCGTAAGAGGAGAAATGAAAGTAGAGGAAACGTAATTTCACCGGTTTATAGTTTTTTGTAATTCTGGGAAAGGGGTTAGAAGAAACTCACTTATGTTTGACAAAAATCTTAAGGAAATGGCTTAATAATTACAGGATATATTACTGCTTTCAAAAATTTCCGGAGGAGACTTGGTAGCAATGGAGGCTACATACCATATACAGTGCTTATGGATGTACAAAAATAGGTACAGAAGTTGGAAAAGGGAGAACAGATCTTTAAATGAAACCGAAAGTCAAGATGATGATGTTTTAGAATCTCGTGTATTTGCTGAACTCGTAGATCACTTGGAATGTAAAATAGAAGATGTTCACTTCATTTTCAATTTGTCAGAGCTACACAGTCTATATGAAAACAAGTTGAGAGCGGTAGGTTTATCAAAAGCAGTGAATAAAACAAGACTAAAGAACAAAATTCTCGTTCATTTTATTTCTGATTGTACTAAACAGTGATGGCAAAATATGTTATTGGTATTTAAAGAAAGGACGCTAGAAATTACTCAAGGATTTCATGTCTAGACGATCAAATGAAGAGAGATTTTTGCCTTCTCAATGTGTTCAAAGTCTTTAAGAAGAAATATGATAAACTGGGAGTGCCAAACATTTTCAGGATACTTTACAGAAAACTGTCAAGATGAAAGTGTTCCAGAAAGTCTAAAGAATTTCGTTCAATTGCTGCTGTATGGATCTAACACAGAAAATATAAAATATTCTATAACATATTCTCAAACTGCCCTAACAATAAGACAACTAATATATTTTAATTTTAAGAATAGAAGATTAGCACCACGAAAAAAGGCACAACATATCTCATGAACCGCCGCTCCCACTGTATGTAGGTTTACAGGTACACACTCTTACTTGCTAGAAAAAAGATTGTCAGTAATTTACATAACTTGGACATTTTTGTAACATAAAATCGTGTGATCCAAATTGAAGATCAAATAGCAGCATTGACATGCAGACGTTACAAATTAAAGGGTCTTGTGTGCTCTTTTACATTAATGACTAATGTGTAGACCATCAGTGGACAATTTAGACCACAATACATCATCAACTACTTCAACGGGATCTTTCCATGGAACAAGTATTAGCGTATTCCAATTGCCTTCCGATTCCAACTCTGGTTTACCTCCAATGCGAATTGGTTTCTTCATCAGTATAAGATTGCATATTATCAGATATCTATGTTATTGTGCCATCAATATCATCATGTGATTTTGACAAACTGCAAGTTCATATTACTGTTCAAGAACAAATACGGTCAGGGCTCGAAGAAGCACTTTAGACAGAGAGGCGGTGGATTGAAAGTGGATTGAAGCTAGGTGAAAATAAATGCTTGTGGGCAGAGCATCATTTGACTCCATCAGGAAGTGTACGTTCTACTAAAGGTACCAACGTCATCTTGCCAATTTTTACTGAAAAGCGGAGTCTCTTTCAATGGTGAAGCATGGTATGTATATCATAAAGAAAATTACTGATCGATGTAATTCTAATCAAATACAGGTTATTTTCCTTGACCAACCTCTCTTTGCAATAGCAAAACAAATAAAGTGGAGATGGTCCGATTCATACTACGGAGAAGTTCTATCGTTATGTTTGGTGGACTACAAATAGAAATAATCCTTTGAGGCCACATACTAAATGGTACTGGATGGACATCGTCCTTAGCTGAGGCCGGAGTAGTAGGTTCAGAGTCAGCTGATTCATTCCTGGACTGCTCACACCTAACCAGAACCAGAAGAGCACAGCAGAAACCAGCTGTAGTTCTAGGCTTTCTTCAAATGACAGAGTTTAATACAGAACAAGAGTCCAGAAACTGTAAACAAGAATTCCAATAGTGGCGGAAAGGAATGATATAAAAAAGATCAATGTTTTCATGTTGGGATCTTGTACTGGAATTGGAACTTCTAATTTTGATATTTGTTAGAGCTCACCGACTTCCTATTATATGTAACTGTGTTAGAGCGTCTTCTGCCTCTATCTGTGCATCTTAGGGACATGAAGAGTTTAAATGAAGGAAAGGCAGAATTTAAGAGAACTGGGTGTTTTCAAAGACTAACCAAAAGTTTTGTTTCATGCCGTTCGACCAAAATAACAGAAGTGTTAGACTCCAATGAAGCCATTAACTAAAAATCCACGTGCTTTTCAACGATGGATGCTCACTGCTCCTGAGTTATGTAGACCCACAAAAGAATTTGAAGATGCTGCACACATTGAGGAAATAATTAACGAAAATTATGTTGGAAGTGATGTAAGTTTTAAGAATCTTTGTCAAACATTGCATGACACAATTTTTGCTGCAGGAAATTCTATTTTAGATACTAACAGGTCATCATCACATGTGTATGCCTTACAGGATCTTCAGAAACTGTTGCAGAAATAAAAGTGATTGGTAAAAACCAATATGAAGAGTTTGTTGACCCGGTGTTTGTAAAACGAAGCAAGTCAATTTAGTCTCCTATAGAAAGAAATTTTTTTCTTGAGAAAACTTAAAGAAGGGTAGGAGATCATCCTAACATAAGATTAATGAATTGAGAAATGATTACAGTTTGTTCAGTGGGCTGTATATGCCATGCAAACCGCGTGAGGGTGATCTGCAAGACTTTCTTCTCATGAAAATCGTAGTTGGCTATCATCATTGATCACGAGAAACTTTTACTGTCGTCAAACAAGTCTGAACTACTGAATATTTTCAAGTCCAGAAAACTTCGGCTGGGTGAAAGAAGGTGGATCTTGGAAGCCCTTATGGATGACCAAACCAAAAGTTTCTAAAAGTTCAAGAGAATTTCTAAAGTATAGCTGCAAAGCTATTCCTCTTTGCTCAAAGCAGTGCATATGTTCAACGAATGGTGTTCAATATACAGATCTTTGCTGCTGCGGAAGCTCCTGTGATGAACAGCAATGTGACTAAGAAGTATTTTTTCTTTGTAGAATAGGCGATTGGATGTTATCAATTTTTGTCACTTTGTTAGCATTTTGATTTGAAATATTCAGTTTTTCAGTAGCTATTTATTATGTTTGAAAGAGTTAAATTTAAAAATTGATATATATGCAAAGACGTATTTATGATGTGGCTTTTTAGTGTCTTACATAATATAATTTATATGAACAGTATAATGTTCATTTAATAACAATAGCAAAAATGCAAATAATATTGATTTGAATAACAATTTACACAAGTGGAGAAAAAATATTAATTTGCCAGGTTGCGGGCATCCTTGTTATCACATAACATCAAGATTCGCCTAGTTGACTCTCTGTACACTCTTTGTATTCTATTGTACTGATTTCTTAATTTAACTATATTTCGGTTATTTTTCATCGCGTTTTAACGTATTATACATCAAATTGAAGCTCTTATAAATGTTATAGGGTACACGCTTTCATAAAATGGACCATTTTTTGAGAAAAATTCATTTATATGTACATATGCTTCATAAAATCTTAAATATTTCTAATTTTCTCCTTTTTATCACATTTCCTTGTCTTCATTACTGTTATAATCGATTACATTCGGGCTTAACTTATAATTTAGAAAAAGAATCATCAAAATCGGACCATTGGTTATCGAGATAATGATCTTTTAAGAGAACATTACATAAAATTCAATATGACGGCATATTTCAAAATGGCGACCAGAAAATTTTGGCACCCGACCCTAAAACGAATTGAATACCAAAGTACTTTCAGTCCGCCAAGTTTCATACTTGTGTCCGGTCTGTCACGATCCGAGCCTTTTTTGTTGTTGAGAGACCAGACTATATAGAAATCATTACGGAGCGTACTTTATCCGTATGCTACATAAGCACTGCCCTTTGATGTTACGTCATGCCGTTGCAGGATGTCTGACATCTAACAGTTTTCCGTATATCACATGCATATACTTATGTTATCTTCGTCAGCTATATGTTATATACGTCCATTTGTATGTGAGATCCTGACCGCCTACATTGTTTCATACGAAAAGTATGTATAGATAAAACACTTATACAGAAAGTATTATAAAACATGCGTTTTCAGTTATACACCTGCTATACGTTAAGTCCAAAAACTACAGGAATTACGCATGTAACCTATCTTTTTAAGTACGCCACCTACATTTTTTTCTCAGTGTACAAATAATATTCCTCTACGGTACACTTCAGTGTAGAGGACATAGTATAATAGATAGCCAATTAACAGCATTGTGTTTTATAAACATATCACACATATCCGAGAAAGGCAAGCATACGGAGGTTAAAATAACGAGCTAGTTTACGACATATCACCGCAAGTAATCCACATAATGAGGTCCAGATGCAAGTAGTATCAGTACAGTCCGACACATGATGCAAAAGGGTATCCAGTCGACCACAGTACACAGAGTTAGGAGAGTCAGAGCGATGCATATTATGAAGTCGTTTCATCGGTTAAATGAAGCACAACCAAAGCCACTGAGCCACCACGTCCCCAGTTGTTATTTTAAAGAATAACAGTAAAATAAAAATTGTTAACCAAGGATTTCCTTCAGACCCAAGAAATTTTCAGAATATAGTGATGCATTATTAGTATTTTGAACTATATGCACATATATATACAGGGTGTATGAAAAGTCCTGGGCCATAGGCCAACTACGTTATGGACAAAGATACGAAAAAATGGAAAGTGAGGTAATTTGTTAAAAATATGTGATTTTCAGTCAAAAATGGTAAATTTTTTCCAATAACACCAACTGTTTGGGCCCACATTGGTAAGTGCTCAATGTTAAATGAAAAAGCGGCGTTTTCAGTTCAGCAGATTGTTTGAAAGAAACGTAAAGGGACACAAAAATGACATAGGGACTTGTACATTGTTATGTGATGGAATGTAGTTACCCAGTAACACTGTATTGTAGATATAGTGAAGGGTCAATGGAGAAAATAGTTGCTTTTCCATTTAATATTGGGTACCTTATCAGTGTGGGGCTCAAATGGCTAGCGCGATTTAAAAAAATCAACATTTTAGGTTCAAAACCATTTATTTGAAACTACATTCCTCTTGTTCCATTTTCGAGTCTTTGCTTATAATAGAGTTCTCCTATTGCATCTGACTTTTGTTACCTCCTGCATATCAGTATGTCTGTGTTATACTGAAACATACTTTAGTTACTACATTGTGGGACTTGGCCGATATTAGTATCTCATTATATATTATAAACTAAAAGGATTGAAGGGAAAGAAATAAGCTTAAGAATGAATTAGTACCATGTCTCAATCAAGTAAACCCCAAAGTTAACGGGTTTGCATATCCAGTCCCTTAACTATGAAAACATTATCACTCCAACCTCAATCGTTTCACGGATTTAACCTGATTTACGTACGTTATCATGACGTAAAATTAAATGCGTCTAGTGCGAAAATACATTCATACATTGCAAAAGCTGTTACTTCGTATTATATGCCGTAAATTCAATCGCAACTGACTGTCAGCAAATACTAGTTGGAACCAGGAAACTACCTATACAAACATTTAAAGGAGGTTTCAGATAACGTAGGAAATAGTCATGTGCTTTGAGTGACTAGTTCGTTAATGCAATGTTTATGTGTTCAAACCAGAACAAAGGTAAGTTTCTTTTTAATTAATTTTTTTCGCTTGCTCCTAACCTAATGTTAAAGATTGAAAATATTTCTCTGAATATCAATTTTGAGACTTCTTTTTTCCAAATTCTGTTAGGAGAGAATATTATTCGAATTGCGAGTGTAAAACGTCATAGCTAGAAATAAAATATGAAGTATGTTTAGTTTACTTTTTTCTGATTCTCAACATAATATCATTCAGTAAGTTTTCCTCAACAAATAGAATATTTTATTTGTCTCTTGTTATACATTTCATCAAATGGCAAATCATAATTTGTGTGTAAATAAATGAAAAAATATTACGTATAATGTAAACTAGCAGCGTTCACCCCGCTTCGCTGCGGTCACCCCGGAACGCAATAAACTTTGTTACTTAGATAATTTTTACTTTTTCGCTTTCAAGTGATATGATAAAAACCATAGAAGATTGCAGTAAATCTTAACATTATATCGCCTGTCATTTATGTTAACCCGCCCCGCTTCGCTGCGGTCATCCCGGTGCTGGCATATTGTAAAAGTGTCTGTAAAAATAAGCAAATCAATTAAAAAATTTTAAACAGAAGATTCAAGCTATTTTCCGCTGTATATCGCCTGTCATTTATGTTAACCCGCCGAGTGACACGGTCATGCGGGTTGCATATAAATACGTTTATTTTTACCTATGATGAACTAATAACAAAGGATTTGTACGTTATGGACACTTGAATGGTCAATTATCTCAAGACACTGGTAATTAAAAATTAAAGTGATATGATAAAAACCATCTAGGGTCCAAATCCTAATAACCCCCCAAAAATGAAAGAAATTGGTTCAGCCGTATTAGCGTGATGAGCGGACAAAGGATTTTGTACGTTCTCTTTTATATATATAGATATTACCATCTATGATACCTATTTCCTCAAATACCTCAAATTAAGTTTCGAGTACTGTCTTTTAGTGCACTTTAAAGTTAAACCTCTCTTATAAAAACCTGATGTTGGAAAGTGACGTTGAACTCCAGTTATGACACAATACATTGTAATAACAAGAAAAGAAAAAAGGAAAAAATATAATAAGTAAGTTAGGATTTGGTATTATTTTTACTATTCAACGTTGTACACACTTGATTTCTATAACTAAAATGTCGCCAAGGGATACGAGACGAGTGCAAATTCATATATAAACAATCATTTCACTCATGTATTTAAAAGCTGCACCGATTCAATTTCTTCATAGTTTAACATAAATTAAAATGATATTGTTTTCTTTAGATTCCAAAGTTTAATCAAACGGGACTCATGCCCATTAACTCATCCTTATTTCAAATTATACTTAATCGAATTCGACATAAACATACAAATTTTGAGAAAAGATTTAAAATAACTTTTGGATATTAATGGAAATCGAATCAAAGACTAAAAGCGTATCCTGATCAGATCACTCGACTGAGATCACTGACTACCAACCTTATCAGACATCTTTAGTAACACCTTTTGTAACACAATGAAATGTCCTTTTGTATCGTTTCAGGTTCGCCCTGAAGTAATCTGCTGTATTTTTACGTTTATGGTATCTGTTACTTTGACAAATTATATTTATCATTGACACTTGTTTTATTTCATATTCGTTCATCAATATTACATATATTAACAGGATTATTTAGGATCTCTTATGGAGATTCACTGATTGTGTGCATTAGAATCATATAAAGATTCAGTTTACTGACGTTTCTGATACAAATCACAACACAAAGTTCTACAAGCTGTCAAAATGTCTCGCTCTTAGGCACTTGGTCTCAATCTGAGCTGCATGAGCCATGAGGAATACGAAAAGCGAGCAAAGGGACACAAACTGCAGACAGAAATAATAGAAACAAATATTATGAATATTTTAGTACGGATATTAAATCAAAAACGTTATATCAAATGCCGTAGAAACACCGAAACAAACCTGGTAAAAATTAATAATGGTATGGAGAACTTTTGTTGGAAATAAACATAGATCGGAAATTAGTACTATTATTCAATTATTATTTTTGAAGATTTGATACTTCAAGGTTGCAACTTCTATTGCAGAAGAGCGACAAGGAAGGCATGAAGTATGCAGTGTTTGCAAAAGAGTGCATACAGGTAAATAAGGCTAAGAACCACTGCTATAAAAATTACAGGGAGCTGTTTTGCGCTCTGGCGAAACCATAGATCCAGTAACAATGGGACTGACTATTCCTCAGATTCTTAGGAATCTCAGGTGCGATAATGAACATTAAGAAATGGATTCAATTTAGAGGATCTGTACTTGCCGGAATTTTTAGCCCTGGTCCCTTGAATTTATAATGTGAGGCCTGACCCGAGTCCAAAATATGTTTGAGCATTTTAAATGTAGCATGTGTATTTAAAACTTTACTGTCCGAGCACGGACCGAAGTGACATACACTTTGAAGGCCCGAGTCCTGCCCGTAGGCCGCGTCAAGCCTAAGCCCGCGAGCTCGGCCCGAGTCCGTGCAGACCTCCAATTCAATGGCATGAAGAAGATGATAAATTGTTCACGCATTGACCGTTCAAAATGGTTGTTCTCAAGAATTAATAAGAAAACTATTATTGGCGGCTGCTCTAAATTGTTCCAGACCTGCTACTAAAACTTTCTTCATTGAAACTTACAAGGCCAGACGAATGAAATGGATATAATAGATCATAACATAATCTCAATCATATTGATACTTAGTCATTTGGACTGATGAGAAGGTTTCATGTCTAACCAACAATGCAAATTTACCACGGCGAACGAGACATACCGATCAAAATATTATCAAGAGGGCACAGGACTTTATGCCCTATAAAACTGTAAAAATATGTATGTAAATATGTCATATAAAGTTGAAAAAATGTCACGAAAATTTTAAAAAGTCAAAACATGCCATCTCCCCAAAACACAGAAAATAATTAGAATATGATATTTAATTTACAAACTCATTTTTAGGGAACATTTTGTGGTTTCATTTTTTGGTATTTTTAAAAATGTTTTATTTTAATTTAGTTGACAGCTACAAAAGGAATGTTTTCCAGTTGTGTTTCTAAACAGATTTTTTAAAGAAAGTTCTATCGTATGTTTTAGTGTTATATTTTACTTAGCGTACGGTTACAAAAGGAACATTTTTCAATAAAACAATTATTTATAGAAGGTTTTTCGTGTTAACTTGAACAGCTTTTAACGAATCTCTACAGCTTGTGATTTCAGTTTATATTAGTTGAACACACACACACACAAATGGAGAGAATTATATATTTTAATGTCATACTATGGTATACACTTCAAAATGAAAAATAAAGATCAGACAAATCAATAGGCAGAAGTAATTTTAAGCATTGCATTGTGACACGAAGACCTTCTTCAGGTTCTCTTCTTTAAAACAGCCTTATTATCTACAAGCAACGACTTGTAGAGTGAGAATGTACGTTTCACATAGCACTAATTCAAAGGAGCAAACCTGAAACATACTGTATCTGCATGTGTTAAATCTTCTTCCACATTTTTGAGAGTTAATTCTCCGTCACCACTCAGAACAGCAGTGATGTTGCTGAAAGTGCCATGTCCAGGATTATTGTTCAGGATGGCACTGAACTTGTCTTTCACCAAATGTGCTGTTCCTTTGCTGTTGATGTTGGTCCCTTTGCTGTTGACAACTTTGTTCTAACATCTACGGTTTAAAGACAGTCTTGCACACTGAGACCATTTGTCTCCATTCGCTCAATGGATGACACTAGAAACCCAAAATTTGTAGAAATGTACACAATATCATCTTTTATTTTAATATCATTAAGCAATTCCTGAACAACACTAATACATGCTGCACTTTCAGTTTGAAATCCAGCAACTATTCCGGCAAGAATAGGCAGATTGGCGCAGAAATATTGAATTGCTTTAAGCCATGTTCCCAACCATGTCACCACCGGTTGTGGTGGCAAAGCAATATCCGGGGCAGCCAGGTCCGTGAAGTGTGCCTACCCAAATTAGCTTACCCACTTTATCAACATGAGCCGTTAGGTCCCGTTAGTTCTTACTAAAGTTACATTAGTTCCGCGATTTTAAAGAAATTATACACAAAACCAATGGGTAGGTCAACTTCACATGTGAAGTTGGCGTACCCAACAAGCTTTCCCACATTTTTCGGCATAAATCGTTAGTTCCTCGTTAGTTCCCGTTATTTCTTACAAAAGTTACGTTAGTTCCACGAATTTACAGTAATTATACACAAAAAACAATGGGTAGGCCAATTTCACATGTGAAGTTGGCGTACCCAACAAGCTAAGTAAGAACTAACGGGAACTAACGAGGAAGTAACGGCTCATGTCGATAAAAGTGGGTAAGCTAATTTGGGTAGGCCAACTTCACAGACCTGGGGCAGCCTCCTTTAGGGCCTGGCGTCGTGATGGATACTTTAAGAAAATTTTCTTCATATTTGACACAAAGCGATCTACGTCGGGGTATCTTGCTCTAATATCTTTACATAGTCTGTGGACTCCTTGTGCCAGACAGGTAATGTGGATCATTTTGGGATATAGAATTTTCAAGACTTTTCTTGCTTACATCATTTACCTAGCTGAATCCATTACAAGTATGAGAAGCTTGTCACGAGGAACGCCTTCTGGAGAAACCACCTTCATTGCGTTTTCAATACAGCAAGCGATTGTAGAATGGTTAACCTTCTCCAACTGCTGAACATGCACAACGAAAATTTCTCAGGCCTGTTATCAGATGCGATAAATGCTTTACACAGGTCCTTGGAGAAAGAGGACATTCGACTGCTCTGGGACGATGCCACACGTAGAAATAGCGTTTGTGATTTTGCTTTCTTCCTACACACATTTCTTTTATGCTTCGTCGTATCTAAATGTTGCAATACAAAAGATCTCTTCGAATATTCCATACTAACTGGATTCACAGAATTTACAGAACAATATCTTGCCATCTGTAGAGAATACATCGCTCTCAAATTCTGCAACGTATGCTCTCAACTTCAACGAAACAGATTGCTTCACAGGAGGCATTCTCTACACTTGCTCCGCTGCACGCCTGGCTAAAACTACTGTTGATTTTGACTGACGAAAAAATAGTTATTTTTCAGCACAGAATGCAAATTTGTTTGTTTTTGTTTAAAAGGAAAAATGTAAAGAAAAAAGAACAGTTGTGATTGTTGTGCGCACGTTCAACAATAGCTTTTTGTTTTAAACGACTTCCGGCATTATAACGCAAGGCGGTATTATTTATCCCGTACTAAATTTTAACTTGGTAGAAAACCAAATGCGTTTCGCATAGTCTGATGCAAGGTCAATCGACCACAGCGAGAACGCAGATTTTATTACTTTGACAGGATAGGGTAAGTGTGCCTAAAGTCAGCCGTCTCCAGTAGTCAGCCATTTTTCAGTAAAAAGCATATTAAATAAACATACAGTAGCTTGTTATCAAACAAATAATCAACTACAACTTAAATCAGAGCTCCAGTATTCAACCTCATTTGTTCAGGCCTGGTGTGACTCCTCGTGGCAGAAAAGAAAAATTATCATTTGAGGTCTGCTGATGCAAGTGAGCAAAGTGTGCATTTTGTTAATAAATAAAATAAGGAAGAAGCTTTACTTCAAAGTTAAGTTAAAATTATATTATTGTAAAATAGTACGAGTTATTGCTTTCTTCTATGCATGAATGTATCGTAGCTTATTAAAAATTCGTGGTTTATGATACAAAACAAGATATTGCGTAGAAATAAGGGGGGCTGACTACAAGTTGCATTTTTGATAACGTTTTCCGGTAGTCACCTATTAGGGGCTGACTACTGGAAATGACTCTTCACTTCAATTTCCAATGGTCAGCCCCCCATTATTTTCAACGGACGACTACTGGATACATATACTCCAGTAGTCATCCACTTATCATTCATTCAATTTAAACGACACATGACATACAACTAAGACACTTAACTAATACGTAGAAGTCTTTTCTAACGATTTAATGAAAAAGTAACTGTTATGATGTCACTAATTGCATTATACAAGTATAATACAGTTATAAAGTACGGGACAAAGTTAAACGATCGAAAATGCCATTAAAACTTATGACGATGTTGGTCGTTTATTTTTGTCCCGTACTTTAATATCAGTCTGGTATTGTAACCATTTCAATTCTTGTATTTTTCTAGAACTGAGGGAAAAGAGGTTAAGGATTTATGGCTGGTCTGAATTATTTTTCTAAAATTTAAAAAGGACAGGTAATGAGTATTTATTTTACCCTAATTAAGGGCGCCGATTTCCCTGTAAATTTGGGGGTCATTCGGATGCGGAAGGTTAGAGTTTTAAGACAAATTGCATTCAAATTATGCCAAATATTGTATATTCATAAATACAATAGGGGGCCCACATAAGCTTTGGGGGCCCGAGCCCCCCGGCCCTAGCAGGATCGACACCCTTGACCCTGATCATAGCTTAGTCTTTTAATCTAAGGTAGCTATGAGGAAGTAAGGGTTATCAATATCTAATTGATTTATTTTTTTTTTTAAATTACTCCGCACAATGTCGCGTTTCTGCACGTTTTTAATTCCAAGGCTGCAATTGCTCTTCAACTATTATTATTATTATTATTATTATTATTATTATTATTATTATTATTATTATTATTATTATTATTATTATTATTATTATTATTATTATTATTATCTGTTCTTATCTGCTCTGTTCCTAGAGTTGCCTGATTACCGAAACAATACAGAATAATCGTAAATATTTACATTCTAACTCACTGTGAGCGTGAGAAAAATATGTCTAACAGTTTAAGAACGCGTGATTTAGCGTTTTTTTCAACCAGTCCAAAGACATCTACTGGAAAAGACTCAGTGTCAGATGTTTTTGCAATCAGGTGCGTTGAGGATACTCTATCCAAAGAGTCTTCTTATTCTACACTAATTAACACATATAAGGCTATTGTTCTGTCCGAAGAGGATCGATCTGCTATCAGTAGATACTTGCTAGTGAAATGTTCGATATCTTAGTCCTGGAACATACAAAATTTTAGCAATTGGCCGTCTAGAGCCTACAAATATATCTTCGATATCAGAAATAGACGTTACGTCTGACTCAAACCAGGAAAACAACATATCCGTTATGGCATCTTGTACTGAAGCGACGCAAGGTGAAAGGTCTGCTTCTGTTTCTACAGTCAGTAGAGCCAGAAATAACTCCATATGATCTCAGAAGAAATTCAAAGAAAACCTTCGTAAAATACTTCCATATCATCTGGTTTTGATTAGCATCTTTTCTGGCTAGCTCCAATCAAAAACAAAACTACCAAACATGTGCCCAGAGAAAAAGTTCAAAGTGCAGTATCCTCCCAAGCATGGAGAAATTATCAGATGGTAAAGAACGAAAAGAAAAGAAAACTAGAAGAGAAACGTCTAAAATGAAAAAGAGAGAGAATACAAAAGAAAGGAAAAATTTTAAGTCAAACAAAAAGAAAAGGACTGTCAAGCCAAGTAGCACTAGTAGTTAAAAAGACGAGACGCAAGAAGTTGTTGAAATGCCGTCTAAGGCCTGAAGAAGAATTCATAAGTGATATTGAGAACGATAAACTTAAATATATTGGGTGTCACTTTTGTGATCACTGGTACCACTTAAAATGCACGTGCCTCAGTGAATTATCGTACGAGGAATCTGCTAAACGAGTGCTTATGTGTCCTGAATGTGCTTAATGATCTTCATATTAAAGGGTTAATGTCATAGCTAAATATAAATATCAATGTAAATATAAATGTAAATATAAATAGGCCTATATATTAGTTTTAAATAGGCTAGTCTAGGCCGAGGCACATTTTTCTTAGTTTATGGTAAATATCATACAAGAAGTCTTTTTTCCTGTATCGCAATATATTTTCCACCAGGCCTGCTTCTAGCCACAGAGGTTTGGGGGGGGGGGCATAGATATGTTAGGGGGGGCAAGTCATTAAAAATCTCTTACACATATCTAGAGATGCAAGGGCTCGGAAAAAAACCGGCTTTTTTGGAAAAAACTCGGTTTTTTCTGCTTCGCTTTTTTGCTTGGGAAATTTTGGGCTTTTTTCAAAATTCTGCTTTAAATTGATAAAGCAGACTTTGTTTCGCTTCTCTATAACACAAAAAGTCATTTAAGTGGTTGAGAGTGGTTGATGCCGATAATAATATAAAACCTCGAAAATAAACCATGAATTTCGAAAAGGTATTTTAAAGAATTTTACTTCAACATTTTTACATTATGAATTCCAAAGGATTAACCAATGTATATAATAAAAAAAAATAACCTCCTATATGCAAAAGTAAGCAGAGTTGGCAAGAACCATGGTTATTTCTGAAAATGCCAAAAACCCGTTTTTGGGGGGGGGCAGTTTAAACCAGGCTTTTTTGGGGTTTAAACCAGGTTTTTTGATTTAGATATTTTGCTTTATGTATTTATATTACATATTCACAGAAATAAGTTTGTTTCGCCTTGATGTTATTATGCAACAACGGGATTATGCTGGAAGAGGTCCCATAAGCTTAAACAAGTCCGGTCAGTAAATTTCTTAAATTGAGAAACTCCCGCCCTAGCCATCGGGAAAATCCCGTCATTCTTTTAAATGTAAAACAATAACGGGAAAATCCTGTTATTGCTTTCCAAGTAAAATTTAAAGGTCAACGTATTATGATCAGTACGCTAAAACTGAGGTATTAAACTACAAATTTAATATGTAGATATCATTGAAAGTCCAATCCAAGCTGATGTTGGAAGCTACGTAGGCAATCGATAAATTTTACCAATTTCAATCAATATATTTAAGCAACCTTGGCTTCTTTATAAAACAAGAGGCATACAGAAATATATAATGTGGTTTCGTTTCGTATATTTAGGCTTAACATCCTTACGTAATACCGAGGTTATCAAGGAGAAGACTTTCGCTTAAAGTGACATCCGAACCGCTACTTGGTTTACACATGGAAGAAGGGTTGTGGTTCGACCGAGAATTGAACATGGGATACCTTGATTAAAAGGTGAAAAGGAAATAAAACTAATGCAGATGGTTTGACATGTGGAAACGTCACCATGAAGTTCACACGATTCGCATTTTTGTTCTTTTTTTTTTAGTTTAAACCAGTTATTTTTTTAAAAAAACAGCTGGTGTAAACGACCCAACCCTAAAAGTAAAAACTTCTTTTTAAAAAATATACAAATAACTAGCAAAATTGTATGTAGTATTTTTACTGCAAAATATTCCACACCCTAATTTTGAAACAAAATAAAATTAAAATAAAACATAAGAGAGATACTTAGATTTATATGATACAATTAAAGGCTGCACATCTGGAACTTTTGGTTCTGTATATTCTTGAAATTCTACAGTCAAGTTTTTTTATAACCACCATCAAGGGCGCCCATCAGGAAGGGGGCAAGGGGGCGCTTGCCCCCTAGAGGAAAATGTACTTTAGAATATTGGAAATCCAATAGAATTTTTTCATTAGTTACAGCAAAATTTGAAACTATTTTTGAAACGTCGCTTATAATTGCCCCTCCTTGGAAACCACAACATGGGCTCCCTTGACCACATCACGGATTACCCAGTCCTCAAGTTTTCTGATTTTTTAACAAGAGGGATTCAACATATCATTAGGGAACTCCCCCTCCCCCAAAAAAAGGACTACGAAATATATTTAAGTTAAGCTAAATATAACTGCACAACAAACCAAAGATGTTCACCCTCGCGAGGGTGGCCCTCTCGAGGGCATCCTCACCCTCAAGTTCCCTCGCCCACAGTGACGCGAGGGCGAGGGAGCGCGAGGGCGAGGACAAGTTTTGGCCGCGAGGGCGAGGGCGCGCGAGGGCGAGGACAAGCTTCGATGGCGAGGATGAGGGTGCGCGAGGGCGAGGACAAGTTTTGGCCGCGAGGGCAAGGACAAGCTTCGATGGCGAGGGTGAGGGTGTGCGAGGGCGAGGAAAAGCTTCGACGAAGAGGGTGAGGGTGCGCGAGGGCGAGGACAAGTTTCGGCAGCAAGGGCGAGGGTGCGCGAGGGTGCGCCAGGGCGAGGACAAGCTTCGACGAAGAGGGCGAGGGTGAGCGAGGGCGAGGGAAAGCTTCGATGGCGAGGGCAAGGGTGCGCGAGGGCGAGGACAAGTTTCGGCAGCGAGGGTGAGGATGCGCGAGGGCGAGGACAAGCTTCGACGAAAAGGGCGAGGGTGAACGAGGGTGAGGGCCAAGTGTTACTGCTGGAGCGAGGGTGCATGATGGCTAGAGACAACTTCCTTCAGGAGAACGAGGGCACGCGAGGGAGGAGGACAAGCTTCCTTAAAAGCAACTGTTTTGGAGTTTGCTGTTTGACCTCTTTTGGAGAGAGGCAAAATTTAAAATATCATCTGCCATGTCCCCTAGATGAAAAGTTAGTGTCATAGCAAGGTTATACATTAATCGTATTTTTCCTTTCAATTAATTGCAGTAGACAATTTCTCGCGTGTACGTACATAATTATTAAAAATAATAATGCAAATAAGAATAATATTTGATTTTTCCCATGAAAGTTTCCGGGTAGAAATAGCGCTACATTAAGAAGTAAGTGTGCCTCATTGTTGCCCTCCCTGTGCTGGAGACGTTTTAGATAAGAAGTGTCTACTACACTGTCATGTTTAAAGAGTGTTGGTAGACAGACAGACAGTCACTCAAGTCATTAAGCAGTAAATGACAAGAGCGCTGATATCTGAACAAACACAATCAATGAGAGAATCATCAGAATGCAGTAGATCAGATGGAGAAAGACTTGATGGAATGACTTTGGTTCATAGATGGCCATTTTGCTCTGGACTCTCTCGGACTCGGGCTCATTTTTTTCAACTGGGCTCTCGCTCATTTATTCCTTTGGGAATCGTGCTCGGGCTCACTTCCCTCAATTGGACTCGCGCTGACTTATTTCATTGGCGCTCGGGGTAGCGCTTAATTATTGAACCCGAGAACGGTTGAGCGCGAATGCCGTGCTAGCGAGCGTTGGGCTCGTGAGTTCGGATGCCCAAGAAATGGCTGATTAATAGCATACATCCTCCTCCAATGTCCACCACTGATGAAGTTGTTACAATTAATCGGAATTTTTAACTTTTCATAGTTTTGTGACAGTCCAAACTATTATCTGAATCGATATTTGTTAAAATAATGTCAGTCACTATTGTATCGATTTTCATTGTTTGTGCTTTTATAATCTACGGTACGTGGGTAGAGCTATCATTTAGTTACAAAATAAATAATATTTTTTTCTTGTCCTTAAATAGAAATATCTGACACGTTAATACTGAAATTTTGTTAAAAGAGCTGCTTTAACAAAATAAATTTAATAAATTCCACAAGACATAAGTTGTTTATGCAGCCGAAATTTGCAACTGTTGACTGATTGCCGTTTAGCGTCCTCTTTCGTCGGCGAGGCTATATGAGAAGTGGACCTATAGGTTTAACGCGGAATTCGATCCACTCTCGTTCAATGTTCTCCCACTCGGAATTGTCCCCAGGACCCCATGCACCAAAGGTTCGCGTGCAAGCCAGTGAGATAGGGTTTGTATGTTGTGTTGTTCAATGATTTTTATTAGGAATACAATACGTTACAGAATGATATACTGATTGTAAATATTATAGTGCAAGTATTGAACGATTGTGTGGTAAAAGGAGAAATATAAATTTGGACAAATTAAAAAAAGGCCTGAAAAAAACTGTAGGATATATGAAACATATAAAACTTAGGAAAAGCCACTTCAGCAAAACGAGCAGGATTTTGTTGTGGGTAAACAGTTTAATCATATTATTATTAATTTCGCACAAATGTGCCACACATCATAGCATGGGCGGCGATTAGAAGAGCAAAGGGGGACAGTTACCCCCCCACTCTTTTGAAATGACCCATTAATGTAGCTATATAGTTTCATTTGGAAATATAAAGTTTTTGTATGTATTAACGTTCATAGAATGAAAATGGTGCCATAAAATATTTGCCGTTCCGTGAGTACGTATTAGTTGTCTTCCCGTGCGGTTAAGAAAGTTACAGGAGTTGCGTTTTAATTGCCACGAAAAATGGCTCAAAAATTAATCTATCCAAGTGTACTTTCATATTCATTTCTTCTTACAAGGGCTCGATATGTTAGTCAGCCGCTTTGGAACTAATTGAGATAACATTTCGCAGAAAAAGAAGTCCTTCATAAGCAGTGTTTCTTTCAGAAACAATGTTCTGGGGGGGCACACTTAGTATCCCGGGGCGGCACTGCAGGTACTATTCTATTCATTATTATATTATAGACGTAGAAGTTTCCTCTTCTGGGGGGAGAGCGATCGCCCCGATCGCCACCCCTGGATCCGCCACTGACGATAAGGAAATAATTCAACAAATAGGTTGAATAATTGATGCTCTGATCCTCACGAAGGAGGCCCTCTCGAGGCCTCCTCACCCTCAATTACCCTCGCCCTCAATGATATGAGGGCGAGGAAAAGTTTTGAGCACGAAGGCGAGGGCGGGCGAGGATAATGGACAACTCCTATCGCGAGGGCGAGGACAAGCTTCGATGGCGAGGGTGAGGGTGCGCGAGGGCGAGGGTGCACGAGGACGAGGACAAGCTTCGATGGCGAGGGTGAGAGTGCGCGAGGGCGAGGACAAGCTTCGACGGCGAGGGCGAGGGTGCGCGAGGGCGAGGACAAGTTTCGACAGCGAGGGTGAGGGCGCGCGAGGGCGATGGACAATTCCATTCGTGAGGGCGAGGGTGAACGAGGGCGAGGGCCAACTGCTACTGCGAGGGCGAAGGTGAGTGAGGTCGAAGTAAAATGAACATCTATGCAACAAACATGACTGAGTGGTTGGCTTTTGCGCTTCTATCGGGAAGTCCGGGATTCAACCCAACATTCGACCATTCTGACAAAGCCTTCTTTCATTCCATCTGTGAATGTAGAAATAGTGCGTGTACTGGCCGACTAGGAGTGTAGGAGTTGGCCGACTTCCTTTCTTATTGTTTTTAAATCGTTATTATTACTAATTACCAGCAGTGACGGTTTTGCGAAGGTTAGGGGATCGGTCTTTCGGACTGAAGCCTGTTCCCCAAAGTTGCGGAATGTCTAAAACGAACGAAATATCTATTAGTTATGCCTTTACTCATAAACTTTAAGCTCCCGTCAAATAAAAATTACGAATGTTTAGAAAAACTAAACATTAGTAGTAAGAAAACCCCTCCCAAAACACTTTTTTAAATTCGCCACTGATTCTCAGTATAAAATGATCTTCAAGGTTGTATCCGGAAGATTATTGCTAAACATATAAACGAAACGAAATATTAGTTATGCCTGTACTCATAAACTTCAAGCACCTCCCAAATAAAATTAGGACTTTTTAGAAAACGAAACAATCAGAGAAACCCCTCCCAAAGTACTTTTTTTCTAAATCTGCTATTGATTATTTGTATAAATTGGTATTCAAGGTTGTATCTGGAAAATTATTGCTAAATCATTGCACAACTACAGTATAACAGAAATGTGGAAGTACGGTTTGACGGACATATTTAAAAACGTATACTTTGACGGATATATAGAAAAACGTAAGTTTAACTTTTGTGCTAGAAGCTAGAATACTAAGCTCTTAGAAATGAAACACGGATGACAAACTAAAATGATGTAGAGAAGAAAAAAATGTCGTTAACTCAAAAGTTAAAATAAAGATAAATAGCCTGTAAAATTGTCCTTAAATACTACATTCTTCATGTTAGCTTTAATTCGTAAAATATGTGCTCCATCCATCTTGATGGTGAATTACACAGCTAAATATGGAATTTAGGTCGTGGAATTCTTATCTAACTATAGAATATACTATAAGAAAGCTATTTGGATAGAAAAATCATGAAAATGAAAAAAGCCAAAATTTCCAAAATTCTCGTTTTTTCCCAAAAAAGTCGGCTTTTTATGTGAAAAAAAAACATCGATTCAAAAAAGCCGGCTTTTTTGCATCTCTACACATATCTAAATTGTGTTTTTTGTGTTGAGGTCTGGAGGGGCCACGAAAAGTTTAGGAGGGCCAGGCCCCCTAGCTCCCTCTAGTTGCGTTCCTGTTTCCCAGGTAGTTTTTCTTTGTAGGAACTCTGAGTGCAATATATTTGTCCCTTAATTTGCTACTGAAGAATTGATCTCTAAAATTCCATTAAAAAAGTCAATTCTATAGTGTGGCTGAGTACTGGTTAAAGTAATGGCTGACCTTTGGTTTTCATAGGCCGACTACTGTTTTTTTCAGGGTTTTTGGTATTTTCTTCTTCCTGTGTAATTATTTATAAAAGATTTCCTATGGGAGCTACACAAACGTAAAATTTAAACACTGTTCTTTCTAATGACATATGCAGTAAAAGTTATTAGTAAAAAATGATTTTTTTTAATACTTTAACAATGTTGAAAATCTCCTTAAATGGTCGACTACTGGCACATTTACCCTATAAGAAAAAGTTTAAAATAATCGATTTTGTACAAGTATATTGCAAAATATATATTGAAATATGTCTTATCATTAGAAGAGGGGGAAAAAAATATGTTTCCAAATTGGAAAATGTGAAAAATATGTCAAAATATATCCTATCAACTTTGCTTATTTCAGTTGGTTTTCGCCTGATACGTGAAGATCTCACTACATTATCCGATTTCCATGTAAAAATAAATATATGTTATAATATAAACCTCCGGACCTTAATTATCAGAATTTATAATTCAGAACAAATATTAGCAAACGTATAAGGAAATGTAATGATTACTGGTCTTGGAAATTTAGCTCCAGAGCCTGGAAGAATGAATAGCAGAATTTATGATATTCTAGAAAATATATTGTTGTCTTCCTTAGAAAATCCACGAACAGGAAGGTTATATATATTTTGAATGGCAACAACGCTGTTCACGTTTCTCTGTAAGCACGAGTGGCTAAGTAAATATTCGGAGTTTATTTGTATCGAATGATCCCCTCTATCCCCAGACTTGCATCCAATTGAATTGCATCCAAGTGGATCTATGTGTTACAAGAATGGTAGGAAAGGTGTCAAGACCAAGTTCAAACGTATCCACTTTAGTTCAAATAACCATAGAACATTTTCGTCAGTGAAGTCAGTAAATTCAGTAAAGTGAATCTACGTTTTCACTGCTAATCCCCATAAGCGGTATATGACCAGTTAATCCCTATAAGAAGTGCTAAATAATTCTGGTAATGTACACTCATGTTCAAAATTATTGTCGCATATCTATAACGGTCTCGTTGTGAGAATATAATTAGATAATGATTTTGCAGGGTACTTTTAATACTGATACTTCGGGAAATGTATATTTGTGGTAAATTTCATAGGAAAAGAATTATAAATACGAAAATTAGAATGAGTAAAACAAAATGTTGCTAAATGGACAAGAAAATTTTATTTTTGTTTTATTATTCTTATTTACTGCTCTTTTGACATGAAATTTGCCACGTTCATGTCTTTGCCGATTATACAATACTAACATTATAAGAAATACCGGGCGAATTCGTTATCAAATTATATTCCTACAACAACATATTTATAGACATGCGACAATCATTTTGGACATGAGTGTACATAATATTGACGAACGAATATTAAATAGAACAAGTATCAATAACAAATATAATTAATGAAAGTAACAAATACAATGAGCATCAAATATTATAATGGACTTATAATGCCAAGCTAATAAGGTTTATACCTGAGAAAATACAAAAAGACACTTCATCTTTGAACAAGAGGTGTTATTCCACATGTTTGGTGCTCTTGCTAGTCATTAATCTTAGTGGCCAATTCATTCGGGAGAATGTGCGCAAGTAGCAATACGTTTGTATTTTAACAAACGATGAAGTCACGACGTTAGTGTTATATTATCTTAGTATATTATCACAGTTTTTATTTGTATTTAATATATATCTATATATATTTATTCCATTAGTGAGTGTATTTTGTGGTCGTTGTACGACGAATTTCTCAGCATAAGTTTCGTGAGAATACACTACATACCAATTATGGGCAAATGAAAAACCTACTGCAATTTCTGTACTCGAATGGATTAGGAGTAAATTGAAATCAACAATTGATCAAGTTCATAGTAACAAAATTAACTTTATACGGAAACTTCTGTATTTCAAGTTAGTAAGTACGGTTTTGTGTGAGCGAATTCTATCCACGACTAATGGTGTAGTTAAATACACAGATACTGACAATAAACATGTACTTCCTATTGATCTCACTGACAACAGGTTTACTGTCATTAAAGTGTCTTTGTGCCAAATAGAACTTAGTAATCAAAAGTTAACATCCCCAAACTAGGTCAATCTTAGATGAACAGCATTTTGCAGACAACATTTATGTTACCCATATTGGATTAAATTAATTAAAATGAAGATTAAAGAAAATGTCACTTCATTTAATATGCTGTGTGTTTATGCCTATATTGCAGTTATTGTGGAAAAATTCAAACTTATGCCCTGTGTAATTCACAAAAGCATTTTGTTTACGAATGCACCGAGTAAAGGATCCGAACTGAAATCTTCCTCTGCCGGTTCGAATCTTTCAGCCACCAGCGCTTCTTCCCCCTCGAAACAGAATTTTTAATATCGTTAACTACATTAGAAAAGAAATGGTCTAACGACATGATTCACTCGCCACTTCTAGCATATGGCCCTTGTTAATGGGTCGGTAACGGTAACCACCCGTGTTTACTTCTTTATTGAACAGTATTTGCTCTCATGTACTACGTACACCTTCAAGGTTTGTCCCTCGATCCTGATTACATACGCGAGTAATCGAGGCCAGACATCCAGGGAGTGGGATTTGCCTACTGCGTGACTAGACTGAAGTCCTGAGTGCCTAACCACTTTATAATACTGGTCGAGTTGGCCCTGTTAACGAATCATGTCCTTCCATGCTCTGCAGACACAGCTCTCGAGAACGGAATTTCTTATGCATACTTCTGATAAACCTGGTACATACTTTTGTTATAACGTTCAAACACTGGTCAAATTCCAAGATTTTGACATTGGCTCCGACCTATGCGTGGAAGGAGTACGTTTTACAAAGTCGGAAGTTTTTGCCCATGTCGATACCACTGCAGTACCCCCGTCTACTCCTGATGAAAAGGCGCAGGAAGGACAACAGGTAGGTGACCAAATGTCAGCAAAGGAGTTACCAGTTGAATGCTTTTGGACTACAATATTAAGTCTGGTGTGCATTTGGAAGCAGATTCAAACACCGCAATTAATCTGAATGTGCAGTCACTTACTAGTGAGTCATATCTGAATCCCTCTGTATATGAAAAACATAAACTTTAAAAATTAAAACCAACTGTTAATGGGGTGTCAAAAGTCAAAGGATTACATAATTTTGATGCCACGGAGCTTGCAGATGCAGGAATATGGGTACGTCTAAAAAATTAAGAGTTGGTAATTTTAATGTGGACGATTCAAAACTAATTTTTGTCCTGTTGTAGTCTCCTTTTTATAACCGTCACCAGGTTATAGGAGTATTTTTGTGGACGCCCTATATATTTGGTAAAGATAGTAATTATTTTTCGATTTATACTTTATTCTGCTACACAAATAAGTTCTTTCTTCGATGGGAACTGTTTTCCTTCCCATACAACAGGACAAAGAAGTTTTTCATCATTTATTCATATATATATATATATATATATATATATATATATATATATATATATATATATATATATATATATATATTCATATATATATATATATATTCATATATATATATATATATATATATATATATATATATATATATATATATATCCAAAACGTTCCTTTGTGGTGAGAACATTTTAGTGAGCGATGAAGGTTCTCCTCAGTGTTTCTCCCTGACTTATTAATATGCAAAGAGTATGTTCTATGGTTATTTGAAACTGAATTAAGTGTATCTTCCAATCATTTATGAAAATACTGCGATCCAGAGCACACCAGGTGTCTGAGCGCCAGAACGACGACAGCCACATCGCTTTACCAGTTCGTAATCTTAACGTTCCCACGCCCAAGTTATCGCAATGTCTTGTGCGTCGTGGAGAGTGGAATAAAATTAACGTTAATTCTTTATTATATTCGATATGCATGTACATACAGGTGAGTGATGAGTGCTTTTGAGAATGAACTGCCAACATTGGCCAGGCAATCAGTGCAGCTCGTATCTCGAACCTGAGTTCGTGGAGTGTTACTCCGTACATCCAAGAAGACACCATGTCAGTGGCATCAAGTATAATGTTGTGCTAAGGGGCATACGTTATTAGCCAGTTAAGGACCTAGTTATGGCTAGCCCCAATCAGTGAAGTCCCAGGTTCACATACCTAGTTCGTATTTGTTATAAACGCGCCCTCCAACATTCTCATTCCATTTTGGTGATTACATACTTTTGTTGAAGACTAATGTCGACCTCTAAGAATTTTTTTTGGAGCAGCAACCATACTACTTATCCCCCGACACCCCCATAGTGCTAAATCACCCATGTGCGTTAACTGTGTGAGAAAAGTATCTATAGTGGAATCCTAATCATAATCTTCCATACAGATATATAAAAGTGATAAAGAGCTATAGTGTAGTGAAAAAGCAAAGTGTGATTTTATTTGTGAAAATAATTATATATATTCAGTGTTGAATGTTGTAATTGTTTTCTAATACGTTATTTTTTATTAGTATTTTAATAAATAAGCATGGTGTCGTTTAATTCAGTGTGTTTTTGTTGTATGTGTGAGTAATGTTTGTGTGCATTGTAGTCTGAATGACCGTTTGATCGTTCGTGAGGTTTTCGAGACGGGACATCCGAACCTCTCGGTGCCTAATGCTCATCTCGTTATTGACACCGGCAAGCAATTTGGAAACAATTCTGTAATTCCTTTTTAGAGATGTCCTTCAACGTCTTACCCAGGTAAGTTCAGGTCTCCTGAAAATACTCATTGGCAGGACAACGGAGGACATACCCCGGGAAGGTGGTTATATTTAAATACATTTATAAAGTATTTGCAGTTTCGCCCACCACTCTATTGTGGAATCGTTGTGTTTACTTTATGTATAGTTTTAAATTTGTCACTATTATCGCTAATAGGTTTACTTCTTCTGTTAAACAACAAGCATTAAGGGATTTCATTTATAGATACACAGCTGATATTGATGTGTTGTTCCCTCAAGAAGTAGCCCGCATAGAGCACGATAGTCTTTCAAATTATACATGTTTTTCTATTTTACGGAAAATGGGCTAGGTACAACTACCATCTATCGTAGTGATCTAGGGCTTAAGGAAGTTAACGATCACATAAATGAACTACTCTCTTTTGGGATGTTTAACATATCAAATTTTGTTTATATGCAATCGGGTTCCCATAAACCAGGAAAGAGGTAAGATTTCTGTAACACTAACCTTGCATAGGCCCTGTTTAATGGTTCCAATTCTGAATTTTAGCTAGATATTTTAGCTCAATTTTAATTTTTTTTTTTTTTTTTTTTTTTTTTTACAATTTAACTGTTTCCTTAACACCAGCGAATAGGAGGCACATACAGTTTAGTTCATGTATAGCACTGTTTTCGACTCGCCGACCTGGCTCATTCATTTTACACATCCCACTCTTCCAGCGCAATGGACCGCATTGATGTAATTCACTTATTATTCAAATACAAGACAGTAAATGGGTGAGGCCGTAGCGAGCAGGCGCGTCTGCAATGCTGAATATGTGTCCAGATTAGGGTAGTGGAAAAAGGCATTTCTTTTGCAGTCATACATTCTCCTATAGCACTTGTAATGGTTTCACATTAGTAACGCTACACTTGTAAAAAAAATATATATATATAGTTTCTGTATATTGTGCGAAAGTTTTTTTCGTTGTCCGCTTGTATATCTCCAAGAACTAATTGTGTGAATAATGTTTAGCAAGACTTACTTGCGGTGAACATGGATACTTAGAACAATAAACTTAATTTAAGTGTTTTATCTGTAATACAGTGGTTTCCAATCGTAGTGAACTTTATGTAGTGTTATAGAAATAGTGGACCAGAGTTGAAGATTTTCTCATAGCCGAAAGAAACTCTTCAGTCCCTACACCTGCCTATGTGACACTAAGATTTCAACCCTTATCAAAATAGTCAGCTTGACAGGTATTTTGATGATTTTTTCACTAGTCTCTTGAGCTGGTAACATAGAAGACGATGAATTGCCAGTTTGACAAGTCGTGCCATCTGGTGTGTGGAAACGAAAACACAAAGCTATAAAATCACGAAACTGAAAGAAATGAAATCTTTAAGGTTTACGTTCAACAGTTATGCCGGCTAGGCTAAAGGAGACGGTGATGATGAGAAGTGATTGAAAATAATGGTATGAAGAAAGTGGGAGAACCCTGACAAAACCTACGCACACTATGTTTGTCCACCACGAAGATCACATGGCGTGAGCTGGGATCGAACCAAGGACTCCATACTCCAGAGGTGAACGCTCTACCACTGAGCCACCGCAGTGCCCTGTAAAATCATGTATGTGTGTGAGTGCTAAAGAAGACATGAGATAACCTTATGACTTATGAGAAATATTTAACCCCAAAAAGTTCAAAAGTCTAAATATGTAAAATAAGTAAGTGAAATACTGTTATCTATTAATGATCAATCAATAATTTTGTATTTCACTATAGGATATTGTTAAACCATATTACATGGGTATATATTTTGTTTCCTGAAGTAGGCTATCCATGACAAATATAAACGGCTTTCGGGAAACTTTCTTCTCAACGAACTACGCAATATTTACAGAAGATTCCGTCTCTAGGAACTAGGCGAACTGGATTCCGTCGCAATGAACAGTAGCTCACTGTCATTGAGAGTTTGTGAAGTATCAAGATTTTTGGCATTTAAAAATTATTTTAAATGGATTATGAAGTGCTAAAAGTGGAGGAACAAACTACCATCGCCAGTTTCTAGCGACATAAGAATGTAATATTTTTTATTAATAAGGCAATATTAAACTTTCGTATAAACGGATAATTTAGATAAACGGCATCGGATAAAAGGACGGTCGTGAACCGATCAACTAATCTATCATGAATTACATTAATGCTGTATTCTCTTAGCGTGAACTTAACCTTCCAAGGATATCATATCTAAGTAATTAACACTGGAAATAAATACGTATATTTTATGTTCAACTGTGAGCCAAGCTTTATACATTAGACTATATTTGATATTTACATCAAGTAACGAACAACCTATTATATTTAATTAAATATTTCAACAAAATAGTTTTGTGAGCGAACTTTTTGGCAAATTTTACATTAGCAGAAGTGCTGCCATCTGTTTCCGATATTCTTTTTTTTATCAAGGATCATATAAAATAGAGGATCTGCCCTTACAGAAAGACGATGATAGAAACGAGAGTAGCCAAACCAGACGTGCCGATGCTCGGTTGCTTTTTGGCTTCACCGATTAATAGGATGAAGATACATATGAGCAGATCCTCTATTTATAACATCCTTGATTTTTATACTGTTTTCAGTGCATAGAGTGTTTCAGTGTATTTCAACTGAGCTAATCACATTTGACAGTACGTTTGATTACTTTGCTGGTCATTTCCTAATTCTTCTCTTTTATTCAGGAAGCGTTGTTGCCAAATAACATCATTAAGTCCGTTAAAATAACACCAGACATTTATGTCAAAGCTTAAGACAATTCGAGTAACTCAGAGTAATTACTATGAATTAACGCAGCTATTTTTAACTGTGTAAATATAAGTTCAGTCAAATTAACCATTCTCCGATCAGAACACTCTTCGCCAAGCTACTGTGCTTGCTTTGTACCCACACCATCTTATGACATTTCTATAGTCAGGTTAGGGGGCGCGGTGGCTCAGTGGTAGAGCGTTCACCCGGGTTCGATCCCAGTCCCCGCCAAGTGAACTTTGTGATGGACAAACACCGTGCTCGTGGGTTTTCTCTGGGTTCTCCCGTTTCCTCCCACTTTCTTCAATTCACTCATATCTCTCATCATCGCCGTCTCCTTTAGCCTAACCGGCATAACCGTGGGACGTAAAACTCAAAGATTTCATTTCATTTTTTTTTCTATAGTCAGGTTTTTGAATTGATGAGACTTTTAATAACAATTTGATTTTCCTCGCACACAATCCTCAAAACTTGACACAAGGTGTAAATATATTGTGCAGTTTTACTATATGAATCTATAGTATAAATAGTAGTAGGAACAGGAGCGGGTTAGAAGTCCCGCAGAGAATTGTTGGGTTCCGTTCTCGACATAAAATTGGCAAATTAAAGACTTGCCCAAATTTTTCAGTACATTTTACAATCTGTGGATCCGTATAGAAAAACTGCACCAAAAAGACAGTATATTTAAAGATATTGGGCCTTATACAGAGTCGTTCTGACCCGTGATTAGTACCATACTAAAGGGTTCGACTAACATATGTTTCCTGTAGTAGTCAGGCCTTTAGTGTGACGCTAGTCATACATCAAAACGACTCTGCATAAGGCGGACTGTCTTTTGTAAATGAAAATTTCATTGTATTGTTTGTATGGACAAAATTAAATTCCTTGATTTACAAACAGATAAGATATTTTCCTTATATGTTCATACGTAAGCCTGTAGAATGACTTTAGCATAATCATAGTAGAAAATGATATATCAGACTTTAATGAACTATGCCTCCTTCAAAACTCATAAGACGGCAAATAGAATATTATCAGCTCTTGGAGAGTTGACTCATCCGAGTACAAAATATCCTTCAGATTACACCGTGTGCAATTGCAACATTGTGCATAGTATTTATAGCTGTCTTCGGTGATTCAGAAATGTTTGTTGAAAATGAAATCACTGTTCAGATAATGCAAAGGTAAGGAAAATATGTTATTTGCTCGATTCCAAATCGCATTCCTTGAAACCTGTTTGTTTTCCTATTTCATATTCAAGCTACATTATAATTGACTAATTCTCAGAAATCTCCCTTGGTTTTGACACTTCTGATTTACAGTATTTCGTGGGTAGAAAGTGTGTGCAATAAGCAACCATTTAAAACGGAATGAACCTTGAGAACAGTTCTTAAAGCGTGTAACGTTTCCAGTTTACTGCAGTTTTACAACTAAATTTTATTATCAAGTATGTTCTTACAAAGAAGATTAATTTTGATTCAAATGGTGAGTCTGAATCTGTTGTAGCACACTAGTTTTTAATACGTAGCAATTGAGTATCCTCCTTTGTCAAACTTAACCTCCAGGTCGATAATTTCTTCATAATGTTTTACATTTCTTTCTTTTAAGATCAAATCTGGATCAAAATGGAGATCTCTGTGTTGGCAAGTTACGGAAAATGTTTGCTGACAAAGAATGCAATACACGACAGCTCAGTCTTGTCTTTTCACTCACAAGGGAACGTCTTATATTGATAGTAGCATTGCCCAATTAAACAATGTGCAGTCGATAGAGGAGTGAAGAAAAGTGAGATATCCAAAGTTTTACGAGCCGACACCCAGAAACACAGGAGATACAGAGGAAAGAAAAATCTAGAATCATGTGAAGATAGCAATGCAAAAGATACACTGACACAGGAAGAACTTCAAAATGATTAAAGTAATCGAAATGTCATTATAACAATATAGTATGTAAACATTCTACCCACAGATATGCTAAAGAACATAATATGTAATGCAGTGTTGCCAACTGAGCACAAAATGAAGTTTTGTTAACTAGCACGGAACGCAAATTGTAGCATGTAGAAAATCTAATTATGCGTAGAACCATACCTGTGAAGTCATGATGTACAGTGTTGCCAACGTTTGAAGATAGTCCTATATGATGTCCTACATGAATCTCGGCTGTAGAAGAGTACGTACAGTGCCAATACACTGCGGAGCGTTTTATCAACAGCAACACTGAAAAATTGACTAACTGTTACGAATAATGTGTAAGGTGATACAATATTACGTGCAAGTGCCACTTATTGCATAGGTAAAGTTAATTGGATTTTCTTTCCTCGTGAAAGATGCATATTTACATTTGGACACATTCAGGATTAATTTATTTTTATCACAAAATATTTGAATTCTTTGTAGAACCTATAGAAGTTGCGCGCAGTCATCAATTGAACTTACTTTGGAGTATAATTTGAGAGTGTCGGCAAAACTGAAAAACTTGAGAAGTTTTGATACACTTAGAAATATCATTAATTACAAGAAGAAATAACAGGGTACCTATATTAGATCCTTGAGAAACTCCCAATAGAATATTGAACTTGAAAATTACTCGTAATTGAAACATCGTCTAGGCCTAGGATTATTCAACTGGAACTCTCTCCAGCTCTCTGTGAGAAGAGTTTTTTTTTCTTAATCTTGGAATTTAATATTTGTATAGAAACTTGTACAAAAATTTAGCTTCTGTACTTCAGCTTCTACGTGGATCCAAAATTATTTATGCGATCGAAAATAGTATGTGGTAGTTGCCAGCTTAGTTTCTGGTCATCGTAACCTCCCTTGTGGGGTCCCTTAAGGTAGTGTTTTAGAGCCTCTTCTTTTCTGTCTTCATATTAATGACTTATCACAATCTCTAAAACACTGTAAGCAGTCTTGGGAAGTAACGTAACGCGTTACTTTTAAAGTAATGTTTCCTAGTAACGCGTTACATTTTTTCCAAAGTAACTGTAACGGTAACGCGTTACAAATTTTTAAGTAACGTACCTAGTTTGCGTTACTGTTTTCGCGTTACATTTCGGATAAGTAACTACAATATATGTATATTTTTTCGGAAACAAACGTTTCTTTCCTGTAAGTGAATTTCTCAGAATGAAACAATCGAGCATGAACTACGTATGTCAGTGACCGACAATCACCAACACACAGAAAAACATAAGTTCGTAGTGCCATTTGCTGTTTTTGGAAGATGAGGACAGCCTTAGGGAAATCACGTGTACTGATTGCAAGCACCTGGAAGGTTTTATCATAGATTTTGACAGCTCCAAATCAATACATTCAGTGAGCGAACTAGGAGTGCAATGATACCGGTAGTCTATTTTACTTTAATTGGTGTTGTTTTTATAAAGATACAGAACGAAAATATTTACTGTTTGAACATCTGAAAGAATATTTTTTCTTAAGAGCTGAGGATGATGGTGGAATAGAATTTAAAAGTAAAATGTCTGAAGTGCCTCGGCGGAAAATATTTATCAACAACTAGGGTGCCATAATTAACGATATACAGTAAGGGGTTAATATGAATAAACTGTGTTCTGATGAGCAGGCCTACTTTATTACTAGAAAATAGTTTGCTGATGGTATGCAATATTGGGGTTCTTTCAGATCAGTTTGCTTATCCTAGAGTCCCGTTGATTATAATCGATTTTAGAGTTACTGGCAAGTTTTGATTCACCCCCAGTTCACGTGCTCTCATTTTATTAGTGTAGTGTAATGTTTTTCTATATTCTGTATTTTTAAATTTACATAGACCCCGAACAACATTGTTATTATTATATAATTAGTTTAGCAGAATAATAATAAGCAACCATTTTTCCTAACGCATAGGGATGATAACGAGTCAAGCTAAAACTCGACTCCACTCGAATTCAAGTCGAGTTTCGAGTCAAGTCAAAAGTACTACTCTCGAATCGAGTTCCGAGTCGATTCAGATTATCGCGTCGAGTTTCAAGTCCAGTCGAGTTTGATAAATGACTCTTTCGTTTTAACTCGTCTTGAAATCATGGCCAGATTACAATGGAAAGCGAAGTCCATGAGAAATGTAAGCTAAACAGTAAAATGGAATAGTTTTAGTGTTGCTCGCGAGAAGGGACACTGTTCGCATCTCATCTCGTCTCGATAGCGAGACCATAAGATATTTTTTTAATAACAAGCTCAGCTCGGCTCGGCTCAACTGAGAAGATGGCTCGGTTGGGGTGAAACATCGGCTCGAGCTGGCTTGGTAGGGATGAGCCATTTGCTCGATTCGGCTCAACTGAGCCGAGGGGCTCTAGCCGAGTCGGTTGGGTGTTGGCTCGTCTCACTTCTCGGTTCGGGTCGATAGTGAATGAGCTGTGAGCCGAGCTGCTCGTGTCGTTGACAATTCTAAGCCCGGGCCAGTGCCCCATAACTTTTAACAGTGTTGGGCTCAAGCCCGAATACTCAGACTAGACCCTGAAGCCAAATTCGGAAGCTCGTTAACAATATCCTTTCTCCTAGACTTCACGACTACTGAGGTTGGCAAACAACTAGTTTTTTAGTATTCAAATACAAACCGCCTATCTTTCATGTTTATATACAGTGTTGTTATAATAATAATAATAATAATAATAATAATAATAATAATAATAATAATAATAATAATAATAATATAGCAGTAGTAATAGTAGTACGGAAAATTGAAGTTATAATTTTTTCACATATTTAAAGTTTCGGACCTAAAAGTAACGCGTTACTTTCGAAGGAAAGTAACAGTTACTTTTCTGGGACAAGTAACGCGTTACTAACGCGTTACATTTTAAGACAAAGTAAAGTAACTTGTAACGCGTTACATTTTTACAAGTAACTTACCCAACACTGACTGTAAGCATCACATGTATGCGGACGATGTTCAATTGTATCTATCTTCTTCACCAAAGCAAATAGATACATATATAAGAAAGATGAACGAAGACTTGAGTAATTTGTCTAAATAGTAAGCAGATATTTCTTTGATTATAAAGCCAGTCAAATCAAAGTCAATTTTAATTACTTCCAAACGTGCAACAACGTTAATAGATGTTTCACTTGTTCTCAATATAACTTTAGAAGGCGTAAACATTCCCTTCTCTTCCTCTATGAAAAGCTTGGCGTCATATTTAACAAATATTTAACTTGGTCGATCAAATTAACGCATCATGCAAGAAGGCTTTTGGAATTCTTCATTCTCTCAGCAAATTAAAAAAAAAAAAAAAACTGTTTACCAACACAGTTAAAAAAAAAAACTCTTGTTCAAACCCTAGGGGTACCACATTTGGAGTACTGTGACACCGCCTTAACTGACGCCGATATACATTTACAAGAGCGTTTGCAGCGAGTACAAAATGCTTTTTTACTCTCTAACTTTTTTCTTTGCTATTGTTAACTATATTCTCTAATTTTTCATTTTTGTATCATGTTTAGGTGGTGGATAAGGCTTCATATAGCCTTAACCTCGACATGTAAAATAAGTCGAAATAAATAAATAAATACAAGTATATTATAAAATACTATTGAGATTGGATGAAAACATTTTGTAACATTAATCTTTTTCTAGCCATCCTCCTTAATAGAACTTAATATTTTCTAATTCCCTTTTCGTGTGTTCTGAAAATAAGTTGCTATTTTGCACTTTTTCACATAAAGAACTATAGAAATCTAGATTTTTCGCATGTAGGTTCAAACTCTACAGGGAGTACAATATCTCGGGTAAAATCAACTATTACGAAGTATACTTGCGTTCAAAAATTAAAAAAAAAAACTCATGAGAAAATGACACACAAGCGAAGACAGGGGACCGATGATTGTCTATGGAATCGGACGAGCTGCTAGGCATTAACCCTTAAACTACGGAGGTAAATCTTTAAGGAAACTTCACTAGTAATCGCTACTTCAAGGACGTTGCAGAGGTCGAAATCATACCCTCTATTCAGACAATTCCAGACACCATATATTAAGCAGGAAAACGCTCAACCAAAACATATCCCATTATATATCAACATTCTTCGAGAAACGACAAGTACCTGGTCTGGTCTGCACAATTACCTGACATATCGCAATCGAACATGTTATTCAGAAGATACTGTTGATTTCTTGTGGACTTACATGTAACCAGTGTTGCAGTTGGGTCTTCGTGAACACACTGAACTCCTGTTTGATTCGATATCACTACGAATAGAGCCTGTCATTTCACTTTCTTTATGCTATAGTGATTTATAAAGTTTAGTTGTGGTGCACAGTTTTCAAGTTATAACTGTACAGTAACACGATGAATCTGTAGTACAGATTTTATTGCACTTATAGGTGTCATTTTAATGTAATTTTCACCAACATCAGTGTATATATCTAAGGAGTGTTACTGCATGCAGTAATTCTATTTAAATGACTTTTTAATATTCAACTAGATATTCATATTTTCTTTTTCAAACTAGTATTCGTAACAATTACAACTATGATACAATACTACTGAAAACATGTTTCATATTCTTTTTCTAATTTGATTGTAAAATAGGTGATGAGATAAACATGGATGCATTAAAATTTATATTTGCCCTAACAATCTTATCAATGAAACATGAATTTCATGAGTACGTATATATTTCCAGAGAGTGTATTTGCGGTGAACATTCCCGTATATTTTTCGTGATTAATTATGGGTCTGGAGATGTCCTCAAAACTCTGGTGTTCCCAATTTCATCTGTGGTCGTATATATATCAGTGCTGGGCAAAATAGGTAAGCAAACCTATTTGAAATACAAAATACAAAATAATATCACAAAATGTATTTAAAATACAAAATACAAAATATTTTTCAGAAGCATATTTAAATACAAAATACAAAATACGTATTTCAAATACATTTGCAAAATACAAAATAGGTATCACTAATTTTATATATAGTCTGCAAAATATTCGTATTGACTATGGTTCATATAATAGTTTAGACACAAACACAATCATTCTCTTTGCACTAATCAACATCAAGCACTTCCATTAGGACTACATCAAACATGATTCTTTCATTTAAGGTAATGCTTATTCGTTTTCAGCAACAATTGTTTCTCGAACATTTTTCACTCATGCTCATTCTCTGGGGTCTCCTAATGAGGACCCCAAATGAGAAAAGTCACTCAACAACCACTGAACTCGGCACACATGTATTGAACTTTTTAAATAATTTAAGAACAAAAGGGCACTTCTCCAGTGTACACAGTGAAGTATCTGAATTCTAAAGGTACTGGAGACATTGCAACTGAGAAGCATTGGAGGACGCATATTCCTCGTGATCGCTGGTGCCCAATTCGAACAAATAATATTGTTCATCATTAAGATTATCTGCTTTCTCATTTGATGGCACACTCTTCTTAGTTGAGTGTTCATGGCGAATCTCTTCCATAAATGCATCTTTCACAGATGATCTGTTTTCCTTGGGAACCCATCTAAGTTTAAAAAACGAATGAGTGACAGAAGCAAGGATAACATCATTTATTGATGACTCCAAGGATAAATATTTATGGAGTCTTTTGTCCATGCCCTTTAACAATGTCTTCACTAGCGGATTACAGTACTTTAATGAACGTAGTTCCAATTTTTCCCGAACTTTCTTCACGCAAATAAGTTCTGGGATAAGCTCACCATAAAAGAAAGTCAGACGATTGGAGTCGATCAAGTCCTTGTGAGATAGGCTCCATACAATTTAAATATTCGTCAAAGCTATAGCTAGATATTTTAGCGGCCGGGACGAAGTGGAATTCGGCGCCTCCCTACACACCTTACCAAGCTTTTTCTTTTCCCTTTTTATATTACATATAAGAAAAACAGCTTTTGTTGTTACACTACGATGAATTTTCATCAAGCTTCTTGGACAGACCTTGCAACAGTCAAAAGCGATCATTATGTATTCATTTACAAATAAGACTTGTTTTCAAGAGGCTTATTTTGAACTGTTTGCCAAACTTGACAAAACTACAGGGTGTGGCACGTAAAACCGGTCCGTAAAGTGGACACATAAAATGAAATGTAATGTATTGAATATGACTACTCACCTTCACAGCAGATGCTGAAAATGTCCTCCGCCCACTGTTCACTGTCGTCTCAATGAATATGGGCCCAATAACGCGTGTGGCGGAAATGGCACACCAAACACCAATCTTCTCATCATGCAAGAGTACCTGGTGGATTGCGTGTGGATTTTCTGTCGACCAACACCGGTTGTTTTGGGAACTTACGTACCCAGACAGGTGGAACACGCCTCGTCACTCATGATGACCATTAGTGGATCCAAGAAACCACTGGCAACATTGCTCAACAGCCATGAACAGAAATGCACCCTCTTCTCCAGGCACCTTCAGTTCTTGCACAACACTTATCCGGTACGGTTTTAACTTCAGTCATCTTAAAACACGTCTGCAACTTCACTCACTCGAATGAACCTGTTGACTCAATCTCCTGGTTGACTTTCGAGGACTTCTTGTCATTATCTCCTCCACCTGCATCTTTAATTCAGGTGTGCAGACAGATGGTCGTCTGTTCCTGGGAGCATTTTGAACCGATCCTGTACGCCGCCATTTTTCAATCAATTCCTGAATGGTGCTTTTTGCTGACACAGAACGTCCTGGAAATTTCTCTCGAAACAAATTCTTTTTTTTTACAAAAGATCTAGTGAGAAAGAACCCTTCAACAATGGCAACACGCTCGGGTATCGAATACGGCATTACCACACACTGACACTCACCCGGCTTAACACAACCAGGCCTTTTTCTCAACTGGTTTCGACAAGTTTCACTGGCTGCGGCTGCACGTGACTGCTGCAGGTCACGTAAGTAGACCCGACCTCGACACGCAATCCCTTGGTAGGAAGGTATATCATTTAAGTGTTGCCAAAAACACAATATACCACAATATTACGACGGGCCGGTTTTACGTGCCGCACCCTGTACCTTTGGTTGTATACAAATCCACTTGGAGAACAGTTATGGAAATTTACAGCTTTTACAACGTATCATATTATCGATAGGAAATGAAATTTCAATACATTAGAAACTATATGCTTTTAAAATGTTCAAAATGAGTGACAGCATTAATTTCCAGTAAGAATTGAAACCTTTTGAAATTTTATTTTGTATGTGACCGCACAAATAATTGTACCATCTTGTACGAATACCATCTTGTACGACAAGGTATCCTCGTCGCCAAAAGTGCCTTTACATCGCCGTGACGGGTATGTGACAGCGCAGTACTCCGAGGAAGGGATGGTTGCATAAGAAATTGTGATTAATTTTGAAGAGTTTTTATTTTGACTAGGGAAATAACGTAGTATAGGGAGTAAAGGCATAGATTTGAAGCATCAGCGAACTGTCACATCTGAAAAGATTCGTATTTTCAGTTTTTCAATTTATTGTCCTATATGTGAAGTTAATAACTGCTAACAACTGCTACTAGCGCTTTTCACTCTTCAGGAATTTACTGTGACATTTTCCCAGGACACTTTTCTAAGTCCTAAATGAGTTAGTGAATTACTTGATTCGCCTCACTGTTCTCATTTGAGAATGGAAACTGATTAAGTTGAACGTGAATATGTTTCGCTGTCGTTAAACAAGGGCCGCAATAAATGTAAATAAGATTCTTATTATTAAATAAAACACAACAGTATTTATTCTATATATAGCACAATATAATAAAGTAATTATGCAACATGATAATCACTAACGCCTGCAGGATTTTTTCCAACGGGAAGGGGGGGAGGTAAAAGACCGATATATAGAGTTTTTCGATTTATTGCCCTATATATATTAAAAGTCATAAGATTTATCATTGATAGCGTATATCCTCTTACTTTTCAAAATCGCTACTGTAGCCTATTAGTCAGAACATTCATCTCCAAATATAATGTAGAGAGAAGGAAGGAGATATGAAAAGAGTGGCGTAAGTAATTTTACTGCGCCCTGGATCATCGATTTACTCATACCCGCCCCTGTCCCACGCATTTCAGCTGCTGCGTTATATATATATATATATATATATATATATATATATATATATATATATATATATATATATATATATGATTCCATGTCAAATGGGCCCGACAAAAGGGCGAGGATAGAAAGGCCGAAGTCAAAATGGCCCGTCAGAAAGACCCCGCGTCAAAAGAGCAAGTTCAAAAGTGGCCCGCAACAAAAGTACCGAGTCGAAACTCGTCAAAAGGTTTCCCTCGTCAAAAGGGACCGGGTCAAAAGATCGTCGCGGGAAGAGAGCCCGAGTCAAAAGGGACATATGTCAAAAACCCGAGTCAAAGAGGACCCCGCCTCAAAAAAGCACAGGTCAAATGGTCCTCACCAGTAAAGAGGACGAGTCAAAAGGGCCCTATGTCAAAAAGCCTAGGTCAAAAAGGACCCCGCCTTGAAAGGGCACTGGTCAAAACGGTCCCGCGTCAAAAGGGCCCGGTAAATACAATTCCACGGCTAAAAATCCTGAAATCAAGAGTGGAAATCAGGAGAAAGAAAGAGATATGACCAGTGGCGTAACTAATTTTGCTGCGCCCTGAATAATCGATTTACTCATACCCACTACCTGTCCCACACATTTCAGCTTCTATGTTATGTGGTTAAATATCAGAATGGCCCGACAAAAGGGCGAGAATGGAAAGGCCCGAGTCAAGACGGACCCGGTCAAAAAGGCCCCACGACAAAAGTGCTCGAGTCGAAAGGGTCCTATGTCAAAAAAAGCCCAGGTCAAAGAAAACTTCGCACCAAAACGGCCCGGGTCAAAACGGCCCTGCGTAAAAAAGACCCGAGTTAAAAGGCCCATCGTTAAGAGGAGCCGAGTCAAAAGAGCCCCGCGTCAAAAGGCCCCGGTAAATACAATTCTGCGCCTGATCGTTCATCATCTATTTACTCATCCCTGCCCCCCACATTTTAGCTGGTGAATATATATATATATATAGCTCTGTCTGAAGGGCACGGACAAAAGGGCGAAGACAGAAATGCCTGAGTAAAAAGGGACCGGCGACAAAAGGGTTCGAGTCAAAAGAGACTCAATGTCAAAAGTGCCCGAATCAAAAGTTCGACGCGATAAAAAGGCCCTATCTCAAAAATGCCCGGGTAAAAAATTACACATCAAAAGGGCACGGCTTAAGACGGCTCCGTGTCAAAATGGCCCTACTCAAAGGGCCCCGCGACTAAAAGCCTCGAGTCAAAAAGGCCCTGCGTTAAAAGAGGCCGAATCAAAGAAGCCCTGCGTCAAAAAGGTCCCTGTCAAAAATGCCCAGCGACAAAAGGCCCCGTAAATACAATTCCACGGCTCAAAAGCCTGAGATCAGGATTGCAAATCACGAGAAGGAGAGAGATATGACCAGTTGCGTAACAAATTTTACTGCGCTCTGTATCGTTGATCATCTATTTACTCATACCTTCCCCATGCCCCCACGCATTTCAGTTGCTGAATATTCTATGTCAGAAGAGCACGGACAAAAGGGCGAGGACCGAAATGCCCGAGTCAAAAGTGACCCACGACAAAACTGCCCGAGTCAAAAACGACCCAGCGTCTAAAGGGCTCGTGTTAAAAGGGCTCGGCGACCAAAGAACCTGAGTCAAAAGGGTCCAAATTAAAATGGTTCCTGGTCAAAAGAACCCGTACTCGGTGACAAGAAAGCCCACGTCAAAGAAGCCCTGGTCAAAAGGGCCGGAGTCAAAATGGCACCGCGTCAATAGGGTTCGAGTCGAAAGTGCCCCACGTAAAATAGGTCCGAGTGAAAAAGTATCTGCGTCGAAAGGGACCAGACGAGTGGACCGAAACTTTTCAAACTTTGGTCACGGGTAGCTTGGTCTAGGGCCCCAGATCAAGACGAAGAGCTTTTATTCTAATTTCGAACTAGGGGATAACAGGGGGACGTTTACCGGGACCGGCCTGGGGACCAGACAAGTTGACGGCTGAGAGTTACCAAATTTTGATCAAAGATATCTTGGTCCAGGTCCCACACCAAGGCAAAACGTTTTTGACAAAATTCGAACCAGGGATTCTCAGGGGGGCGTCTACCGGGACATGTAAAAGTACTAGAAAATGACCGATATCAGTGTCGATTTCATAGTTTTCGCGGTCGCTGAGATCAATGGTGAAACTCCGATCGCATTAACATCCAAATTCTCCCTATTCAGCGGGCCGTGAGTCAACGGGGGGGGGGGATACCGAAACGTAAAAGTAATCCAAAATGACCGATATTAGTGTCAAATCCATAGTTTTCGCGGTTGCTGATATCAATGGTGACACTACCACTAGCGATGAGTCAAATTCATCCACCGTTGTATGTGGGCCTTGGGTCACCAGAGGGGGAATTCTGAGACATGTAAAAATAATTGAAAATGACCGATATTAATGTCAAATCCATAGTTTTCGGGGTCGCTGGGCTTAATGGTGAAACTTAAAACCGCGTTTACTTTTGCATTTAGCCCCCATCAGCTAAGGAACGGGGGCATTATAAAGGGGATCACGAGACAAGTAAAAATAATCCACAATGACCGATGTCAAATCTGTAGTTTTCGCGGTCGCTGAGATCAATGGTGATACTTTCATTAGCGATTTTTTTTTAAATTTAGCCACCATTGTATGCGGACCGGGAGTCACCGGTGATGGGGATTACGAGACATGTAAAAATAATGGAAAATTACCGATATTAGTGTCAAATCCACAGTTTTCTCTGTCGCTGAGATGAATGGTGATACTTCCACAGGCGTTTACTTCCAAATACAGCCCCCATCGGTTGCGGACCAGGGGCGTTGTTTTTTCAAAATTGGAACCAGATGATCATAGGGGCCTTTACCGGGATATATAAAAAGTAGTAGAAAATGGCAGATGTTAGTGTCACATTCATAGTTTTCGCGGTATTGGTTGGGGGCCAGAGGTTTTTTCTCACAACTCGAACCAAGGGGGTCTGAGGGGGCGTTCACCGGGACATGTAAAAGTAGCAGTAAATGACCAATATTTGTGTCGAATCCATATTTATCGGGGTTGCTCAGATGTATAGTGACACCGCCGATAGTTTTTACGTTCAAATTCAGCCCCCATCGGTCTTCCCAATGAAAACACATGTACGTTGTTGGATACACAAAATATGTCCAATGTTAGAAATGTTTCTTAATTGTTCTCCCGTTGTTCAGTTTGTTTACATTGATATTTTATCTGATCCGTGCGATGAACGGGCAAAACAGCTAGTACGAAATGGTAAATTGTTTTTATGAACCAAATTACAATAAATTCAATTATATAGATAATTATTATAATTATAATACATAATTATTTCCTTGTTTAATTATAGATACTTTTCAGTGGAAAAAAGAATAAAATTTGGAAGTCCCAAATCAACGTAAAGTAGACCAACGTAAAGGAAAAATGTATAACATTTTCCATATAATTAAGCTTACAAACTTAAAATTTCCATGTAATTAAGCTACATTTCCATTTTTGTGTCGCTTTGTGCGCCTATTTCCTCGTTTTCTGCGTCACCGGAAATGGCTCAATGTTATCCTACAAATATGGCAGAACAAGTTAATGCTGTTCCGTCAGGAACGATTTCGAGGTCATTTCCTTCACATCGTCTTGTGCGTGTTTTCTACCGTTTTGTAAACCTATGTCCACGTTTTGTAAATCAATGGTAGTGCGTCAAAATGGGCATTCAATGTGGGAAGAAAAATGACCCACTCTCCCACCAAGATCGAATTGCGAGGTCGCTTTTTTCGCATTGTTAAGTGCATGTATTTACCGTTTCTGCGCATATTTTCACGTTTTGTGCGCCAACGAAAGTAGGTCAAAGACGACCTACATATATGGCAGAAAAAGACATATTCATTCCACTTTCAAGGTCCATTTTGACCCACTTGCACTGATGCACAAAGCGACACAAATCATGCATAAAAATGTGAAGGAAACGACCTCGACATTCGATGGTGACGGAACAGCATTAAGTTACCCCGCTATACTTGTAGACCATTTTGACCCATTTTCGTTGTCGCACTAAAGTGGAAACATGAGTACAAAACGGTACAAAGCAGGCACTATACGATGCGAAAGAAACGACCTCCAAATTCGATAATGGCGGAACAATGGCTCTATTTCCTCACACCTTGATGGACCATTTTGACGCATTTCTGGTGATGCTCAAAACGTGGAAGGGGCCGAGGTGGCTCAGTGGTAGAGCGTTCACCTCTGGTGCTAGGGGTCTCGGGTTCAAACCCTGCTCCCACCAAGTAAACTTTGTGATGGACAAACACCGTGTGCGTGGGTTTTCTCGGGGTTTTCCCGTCTCCTACCACTTTCTTCATTCCACCATTTCATTCATTACTCATTATCACCGTCTCCTTTAGCCTAACCGGCATAACCGTGGGACGTAAAACTCAAAATTTCATTTCATTTTTTTCAAAACGTGGAAGTAGGCGAACAGAACGGTACAAAATACACAAACGATGTGAAGGAAACGTTCTCCAAATTCGTTTGTAGCGGAACAACATTAATTTATTTCATTATATTCGTAGGTCCATTTTGACCTACTTCCGGCGACGCACAAAACGCACGAAACAGGCACTACAAGATGCGAAAGAACCAACCCCGAAATTCGATAGTGCCGGAACAATGAGCCATTTAACTCCCAATTTAAAGGCCCGTTTAACTCACCTCGGGTGATGCACAAGACGAGAAATAGGCGCAGAAAGCTTTCAAAAAAGGCACTAAACGATGCGAAAGTAACGATCTAGAAATTCGATAGTGTCGGAACAGTGGGTCATTTTTGTCACACTTTGGAGGCCCATTTTGACACACTTCTGGTGATGTGCAAAACGTGGAAATAAGATCACAAAACGGCACGAAACATTCACTAGTCGATGTGAAAGGAAGGACCACGAAATTCGGTAGTGGCGGAGCAGTGGGTCATTTTTTTAACACCTTCGAGGCCTATTTTGACCGTCTTCCGGTGACGCACAGAACGTCGAAATAGGCGCACAAAGGGTACGCGATGTGAAATTAACGACCTCGAAATTCGATAGTGGCGAAACTCTTGATCATTTTCGTCCCATCTTGGAAGCCCATTTTGACCCACTTTCGGTGACGCACAAAACTTGGAAATAAGGACACGAAACGGCACGAAATTCACTAGTCGATGCAAAAGTTAGGACTTCGAAATTCGGTAGTGGCGGAGCAGTGGGTCATTTTTATCCCACCTTCGAGGCCCATTTTGACCGTCTTCCAGTGACGCACAAAACGTCGAAATAGGCGCACAAAAGGGTACGCGATGTGAAATTAACGACCTCGAAATTCGACAATGGTGGAACTCTTGGTCATTTTCGTCCCATCTTGGAAGCCGATTTTGACCCACTTCCGGTGACGCACAAAACGTGGAAATAGGGGCACGAAACGGCACAAAAATTCAGTAGTCGATGCGAAAGAAAGAACCTCGAAATTCGGTAGTGGCGGAGCAGTGGGTCATTTTCGTCCCACCTTTGAGGCAAATTTTGACCGTCTTCCAGTGACGTACAAAACGTCGAAATAGACGCACAAAAGGTTACGCGATGCAAAATTAAAGACCTCGAATTTCGATAGTGGCGGAACTCTTGATCATTTTCGTCCCATCTTGGAAGCCCATGTTGACCCACTTCCGGTGACGCACAAAACGTGAAAATACGGGGACTCATTTTAACCTACTTCCCATGACGCACAAAACGTGGAAGTAGACGCACAAAACGGCACAAAACGATGTGAAGGAAACGAACTCGAAATTCATTGGTGGCAGAACAGCAATAACTTGTTCCGCCATACTTGTAGGCCCATTTTGACCCACTTCCGGTGATGCACAAAATGTGGGAATAAGCGCATAAAGCGACAGAAAACTCGAACAAAAGATGCAAAACAAAGTACCTCGAAATTCGTTGGTCGCGGAACAAGTTAATGACGCGGTGAGCACCAATATAGACCTAAGTATATACTGTAGTTCTTACCAGGGGGCGCAGTGGCTCAGCGTTCACCTCCGGTGCTTGAGGACCCTGGTTCGATCCCAGCTCGCGCCGTGTGGACTTTGTGGTGGACAAACACCGTGCTCGCGGGTTTTCTCGGAGTTCTCTCCTTTCCTACCACTTTCTTCATTACATTATTTCATTCATTTCCCATCATCACCGTCTCCTTTAGCCTAACCGGCATAACCATGGGACGTAAAACTAAAGATTTCATTTAATTTTTTTGTAGTTCTTACCATCAAGGCTGAGAACTGCACGGTCCAATTTTTTAGCCAAAGTAGAAGCCCAGCCGGGATAGTGATGTCAACCGGCTCGGCTCGGTTCAACTGAGCGTACAGCTTGAGCTGACTTGGTTGGGATGACCCATCGACTGGGCTCAATTGAGCCAATGGCTTGAACCGGCTCGGTAGAAACGAGTCATCGACTCATCGATGAAACGAGTCCATAGGCTGGGTTCGAGTCAGCTTAAATGAGCTGATGGTTCGAACCGGCTCGGTTGGGGTAAGCAATCAGCTCGGTTCGGTTCGGCTTGTGTGAGCCATCGGCTCGAGCTGGCTCGGTTGGATGATCTGTTGGCTCGGCTCACTTCTCGGTTCGGCTCGATAAGTGAATGAGCTGGGAGCGAGCCGCTTGAGTCGTTGACAACTCTAAACCCGGGTCGAGCAATTTTGAATATTTTTGACTGGAGTCCTATAACTTTTAACAATTTTCGGCTCGAGTCCGAATACTTGCTCATCCTGAACTCAAACCTAGAACCTCGTGACCGATGTCCTTGCCTCCTGAAGATTTCTTGACGACCGAGATCGACAGTCAACTAATTTTTAGTACTGAGATAAAAGCCGCCTATATTGCATGTTTATACAGGTACACGGTGTTATAATAATAATGAGTTATAGTAGTACTAGTAGTATCATTGATAATTATATTGTCTATGTAGGATACTTGAAGATAGTAGTACTTGGAACTACACAAAGGATTTAGCTCCAATTGGCTCGACTCGACTGGAAACTCGATCCGAATTCGAGTCGAGTTGGGGGAAATGTTTCGAGCCGAGCTCTCGAGTCGAGCTCAAAGATGTCTGCTTCGAGTCAAGTCGAGTTTTAAAGAAAACTCGCTTGAGCTCGCTCGTGCCCATTCCTATTGTATGCATGACGGGCATATAGAGCTCTTTCGAGGGGGATAGAACCATAAACATAATATATTTTAAAAAATTCTTAGTTTCACGGCTTTCTTCCCAGGGGGGAGAAGGGATGGTAGTTATCCAGCATTTCTTATAAGTACCTTATTTGAAATATGTAAAACAGGAACAAGTGGACAACACAATATACACACATCTTCTTGTCTTCAGTTTTAATTGCTGAGTTCAATTGCAATTAACAATTACAATTAACAAAACAAGTTTCAATTGTCAATTGCAATTAACAATTAAATGTTTCAATTGCACCCTTTGCAATTGACAATTAACAATTAAAAAGTTTCAATTGCCTGGTGACCAATTAACAATTAACAATATTGACGAAAATTTAATTGCAAATTTTATGATTGAATTCAATTGCAATTGAAATTAATTGTCAATTACAAATTGAAATCATTAGCAATTGAAATCAATTGCAATTAATTTTCAGAGCAATTACTTTAAATTGATTGATCAATTGCAATTGATTTCAATTGATTTTGCCCAACACTGGTCTGTGATTCCTTTTCCTGATTGGGGGCGCGGTGGCTCAGTGGTAGAGCGTTCACCTCCGGTGCTTGGGATCCCTGGTTCGATCCCAGCTCGCGCCGTGTGGACTTTGTAGTGGACAAACACCGTGCTCGCGGGTTTTCTCGGGGTTCTCCCGTTTCCTCCCACTTTCTCCATTCCACCATTTTCACTCATTTCTCATTATCACCGTCTCCTTTAGCCTAACAGGCATAATCGTGGGACGTAAAACTCAAAGATTTCATTTCATTTTTTAAAGATTTCATTTCCTTTTTTCCTTTTCCTGATCGCACCAAATATTAGGCGTCACTTGGCAACGTCGCATAGCAGATACGTAGACTACAACTTTCGTGCCACAACATGTACTGTGGTTGTCCTTATTCATCAAAGTAAAGCCCGGCATGTAAGTCTTGCAGGCCGAGTATACCTTTTTAATGTTTTTATGTACAGTCGTCTTTGGTTCCTGCCAAAACTATTTTCCTTGTCAACGAAATATCTCAGTATCATACGGAAACACACAGTGCAATTGCTGTGACATACTCACTCCCTAAGGGTGTCACGCGACAGTGTACTTATCAAAATGCGACGGTGGCCTTGGTCTTGAAAACATTCAACTTCAGAGCTGCTCGCTGTTCTACATAGCGTATGCCAAACCAAGGCGCTGTAACTTATTAATTTAAAGCGCCCTGGCGAAACACTGCTCATAGTTGGAGTCCCTTTCCAGCACAGTAAAAGAGCGCAAGGACGAAAAAAATGAAAAGAAAAGAACAAAGAAAGAAAGAATACGGAGAACTGTTCCTTATGCAAAGAGCGTTTGAAAACATTTCAAAAGGTACGCTATGACTATTATCAGCTAATTGTCAACAACCGATATCGGGGACAGATCCAAGAATTTTTGATGGGGAGGGGCGCAGGTCTGAAAAATAAATTTGAGACATTTTTCTATATGTGGTTCGCTAACCAAAAATGTGAGCTGGAGTGCTTTCTAATACATATTTATCGCCCTTCTGGAGGCAGCATTGAGGAAAGCCATGTTGTTCAACACGAGAGAATCCAGGATTACCGTAAAAAAATAAAACGTTTTTATTACCATCTATTTATTATTGCATTATTTTATTTTATTATTATCATTATTTTTCTTAAATTAGATTATGTAGAGTAAACTATTTTTAATTTAATTTCCTATTAACATAATTCATATTAACTCTTCACTAATATCGTTATTTTTATACTGCATAAGTACTATCGTCGGGTCAGATTTAACCCCATTATTTGTTTTGAAATTAAACTATGTTAAAACGTATTACCATTAGCAGTTGATTGTGGACCTTTTACTAGTCCTATACTTTAATGGATTTAACTAGTTTTGGGGACAAAAAATATTTTCAAAATATTTTTTGACTAATTGTCTTTTAGTAATAGATTATTACAAAGCGAAACAACATACTTAAATGAAATAAAGTTTTTTGTTATCCGAAAATAACAAAGTATGAAAATAAACTTATTTTCATATAAGGAAAGCATTCAATTATTAGTGCTGAGAAAATGTAACTTGTCATTTAAAAAAACTGACAATTGATGCTTTTTTGTTTCATCAGTTGCTGCTTGGCTATAGGCCCGTACCCACATGGGGACTAGGGGGCCGGGCTCCTCTAAAGTTTTACTGTCCCTCTAAAATATTCACGGTAGGCTTGCAAATGAACTACTATAATATAGTGATGAACTATCATATGGTTGGATCACCCCCCTAACTTCTACCGCCCCCTCATATTTTTGGGCTGGCTACGGGCCTGCTTGGCTACCTATCAATACACACAATGTTTAGTCTTAAGGGACCGTCCACGTATTACATAACGCTATTTTTGACCAATTTTCCCCCCTCCCTTCCCCTTGTCACACTTCGTAACGCAAGGCTGAACCCCTCCCCCGTTCGTTACATAACACCTTTGTATTTTTGTTTTCCACCCATCTTGCTTATTTTGGGAGTTATTATAATAAAACACTATTTTTAATGGGAGAACTTTTATTACAAAATGCTTTTATTCTGAATATATTTGTAGTGTTTTTCGCCAATAAATCAAATACCGGTACGTATTAGAAAATGGTAGGATGGTAATCATATTTTAACCCCATAAGATTGCTTAATTAACAGTCCTAATTCTTCAAGACTGCATACTGTCGTTTTCCCAAGGAAATCACACCTATCCTTTTCGGTCAGATGATGACAATGAGGAAATATTGACAAGGAAAATGAAGGTGGAACAGGATCTAAAGAACTAACATTGACCTCTTTTTGAGGGATCCAGGATGCTTCGTGCATTTGAAGTTCGCCAGTGTCGACGATGCAAAGTTCTCTTCCTCGCCGACCACAGATTCGAAGTGGCTGTGAATGTGAAGGAGGAGGGACATCTCGTTTTTGAACAAGCTTTCGAGCATCTTTTTTGGACTTCGGATATAAGTTTACCTCTTTTCATATTCTTCTTGTCCTAAATCAGTGCGAGAATGCGAATAAACTCAAATTCTTCAGAAATATTCAAATTCAAAAATAAAAATAAAAAATAGTACGAATTAGGTTTTTAATATCTTATTTTGATCTACAAATTCTGGATTGTTCCATCGCGGAAAATATAATTTCACGAAAAAGAATTGCTTCTGTTTCCCATGCAAAACCCCTTCGAAGAATAGAGTGAGTAATGATTCGAATCAAAGGTTTCAGATAACATTCTTAAAAATAGCAATACGAGTGGGAACATGAGGGCATTTTCAGGCGGTGGTTACGATCACTAACAACTAACTCCGAAAAAGCATGTTCCCTAAATCCAATGCTGCGATAGCCACAAAACGGAGTTTTATTGTATTGTAATACATGCAGGTTTCGCCACCATTTATGCTGGTGTCTAGTGCGTCTTCGAATCTCTTCTGTATGATTTCATGGTGTTTGGGGTCGCTGAGATGAACAGTAACACTTTCGATGCCGTTTAAATTAAAATTTAGCCATGCAACTTGGGGAAGGGGAGATGTATATAAAAATGATCGAAAATAACCGATATTTGTGTCGAATCCATAGTTTGTGGAGTCCGTAAGTTAACGGTGACAGTTTTGGTTCTATTTATATCCAAAATGAAACGTATTCTCCCCGTATGAAGACGAGTATTCTAGCTAATTTATAAAAAAAAAGAAAAGACTGAATAAAATTATTTGTTTAAAAGATTGCATATAAATCTGAGAATAAAAATAAAAATTACAGCAGAAAAAAGTGTAACGTAACAAAGACCTAAATCCCCTCCTCCCCCCTTGTCAGGCTTCGTAACGCAAGGCCGAAACCTCTCCCCCTTAGCCGCGTTACGTAATATGTGGACGACCCCTAAATGTGTCTTAATCACATATCCGTTAGATACAGAACAAATAAAGACATTTTAGTTGTTCTACTGACAGTCAGTACATATAGTGTTTTTTCTTGAATGACCCATGTGCACATTTCGGTTGCACACAGAACAAATGCAATGACGTTTTTTTTTTTTTTTTTTTTTTGCCATCAATTCGAGGACAAATAGCACATCTCCTCCTTTTAGCTGGAGAATCTGTCTGCGGACGGTCTTCATTAATGTTCCCACCAGTTAGTCGTAACAATGACTGCCGAAGCCTACGAGAAAGTGTCTCGCATTCGCCCCTTAATTTTAGGTGATCTTGAATGAGAGTCATCCGAATACTCCTCATGAAGTCTCGCCTCTGAAGCCTTCTTGGTTCTTTGGAAAGGTGGTAAAAAGCAAGAATATTTAAGCATGCAACGTCCAATATTCTGTAGAAAATTGCAAGAAACCACCTTCTACACGATCTGCTAGTTCGGAGTTCTACACACACCTCCGTAACACTCCCCAAGAAAACCACAGAAAAAATGTAATGCAGAAAACAGATAGCACAAGTACTATCCTGGAGAAATTTTCGACCCCAGAGATCCGAAAACATCGAAACAACAAAGCGCATGGACACGAACACCTAGTCGCTACGAGATCTCAAGATCAACTGAAAATTGCCTCCATTAAGTTTTACGTCCCACGATTATGCCGGCTAGGATAAAGGAGACAGTGATTATGAGAAATAAATGAAATGGTGGAATGAAGAAAGTGGAAAGAAATGGGAGGACACCGAGAAAACCCACGCACACGGTGCTTATCCAGCACAAGGTTCACTTTGCGTGGGCTCGGATCGAACCCAGGACCCCATGCACCAGAGGTGAACGCTCTACGACTGAGCCACCGCGGCCCCTTAGCAAGGTCAACTGAGAATAGACCACTGAAACCTCAGTGAAACAAAATATATATATTTTGTCCACAGCTAGAAATGTGCTAGGTCAAATTTGACCCCACGATAGTAGTTACGAGTTAAGTATGTAGTGATAACTTAGGAAAAAGATAAGTAAAAACTTAGATTTCTTAATAAAAATAACTTTGTATACTGTTTGTATATATATATATATATATATATATATATATATATATATATATATATATAACGCAGGAGCTGAATATAACGCAGTAGTATATATATCACGAGGGGGCCGCGGTGGCTCAGTGGTAGAGCGTTCACCTCTGGTGCTTGGGGTCCCGGGTTCGATCCTCCCAGACCCCGCCAAGTGAACTTTGTGGTGGACAAACACCGTGTGCGTGGGTTTTCTCGGGGGTTCTCCCGTTTCCTCCCACTTTCTTCATTCCACCATTTCATTCATTATTCATCACCACAGTCTCCTTTAGCCTAACCGGCATAACCGTGGGACGTAAAACTCAAAGATTTCATTTCATTTCATTGGGGGTATCACAAACGTGTTAGGGCATGAAAAGTGGAAGGGCATCGCGAACGAATCTTGTGTATGCAACTTCTACTAGGAAAACTTATAAGAGTAAGACGGAAAAGAAAGACAGGTAACATACTGTATATAATAAAGTTAGAAGTTCATATTACAGTAAGTTCAATAATGAAATACAAAGTGTGAGTTTTGAATATATATCCTAACATAATACATATTTATTTTTACATAATATCTTACGAGAAGTTAAATCCCAAAACTTCCGTTGCATACTCCACAGTGTAAAGACAAAAAAAGTGTGATTATAATGTGACAACTTTGTATATATAATTCCACATTATGTAAAAATTACGAACATCCAAATATGTGGATTCTGTCAAAGTATTCCAATGAGAATGTTTTTTTTTTTTCTTTCTTTTCAGTTTTACACTCAAATCCATTATGATGATTTGGCGCTGTTCGCGCTAATTGTTAAAAGTGTTGGTTACATCATGTAATTTTTATTGACTTAAGCCACAATCTTACTAAAGTCCGCGTTAATCACTGATACTTGTATATATATATATATATATATATATATATATATATATATATATATATATATATATATATATATATATATATATATATATATGTTATTATCGTAGCCGTAACTGTTGCTCTAACGACTAGCGCATGAGCCGTTTCTGTATGAGAGCTCGAGTTCGAGTTCCATTTTAAACTGTAGATCTACCATCTACGTCTCATATAGGCTAATCTCGGTTCTCAAGAAGAAAGCTAAAATTCATGTTTTGTTTGATTTGGTTTCGTCTTTCTCCCAACTATAAAAATTGACGAGACGAGAAAATCTTATGTCTCGTCTTTTTCGCGAAGAACATACTATATTTGGGATTGAATTATAGTCCTCACATCAAATTTAAAGGCTGCACTACTGAGCCATCAATCTTCTCCCTCCTTAGTGACACGGAAGACTTAATTTGATTACCGGTACGTTTTCGTAGTGTTGCTCACGAGACGAGACGAGAAATAATGTTTCCTCCTGTCGTCTCTTAAATTAATTGTTGGATTCTCGTCTCATTTTGATTCTCGAAGAATTATTTCTCTTCTCGTTTTATAAATTTATGCCTTGGCTTTCTTCTTAATTTTATCTAGAAGTTATGAGAATGCTTCCGAGTTACGAGAGTTCCACTAAGAGTGTAATATATCAATATTTAAATCATATTTAGTATTGAAGTATATTATGTAATAACTTACGTATCTTAAAATGTTGATAAATACTCTTCATTGTCTGTGCTCTTGGGTTTTCTCGGGTTTCTCTCGTTTCCTCCCTTTCTTCATTCCAGCATTTCATTCATTTCTCATCATCACCGTCACCTCTAGCCTAACCGGCGTAAACGTGGGACGTAAAACTGAAAGATTTCATTTTACTCTTTATTGTGTTCTTACAACCACTGTTATAAATTATGAACTTTTACTATGAATGATGTAATACTAAAACACTGGTATCTAAGACTTCAGTGAATTGTTGCCCATGAGACTTGATAAATATCTTGTCTCAAAAATGAGACAAGAATTGTCGTTTCTCGTCTCGTCTCTAACTTGGACATACACTTCTTGTCTTAACTCTTATTACTCGTCTCGTTTCCGAGACGACGCTAGAAATTTCTGTATCCTGCACATTACTTTTTTGCTTCTCCAAATACTAAACTTCTCAGTTACCTTTCATGCCACTTGTTTCCATTTGCTTGATTCATCAAGTATTTAAAAGTTAAACTGAATTTAAATATTTCTCTTTGAAGTATAATCTCTTTCTAATCAGATATGTTTTATTTAAACGAAAAATTCTCTATGCGATCTAGCATGATGCAAAGATTTTAGAAGAACCCGTAGTTATAAATCCTACTAACCTATTATCCTCTTGAAATTTTTGTCAGAGATATAATTTCTAAGAATTTTTTTTTATATAATACGTATGTTTTCTATTACCATTATTCTGCGGACAATAACAATTTTAATGTGATAGGATTTAAGTTATATATATATATATATATATATATATATATATATATATATATATATATATATATATATCTTCTTAGCACTTAGTGCGTATCATTCAAAATTACTATATACATGCTGTTTCAAAACAACACCGAGAACGTTCGGGAGCTGATTCCTGACACTAAGATAAGACAAAAAAGTATAGACCAACCTGTGTGCACAAATGCTTCCTGCCGAAAGCGCGAAAAAATGAAATTTAAAGGTCCAAAACTATGGAACCTACCGTAGTCGGGTCAAGACTTAACTTAGGATCTAATATGTGCACTATCCAAATATCCATGTTTCAGAATCCTGCGGTACTTCCGCGACATTTTTTATAGAGGTTGTTGGTGAGTGTTTCAAATTATATGCCCGTAGCCAAATTCCTTCTATAAAATTTGTTGCGGAAGTACCGCACGATTCTGAAACATGTATTTTTGGATAGAGTACAGGCTAGTTCCTAAGTGAAGTCTTGGCCCGAGTAGGTCCCATAGGTTTGGGGCTATGGACCATTAAAGTTCATTTTTTCATGTTTTCGACAGCCTATAACTCCGAAAGGAAGCATTTGTGCACCTAGGTTGGTCTATACGTTTTGTCTTATTTTAGTGTCAGGAATCACCTTCCAAACGTTGTCGGTGTTGTTTTGAAACATCCTGTATATATATCATGATTTACAAAAATGTCTGTAAAACGGCTTGTTTCCTTAAAAAAAAACTCTCGTGTTGAGCTAGCTGTCTCCACCTAGCACATTGTGCGCCTGCCTATCACTACTTTGTGTGACGTCACTCGCTACGGTGAAGGCCTTCTCTTGAGATTGTCTTGCCTTACCCCAATGAAAATCAAACAATATTTTCGCAAACAGCCACAGCTGGGGGACATAGAGTGGCACAGAACGCACACAGCTCGCTGTGCTGCAAATACTTAGAACTATGAGACGTGAGACCCATGGACAACTATAGTTGCTCTCTTGTTACAAGGCGTTCAGTCAGGGAGACAACTTTGGTCTTGGTTGCCTCGCACCTACCAAGGTCAGCTTCTGCGACGGAAGGAAACAACAGCAACATAAAACTACTCCCTTCTGTTTACTTTTCACGAATATTTGTCACCTTCGTGGGTACTGGTCACGTACTGCGTTGATTTAAATTATATGATTGTCAAGAATATATTCCCTATAAAAATATGAGTACTGAGAAGGAAAAAAAACATGTAGCTATTTTTGTTCTTCTTTTTCTATTAGCCAGTGGAAGTGTGTATGGCTGTTTGAACACCCTTCTTGTAATTAGTTAGGATTCACTTCGCCTTTTTAATTAACCTTTGGGTATGAATACCTCCGGGACAACTCGTGGTTATGATAGTGGCGTATTTTCGTGCCCGAAGGATTACGGAAATAATAAGTAATGTAGACTCCGATGCTTTTGAAACGGACAATGAAGGTAATTTGTAGGAAGATTCTAGCATCAATTCATGTGACACGCATCTACCTCTATCTATTTCGAAATACTGGGTGATATCAATAAAAATAAGTAACTACTCCTGAGAAGTCCTGCTCGTGAATCGGAGTAACTACAGCTGGAGTAATCACCTCCCTCAATAGGTGATATCAATAAAACGGAGAAGTTACTCATTACGCTCAATTTTGAAGTAGTTACTCGCATTGGTATCAATAAAAAGAGAACTGAGCACTAGTCTCGGCTGACCTCGGAGAAGCCCCGCCCTTTTGAAGTAACCACACCTCTATTCTCGAGCCGAGTAACTACTCCGCGTTTGCTATCAATAAAAATCAAAGACTCTTCTGTGATGCTAGTAACTTCTCCAAATTTGTGAAGCAAGCTAAATAGGTGACTCCGTGCGAAATATGGCAGAGTATATGATTGTTTTGCTACGTAGAAAAACTTATAGTGCCTTATGCAGAGTCGTTCTGACGGGTGATTAGTGCCATACTAAAGATTTCGACTAACATATGTTTCCTGTAGTAGCCAGGCTTTTAGTATGACACTAATCATACGTCAAAACGACTCTGCATAAGTCCCATTAACTGCATAGAAATGTTGGAAATGGAGATTACAAAAAGCATTATAAGTTTATGAAAGAAAATGGCTGATATCAATAAAACGGAGAAGTTACTCATTACGCCCAATTTTGAAGTAGTTACTCGCATTGGTATCAATAAAAAGAGAACTGAGCACTAGTCGTCTCGGCTGACCTCGAAGAAGCCCCGCCCTTTTGAAGTAACCACACCTCTATTCTTGAGCCGAGTAACTACTCCGCGTTTGATATCAACAAAAATCAGACTCTTCTGTGATGCTAGTAACTTCTCCAAATTTGTGGAGCAAGCTAAATAGGTGACTCCGTGCGAAATATGGCAGAGTATATGATTGTTTTGCTATGTAGCAAAACTTATAAATTGCATAGAAATGTTGCAAATGGAGATTACAAAAAACAGGTTCATGAAAGAAAATGTAGAGTAGTTAGCACAACATTTTTTAGGAGAATCAACGGAAATTTGAGATGGTGCACTACGTAATGACGAAAAGATGCGGGTTTTCTTGCTTTACGTGAGTGATCCGGGATTCCAGGTCTGAATGTTAGGGGATTCTGTTGTGGCTCAAAGTACTATGTCTTTGACTACTACAAGTGTAATGGATGCAATTATTGCGAAATATGAAAATTGATTGTTTCCGGAGGTGTGTGTAATATTCAAACTGCAAAGGCAGAGTGGCAAGAACAATATACATTTCCGGGTGCTATCGAAGCACTTGACTATACACACGTGGCAATAAAGAAACCTAGTATTTTGAAGACGAATACGCTAATAGGAAGAGCTCCTTCGTGGCTAAGCGCATAGCGTATATGCCTTTGACATGAGAGACCCGCGTTCGATTCCCGGCGGGAGCTCATATGGTTTGGATTCCAAGTTGATCAGTGGGTCCCGTCTCATATAACCTCGCTACTGAAAAGGACATTAAACTCAAAATCAACTCAACTCAACGCTGATAGGAAGGGTGTATACATGAGAATGTATATTTTTTATGCCAAGGTGAAAGGGGACACGTATGGTGTGGAAAACGCAATCAGATGGACGTGCTTTATGACGTGACTGGCTGGACTATTTAAAAAAGGAAACAAAGGGACCAAGTGTCTAATTTCGTTCTTAAAGTCAAACAATCTTGGACAACACGTGATATGCACTTATCGTGCTAATATTGATATTGCTGGATTCCAATCAACATCCATCAGTTCCAAGAGGTTCATGGTTTCAGTGTTTTTTTTTTTAAATGCTCGCTCAGATATTAAAGATTCTCTTTTGGATTTGTGTCTCATTTGTAGATGTATTTCATATTTCGTTGCATTTCACTGTATTTGCCTTCAAAGCTTCGGCTTTCCTTCGTTTACTTTCTGGTAGCTGTGACTTTGAAAGTACCACTGAAAACTCTTTTATAATATCCACAAATGCACTTTGATTGAAGCTCTCGTTACTACTTGTCCCTTCCATGGCGTTTAGGATACTGCGTTATAAGTTACCCACAACGAAATGACCGCCCAACAGATGGGAGAAATGAGTAGCCACTTCTTTTATTGATGCGACTCAGTGCTACGTGCAGAGGAAGCGCGAGTAAACGTTCATAAATCTGGAGTAGACTAGACCTGAGTAGTGGCTTGTTTTATAGATATGAAATTGAGGGAGGAGATTACTTCAGGTGTAGTTACTCCTATTCTTTAGCAGGTCTTCTCAGGAGTAGTTGCTTATTTTTATTCATATCACCCAATGTAGAGTGGTTAGCACAACATTTTTTAAGGAGAATCAACCGAAATTCGGGGTGGTGGACTACGTAATGATTAAAAGATGCGGGTTTTCTTCAAGGGCTCCGATCCTATGGGGGCCAGGGGGCCCGGGCCCCCCAAAGCTCATGTGGGCCCCCTATTGTATTTATGAATATACAATATTTGGCATAATTAGAGTGCAATTTGTCTTAAAATCCTGAAATATATACGGTACCTTCTGCATCTGAATGCCCCCCCCAAATTTACAGAGAAATCGGTGCCCTTGGTTTTCTTGCGTTACGTGAGTGATCCGGGATTCCAGGTCGGAATGTCAGGAGATTTTGGTGTGGCTCAAAGTACTGTGTCTATGACTACCTGAAAATGGATTGTTTCCGGAAGTGTGCGTAATATGCAAATAGCAAAGGCAAAGTGGCAAGAACAATATACATTTCCGGGTGCTATCGGAGCACTTGACTATACACAAGTGGCATTAAAGAAACCTAGTATTTTGGAGAGTAATACGTTAATAGGAAGAGCTATTTCGTGGCTAAGCGGTTAGCGTACATGCCTTTTGCATAGGAGACCTGCGTTCGATTCCCGGCGGGAGCTCATATGGTTCGGACTCCACGTTAATCAGTAGTTCCGCCTCATATAGGCACGCTACTGAAAAGGACGTTAAACTAATAATCAACTCAACTCAACGTTGATAGAAAGGGTGTATACATGAGAATGTATTTTGTTTATGTCAAGGCGAAAGGGGATACGTGTGGTGTGGAAAACGCAATCAGATGGACGTGCTTTATGACGTGAGTGGCTGGACTTTTTTAAAAAGAAAACAAAGGAACCCAGTGTCTGATTTCGTTCTTAAAGCCAAACAATCTACAAAGACCTTGGACAACACGTGATATGCGCTTGTTGTGTTAATCTTGATATTGCTGGATTCGAATCAGAATCCATCAGCTCAAATAGGTTCATTCCCATGGTTTCAGTATTACTTTCTTCTTTCCCGTTTTTTTTCTTCTTTTTTATTTTTGTTTTATTCTCGCTCGAATATTAAAGATTCTCTTTTGAATTTGTGTCTCAGTCGTAGATGTATTTGATATTTCGCTGCATTTCACTGTAATTACCTGCAAAGTTTCGGCTTTCCTTCGTTTACTTTCTGGCCCGGGCCCCTGCCCCCCACAGGATCGGCACCCTTGAAGAAAACCCGCATCTTTTCATCATTACGTAGTGCACCACCCCGAATTTCGGTTGTTTGGTGTTATGTCGGTGTTTTCGTCTTGTTTTTCTCTTTGATGAATATTCTGGTAAGTAGAACTACCGATTATCTTGTACGTATGTACAGTAGAAAAGGGATTCTTGTTAACATTTCAAGTATATATATTACATACAATACATTGCATCTGATTATCTTCTCAAGATAGGACAATGAATGACACATTCGCAGATTTAAGTATGGCAACCTTGATTTCTAACTGTTTCAGTGGGCTTGACACTTCCACCCTCATAGAAAGTGACAATGACCTTCCTCCCTCCCCTTTGGAAACTACCTCTCATGACCAGAAACCAGAATTTGCCTTCTTTCAAATTTCGCGGAAATTGAAAGCATTGTATCCTCTTTTAAACATGTGCATGCAGTACTTATTTCTGAGTCTTGGCTACAGGATTCCCTCTCAAACAACCTCGTTCATTTATCAGGTTTCCATCTCTTTACAAACAATAGAAAGGGTAAACGCGGCGGGGGTGTGGCAATATACTTACGAGATAACTTCCAGGTCAAACTTCTGTCTCAGTCAGCTGGTGTATATAACAGTAGTTCAGAATATATTATACTCGAAGTCACTGTAGGTCACCAGACATTGCTTTTGAGTGTTGTGTATCGTCCCCCCCGTACATCTTTCATAAACTTTGTTGACGATATTGCAAAACACTTACCCAATTACCAGCATTCCATAATAATGGGTGATACAAATTGGGATCTTTTAACAACGAAAGACGAAGTCTTGCAATATCGGGATACGATCTCGGGCCTTAACCTTGCTATCTGTCCTCTTGGTCCAACCCATCACATAAGGACCTCAGAATCATGGATAGATGTGATACTGGTATCCAAGGAAGAACACGTAATTAGCCACGGTCAAATCCACACACCCGGCATCTCGTACCATGATATGTTATATATATCCTACAAACTTCGAGTTCCGCAATATAAAACTAAATTCACATCATACAGAGACTTTAGATACATGAATGAAGTAGACCTGAACATCGACGCTGCCTGCTTGCCGTGGCACTCAATAAACTGCCTCCCTACAGTTGACGAGCAGGTAAATACTCTAAATTCTTTAATAATAAATTTGTATGATAGACACGCCCCTGTAGTTAAGAAACGCGTTTCGCGACCTCCATCACCATGGTTAACCGATGAATTACGTTCGTTAATGGCGCGGAGAGATAAAGCTTATAGAGCATACAGGAGACATGTGAAAAATAGTGATCCTTCCAGTGATAGCACAATAAGTCCCAATACAAAATTTGAAAACTATAGAATATTAAGAAACCGTTGCAAGAAACAATTCTGTATTCTTTTGCGAAATAAGTAGGCTCTAACCTGCTGCCATCTATGTTCACATTTATGCTTTATACATAAATACTACAATTCGTTATGCCTCATGGTTACCGAAATATGAGGAAATAAAGAGCGACATTATAGGTACGTGGGACTAGAGTACTAGAGTACTAGACGGCACAATTAAAAAAAAATAGTTAACTTTGTCCTTTATTCAAGCTGAATGCTAACAAGACGCTAACAACGCGAACACTACCTTCGAAAGTCGCCGAAAGTTAAGAGGTCAGCGTCACGTGGTTTTTGAGAACAACTGAAAATCGAACGCGCGCTGGCTTTTTACTTCAATCTAAAGAAAAGCGTCTCGCAAGTGAAGCGTGGGTTGCCCGCACTACAGCTTGCGCTAAGCAGAAATAAGCTTTTGTGTATAAGCCAAAGCGAAATAAAATCAAATAAAAGCGGCAGGCAAGCTTGCGGCAAGCAAACATGCTGTCTGGGTATCAGCTCCCGAATATAAAATTGTCCAATACTGTTATTCCATTCTCCACAACTGTCAAAAATTTAGGAGTCATACTAAATCAAAATCTCTCCTGGTCAGATCAAATAAATGGAGTTTGTAAGAGAGCATTTGGTGCCCTGCATACGTTAAATCGACTAAGAAATTTCTTACCAATATCTCTGAAGATCAAACTTGTCAAGGTACTGGTGTTTCCACATCTTGACTATTGCGACTCAGTCTATTCTGATCTAACAGAAAATCAATCAAAGCGCTTGCAAAGAGTGCAAAATGCATGCGTTAGATTTATTTTCAATATAACTTACAGGGAACATCTCACATCCTTTCATAAAAAACTGTCATGGCTGACGTTAGTTGGGAGAAGAAATTTACATAATCTTACCCTATTGTACAAAATACTTAATACGTCAGAACCATCGTATCTTGCCCGTAGATTTTTATATTTATCAGACTTTCATACTAGAAGCACAAGATCACAAGATAATTTCTTACTCTCCATACCCAGTCACAATTCTGATTCATGCTCAAAATCCTTCACAGTAAGTACTACACGCCTCTGGAACAGTTTACCTCAATTAATACACAACGTTTCCACAGTTGCCAAATTTTAAAAAATCTGTAAATTCCCTTCTCTTAAGTAAAGATAAGGATACTGGTAGCTCATGAGTCATCTTCGTTTTACGAGATTATTAATAACCCAAATATGAACACACAACCAATAGGTAACCTATGTTAATTTGTACAGCTTATATATTCATAGTTCTGGTACCGCTATATGATTTATGCATTTGAAGTTTCTCCGTGTTATTTTTGTTTCCTATATTGTATATTATATTCAATTTTTGTTTTTGAAGTGTTTAACTATTCTTTTTACTTAAGTAGTATATTCTTCTTTTTATGTGGTTCAATAATTTTATTTTGTAATTGTTAATATTTTCTATATATTGGTGCTTTTTTTAAAAAAAATGTATGCACGTGGTTAAGTGCTCGGAGAACGCTGCAGAGCCTTAACTTCGCCACGTAAAAGAAGTCATAAATAAATAAATAAATAAATAAATAAATAAATAAATAAATAAATAAATAACCACTCTACATTTTCTTTCATAAACTTATAATGCTTTTTGTAATCTCCATTTCTAACATTTCTATGCAGTTTATAAGTTTTTCTACGTAGTAAAACAATCATATTCTCTGCCATATTTCGCACGGAGTCACCTATTTAGCTTGCTTCACACATTTGGAGAAGTTACTAGCATCACAGAGGAGTCTTTGATTTTTATTGGTATCAAACGCGAAATAGTTACTCGGCTCGAGAATAGAGGTGTGGTTTCTCCAGAAGGGCGGGGCTTCTCCGAGGTCAGCTGAGACGCGTAGTGCTCAGTTCTCTTTTTATTGATACCAATGTGAGTAACTACTACAAATTAGGGAATAATGAGTAACTTCTCCGTTTTATTGATATCACCCACTGTGTGGTATACAATATACGGAATTCAAGATGGCTGCCCTGATGTACACTAAATCATTTAACGCTGTTTCTACACCAATGCGAAATTGTAACATTTTCGTTTACTCCGTTCATGCGTCTCTTTGTTACTGCACTGTCACAATACATTTTTTCTATTAGATACATATGTCAAACATAGCATTCCCTGTCCCAAATAGATGATGTGTAAAAAATGAGTTCACATTCTCATTTGGGAGAATATTCAAGCCTAGGTTGAGGTGTAAAATCATAACCTTTTACATTTAAAACAATATTGTGTGATATGCAATATGGCGGAATTCACGTACTGCGCAGATTTAAATGGTACGCTGTGTCAAGTATATATTCCCTATAAAGATATGAGTACCCAGAAGGAAACATCCACTCCAAATCAGTGCGTCTACGCATGTCGTTATTATTGTTCTGTCCCAATGACCTGTATACAGATCCACATATGTCTTCTCACAGCAACATTATACTAATCTTTTCCACAGAATATTTTCATTCTATACTTTGATCCAGGGGTGGAAATGAAATTTTAGAACTAAGGGGAAAGTCAATAATAGATAGAGTTTGATTAGGCTATGTATCAAGAATACAAACTCAGACAGTCGGAAGTGCAAACAAACTTTAATGGAGAACGACTTAAGCAATAGCGATTGTTGCAGAACAATCAACAGCCAAACAAAACTAATTTCACCATTCAAATTTCCTATTTGTTACTAATAACTACAGATATTTTCCTTCTTTTGCACAAACACTTCAACTTACTAAGGGGATACTTTCCCCTTATGCATGCCTGATTTCCACTGTTGCTTTCATCTCAGACTTTTTACACGTGGACCGTATTTACCGGGCAATTTTGACGCTGGGCCCTTTTGATTCGTGTCTTTTTGTCGCGGGGCCCTTTCGCCCGGACCTTTTCCACGCTGGGCCGTTTTGACTCAGGCCCTTTTGAGGCGGGACCCTTTTGACCCAGGCACTTTTGACGCAGGGCCCTTTTAACTCGAGCCCTTTTGACCCGAGCAATTTTGACGCGGGGCCGTTTGTACTCAGGGCCTTTTGTCGCGATGCTCTTTTACCCGAGCCCTTTTGACCTGCGCTCTTGTAACTTGGGGCCGTTTCTACTCGGGCCCGTTTGACGCAGGGCCCTTTTGACTCTTGTCTTTTTTCACGCAGGACCCTTTTCACCCAGGACCCTTTGACGCAGGGCCGGTTTGACTCGGACACTTTTGTTGCGGAGACTTTTGACCCGGATCTTTTGGCTAAGGCCTTCTTGTAGCGCTGCCCGTTTTGACATGGGTCCATTTGACATAAGGCCCTTTTGAGTCTGGGTCCTTTTGACTCGGGATCTTTCGACGCAGGGCCCTTTTAACTAGAGTCCTTTTGACCCGGGCCCTTTTGATGAGGGCCGTTTAAACGGGGGGCCCTTTTTCGCGGAGACCCTTTCACCCGGGCCCTTTAGACTCCAGCCCTTTGGTCGTCGAGATCTTTTGATCCCGGGCCGTTTAGACTCAGGCACTTTTGTCGTGGAGTCCTTTTATCCGGCCCTTTTGACCAGGGCTCTTTTCACGCAGAGCCGTTTTTACTCGGGCCCGTTTGATGCAGGGCAGTTTTGACTCGGGTCTTTTTGTCGCGGGACCTTCTGACCCGAGCCTTTTTGACTCGGGCCTTTTTGTAGCGTATCCCTTTTGGTACGGTCCATTTGACGTAGGGCCTTTTTGACTCTACCCCTCTTAACATGGGGCCCTTTTGAATCTGGTCATTTTGTTGCGGAGAACATTGGACCAAGGCCTTTTTCACGCTGGGCTGTTTTGAAACGGGACCCTTTGAAGCGGGGTCCATTTGACCCGGGCTCTTTTGACGCAGTGCTCTTTAAACTCGAGACCTTTTGAGCCGGATCATTTTAACCAGGGATTGTTTTGACTCGTGCCTTTTGTCGCGGAGACATTTTGACCTATGCCTTTTTGACGCGGAGCCGTTCTCACTCGGACCCTTTTGAGAGGGCCCTCTTGACCGGGCCTCTTTTGACCCAAAGCCACTTTGTCGCGGGCCCTTCTGACCCGGCTCCTTTTGACGCGGGGCAGTTTGGACTCGGGCCCTTTTGGCACAGGGCCTTTTGTCGTGAAGATCTCATGACCCGGGGCCGTTTTTAGTCGGGGCCTTTTGTCGCGGGTTGACATTTACCCGGGTTCTTTTGACCGGATACCTTTTGACCTGGGCTCTTTTCACGCGGGGCCGTTTTTACTCGGGAAAGTTTGACGCAGGACCCTTTTGACTCGGGTCTTTTTTGTCGCAGGACCCTTTTGAGCCGGGTCCATTTGACGCGGGGCCGTTTTGACTCGTTCACTTTTGTTGCGGAGATCTTTCGACCAGGTCCCTTTTGACTCGGGCTCTTTTGTAGCGGGTCTCGTTTTGACACGAGTCCATTTGACGCAGGGCCCTTTTGACGTGGGCCCGTTTTGCCTTGAGCCCTTTCCTCACCCTTTTGTCTGGCCCTTTTGACATAGAACCATATATATAACGCAGCATCTGAAATTCCTGGGGCAGGCGGCGGGTATGAGTAAATTGATTATTAATCGATCCCTGGCGCAGTAAAATTAGTTACGCTACTGGTCATATCTCTTTCTTTCTCTTCTCTCTACATCGTGTCTGGAGATGAATGTTCTGACTAATAGGCTACAGCGGCGATTTTAAAAAGTAAGAAGATATATGCTACCAATTATAAATGTTATGAATTGAAACAATATATATAGGGCAATAATTCGAAAAACTCTATGTGGGCCTTTTGCCTCCCCCCCTTCCCGTTGGAAAAAATTCTGCTGGTGTTAGTGATTATCATGTTGCTTAGTTACTGTATTATATTGTGCTATACACACAATAAATACTTCTGTGTTTTATTTAATAATAAGAACCTTATTTATGTTTATTACGGCCCTTGCTTGACAACAGCGAAACATATTCACGCTCAGTGTAATTAGATTCCATTCTCAAATAAGGTCAGTGAAGCGAATGAAATAATTCACGCACAAATTTAGGACTTAGAAAAGTGTCCTGCGAACATGTCGTAGGAAATTTCTGAAGAGTAAAAAGCGCTAGTAGCAATTGTTAGCAGTTATTAATTTAACATATAAGACAATAAATTGAAAAACTAAGAATACGAATCTTTTCAGAGATGGCAGTGTACTGACGGTTCAAATCTGTGCCTTTACTCCCTATACCTACGTTATTTCCCTAGTCAAAACAAAAACTCTTCAAAATTAATCACAATTTCTTATGCAACCATCCCTTCCTTGGTGTACTGCGCCGTCACATACCCGTCACGGCGATGTAAAGGCACTTTTGGCGACGAGGATACTTTGGAAGACATACTAACTTTTTTATTTTATTTTTTTTATTTTTTATTTTTATTTATTTATTTATTTACTTATTTATTTATTTATTTTTTGTTTAAACTTCGCATGATTTCGGGGATTTCAACTGCAAGTTCCACAACAGTAGGCAATGGTACCGCCAGGTAATGTTTATAACTGTTAGTTTCTAGTATACTGTGTGCAGGTTCGTAAACTGCGTAATATTTTATAGCAAAGATCGTACCTATTTTGTATTTTACATATTATGCAAAATAGCGAAATACACTACAAAACCTATTTCAAATATAAAATAAGAAATAGTTTTTGAAAAGGTATTTAAAATATAAAATAGGAAATGATATTTTGTATTTTAAATAGGTATTTGAAATACATTCATTTGAAATAGGTCCCAGCACTGATATATATATATATATACATGGATGTGGCGCTGTTGCATACATACATGAACTTCATTTCACACTTTGTCAATTTAAATGCTATAAAAATTTTGACATCACTGATTACAATAGTTCCGTTGCTTCTATAATTATGATTTCAAACTGCCCTCCCCGCTAGTTGAGTGGCTAGTGCGCGTGCCTTTTTGCACGGGGTTCCGGGTTCGACTCCTGATGGGAGAACCTTAAAATTTGAATATATCGTAGTGATTCGGATTCCAACTTAAGCAGTAGAAAATGAAAAATGAAATCTTTCAGCTTTATGTCCCACGGTTTTGCCGGGCATAAAGATTGGGCTAAAGGAGACGGTGATTATGAGAAATCAATGAAATGGTGGAATGAAGAAAGTGGAGGAAACGATAGAACCCCGTGGAAACCCACGGACATGGTGTTTGTCCACCAGAAAGTTCATTTGGCGCGAGCATGGATCGAACCAACGATCCTATGCATTAGAGGTGAACGATCTACCACTGATCCACGGCGCCCCCAACTTGAACTGTAGGTCCGCATCTCATATAAGCAGTGGTGAAAAGGGACGCTAAACACCAACCAATCAATATTGTCGAGTTCTACGTCAAGATGCATTTGTTTGGACTCTGGTACGTAAATATTCACATTTTCTTTTACTGATAGATCATTTAGTGAAATAGTACTTATAGGGGTTGAAAGAGGAATATCTTTAGAATACATTGAGCTTTATAACCTTTTATAATTTTTGTACCCTTCGCTAAAAGCGAACCTCAGATACCCTATTTAAATTAAACTTTTTCCTACCAATAACTTACATGATTACGTCATGATACTTGAGCCAGCTAACACTAGTGACATACCTGAGTATATCAAAAATACGCTTTTGTTCTTGCTTAATGTTGCAAGGCGAGTGTCTCCGTATCAGTATTACTGGAAATCTTGATATCACGGTTTGTCATATTTACTACACTAACACTAATTGAGAATAAATTTACGTTAAAAATGCTTGTTCTGATGATGCTGAAATTCTGGTATTTGGCGAGAGCAAATTGGAGCTTGGACAGAAAATGGTTTAAAAATACCCTTACCACCTGATGCCAATGAGAATTAATCACACGATGCTATTGAGTCCATGTCTCATAAATAGCCACAATACTGAACAAGAATGCTGAAATCGAAATGCTACCAATTACCTTTGCATTTAATGTCCCTCTAAGAAGAAGAATAAACTCTATGTAATAAATTACTTTATAAAACGTTTTGCGTAGCTCATGTATCGAACGAAATACGATGATGGCAGATTGAAATGGGAACTAATACCAGTTCTAAAATGTTACTCTTCTTTCATTGTATCCAACTTCCTCATCTACGCATAAAACATTTAGCCTAATTCCATTCTAGTTATTTACTCCATTTATACTGTAAACGAAATATTAAAATTTCCTTTTCGTTATTATTCATCATCTTCCCTACATTCCTATATGATAGGCTTCTTGGGTACGTATCACCTAGGTTGGAAAATACTGTAGTTCACTATTGATTCACTATCAATCCAAGACTACGCAATATATGACAGACAATAATGAATATTTATGATCAAATATTTAATTATTATTATTATTATTATTATTATTATTATTATTATTATTATTATTATTATTATTATTATTATTATTATTATTATTATATCTATTAGGGTTAGGATTTTTAGGTGTGCTCCTTTTTTCTTTTTAGCGCAAGAAAAGGTTGTCATAGAGTACCTATTGTACCAGATTCTGCCTCCAAATGGAAATAGAGATAATTTTACAGCACATTTTCCTCTTTTTGCACCCTTTTTTCTCTTAATCGGCACCTAATCCGTTTTCTATCCTTTTCGCTCTGTATTCTAAATTATTTTAAAAAATGCGACAACCTCTGTTATGAATTAATTTCCTTTAAAAACCAGTTTTATAAAGATAAAATTGACACAATTTTAATTCTGACTTGTGTATCCATTCAATAAAGCAAACCACATAGTCTTTAAGTAATTTGTCGAAAAATTCACACGAGGGTTAGTACTGATGAAATAAGAAAACACCATACTGAGCTGCGAAACCGTACAAAGAATTATGTGGAAACTGTCGGACTCCAATGTGAAAGTTATATACTTGATGAAACCATAGATACAATTGGACATATGTTTTAAGCGCTTTGATGTTCCCCTCACAGCAGGCCCGTATCCAGGGGGGTCTAGGGGGGACGGCCCTCCTAAACTTTTGCGGGCCCTCCTAAAATTTTCACGGTAGGTTTGCAAATGAACTATAATATAGTGATGAACTATAATATTTTTGGATCGGGCCCCCCTAACTTCAGCCGCCCCGCCCCCCTACATTTTTGGGCTGGCTACCGGCCTGCCTCACAGGTAACAAAATGAAGTCCATGTTGTGCAAGATATATGAACTGGAGAACGCTAATGTTAAGTTAAACTCGTAAAAGTATCCTGATCGTTACGGATTAAGCGCTCCGAACATAGTTTCTGTAGTTAGGTATCTAAAACCTATGCTCTTATAGTTAAAACATTTTACATATTCGGCTCATTCCCATCATAGGGTTTGAGAGTCCATTAGTAATGAATACGATATTGAGAATCAGTTGATATCCATCTCGAAGAAAATTTTCCTACATGTTCCGATTTACATCGTTGTCTACATAGAAAACACAGCTCTATTCCTTCCAAGTTTCCCGTTCATTATTAGCTAAGGTTCATGAATTGAGTGTGGTGCCTTCCTGTTTGAGCATTTTGACAAGATCAACCAATTTGTACTTTCTTGGATGGTTTCGGGAACAAAAGAAAAAAAAAGTACTTGTAGTTCTTCATAAAAATTCGGACGTTGTCGGATCTGTCAGATCTATAAAGTTGCATGAGTCACATGAAGTTTTTCCAATAATTCTCTTGGATGTATTTACAGAAAGAAGTTTTAGCACACACAAAGACATTTTATCTCAAAATAGAATCATACGTTTAACAACTTAAGTGCTCAATGTTAATAATTACAACAGCTTTATTCTTCACTATTTTATATGATGACGGCTAATATTATCATAGAATCTACTCTCCATAACTTCCTTTCGATTAGAAAACAACAATTTTAGGAATGATGAAAAAAATGCATCAAAAGATTGCTATCTTGGCCAATAATTAATTTTTGGATCAGGGCTCACAATTTTTGAACGGCCCGTAAATGGAATTTTCTTTTCTTTTCTTTTTTTTTTTTTTTTTTTTTTTTTTTTTTTTTTTTTTTAATGGAATAAGCTCATCAGACTGAGTTAAGTGATAGTTCGGGTTTGGCAACACTATATGTGGTTCTCTAGATATAAGGACCTTAAGAAAATTTTTGCCTGAAATATATCGGATCTTTTGATCCAAAAATAGTACTCATCAAAGCAAACATTTTTATGGCTCTTAATATCCTTATGTTTAGCACCTTTCCCTTCGTTTCTTGCCATGAAAACTGCCTCTAAAAATTCTAATTATAATTATTATTAATATTATTTCAGTTAGATTTTAAGGGGTTTTAAGTTAAAATTTTGATGGCGATATCTAGTGGCGAATTTAGACATTTCCTGGGTCTAAACAATGCATGTTCGGAGATCCCTCACCCGCAACTACACTCATTTCATGATGAGCTGTCCACTAATGAAATCGTCGCAACACGTTTTTAACAGTTTTGCTTTAGTCATAAATTGTTTTACAGTACACTTACTTTGTAGTACATGATATAAAGATATATTTGGGGTTAGCAATTCAGTAGAAGACGTCACGCATATGAAATTCAGTATACGAAGTGCAACTTATGGAGTCGTCTTGAAATAAAATTTACATTTATTATTAGAGTAATAATGAAATGTATCAAATAAAACCGCTACAATAATCATCATCATGGGTATTCTGCCATTATTCACAGTCACTTGCCACAACTGAGAAACTTCCATCCTCCATGGTCTTCCGCTAATCTCTTCGTCTTGCCATACGATTTTTCTGATTTGATATCGTCCATTAATTGTAGTTTTCTTCGCTCCTCCCTCTCTTTCCTGTCACCATACCCTTTAAAACGTCCCTCATGATAATGTTCCTTCTTAGCCAATGTCTCAACCAGTTTCTCTTCCTCTTCTTAATAATATCTAACATTGTTCTTTCCCCCCCTACCATTTCTAACACCATATCATTCGTTTTCCGCTAATTCGCTCCATTCTTCTCCACACTCACATTTCGAAAGCTTACAGTCGTTTCTCATCATTTTAACGTAATGTCCATATTTCTGATCCGTACTGTACAATACTCCACACGAAGCATTTTATGAGTCTTTTTCTCAACTCTTTATTCAAGGTTCTACAAAATAGTACTTTCTTCCTCCTAAAGGTTTCTTTCGCCATTCCTATCCTTGCTCTTACTTCACGTTCACATTTCATATAATTACTAATAATAATATCAAAAACCAGTTATCTGTTCTTTTCTCCCCTCCTACTTCTATATTTGACACCGTTCCCTTCGTTCCAATCACCATGGCTTTTGTCTTTCTAACATTAATTTTCATCCAATATTTTTCACAGCCCTTCCTCAAATTTTCTAACATTTTATTGATTTTCTCGTTAGATTCTGCAACAAGCGCCACATCATCTACAAACCGTGTACACTTAATCATTCTACCTCTTACTGTAATTATGAAGAAAACAAAGAATTGTTCCAAATGTTGAATTTTTTCGGTCCCTCGGAGTTTTGTGACCCTAGTTCTTTTGCCTTGTTTGCTGAATCGGAAATCCGACGCTGAGGGTACCAAATGTTTGGCGTTATCTGTTAAATAAAATGATTAAAAAAAAAAGAGCTTTTTGTGCTTAAGAACGTTCACTGAAGGCAATGAACTTGACTTTGCTCATCATGAATCTCAAACGAAAAGGAAGAAAGTCAAGTATTTCCTATCACTCTCACTTTCAACTTCATCAACATAGCCTTTAGAATACCGAACAATGGAAGCCTTGAGTCACTGCCCAAGAGCATTATTTGTGGTCCTCATAAACACATATGTATACAGCAATATTTAGTTAAGATGATAAACACGACGGTGTCTAAACACTACCAAAGTTATGAAGGGTAGGTTTGTGTGAGTTGTTAGACACTAATTCTTATATTAGGTCTACGAGAATAACACATCAACACACAGTAGCCAGGTAACTTAATTATCACTTTAATCATTAGAAGTAAACCCTCAACAAACTTCTGAAGCTTGCCTCATTGTCTGTTAGGAAGTGAATTGAGTTCCTATCGAATAATGCAGTATTTCTAAGTACTAATAGTTACTGCTATGGTGCGGATAGTTTTACAGTTAATATTATGGATATCGTACCATTTAAATATTTCCTTGTACTGGTAAGTAGATAACATATTAACCTAGTAACATTTAGCTTTTAATATAGGTATTATTAATCCAAGAAAATTAGTTTCACAGTAAAACTTGATCATGAGATGGGTTTCGCTTCAAGTCCGTCCCAAACGCAAAACTACCACGTTTCTGTGTTTGCAAACAAATTATAACATTTTATGTAGCTGTAGAAAGTTGTCCGTTGGCCTCCGTCGACTCGGAATAGCCGAACAACTCTTGTTTACCTCTTATGTTAATGTCTGAAGTTTAATTTGTAGTTAGTTCCGTATCGCTTTTAATTTAATCGTAGGATTACATCTATTACAGACTTTCTAAGCAGAGGAGTCATTTGGGAGGACAGGGGCAGTTGTTCCTCTTGAGTTTGAATAATACATATATTTAATCAATTATATATTATAATAGTAATAAAAATACTTGAAAACCTTATGTTGGTTGAGTACCTTGCAACCTGCCTACCAAAACCTCAAAACCTTCAAAGCATGGTAGTTTTATTGTTGTTGCGTGTCTGTCTTTAGTTTATTTCGTTAAATATACCACCCATTGTTTCAATAAGCTAATAACACTGAAATGAGTCCTGGAACGATCGCTGCGTGTAATAATAAGGTATGCAGGGGCCAATCACAAGTCTTGCAATATTTCTACGACCCAAGCAGCAGGTGTGTATATGCATTGTTTGGCCGTAAGTACACACTGGCATAACCCTTTCTTCAAATCGAGAAACTTTCGTGCCAAGAACTTGTGCTAGCTATGTCTGATTCCTAGAATTAATGGTCGTCTCGTTAAGAAGTTACGAGCAGCAAATATGGCTTGGCAAAGTTCACATTAGTGCAACCACTTCCTCCGATCTATATACTATTTCCTCGGTTATGGAATATCGGTTTGTTTCTGTAGAAGATTCAGGAATAGTAAATTCAAACAACCTATCTTTTTTTTTTTCGATTCAGATAAAGCCAAGAATTTCTTCATATTTATATCCTGACTCATGATTTCAGAGGAGTAAGCTCTACGAGTAGAAAATTATTAAGGGCGAAGACACATGGGCAAAATCCTGGAAGACAAGACACACTTAACATTTTCATACGTAAAATGTTACATGAGAAATGACACGCTCTTAAATCTATAAAGACACTGTTAAAAATTTGTGAACTTTATTCTTGAACTTCTTTTACTTAAAAAATGAACATAATAAAACACCATGTCATTATGTCTAATTATTGGTAACATCATATTTAACGAACAAAAAATTAGAAATATTTACCACTTAGTACCGAATTTGGGTGTTTTGATTAACACACATCGTAAATCATACCTTTCCAAACTGATTACTTTACTACTTCCCATTTGTCTCTTATCTACAAATCTAATCTGGAAAGACTTACGTCACAATTGTCATTTTTAAATTATTGCATAATTAATACGTGAGATGTTGCTAGGGTAATCATACTTTCAACAGCTAAAAGAGGAACGCACACACGAACACACGAAAGTTGCAACTACAGCTTATTTTGAAATTAATAAATACTTTCACAGTAATACACTACCATAAAATGAAAATGTACAAGTGAATATTGTGTAATTGAAAACATAACAGTGTTGTATAACGAATGAATAGCTATATTATAATCAATCGGGATTCCAGAGTTGTATAAGAGGGAAGTCATATTGGCAACGGGAGCGAAATTGGCTTTCCCTCTCCTACCCGCAAGTTCCCCCAACTTTGGAATCTCTTGTGATTTTTTACTTTCAAGGCAATCTTTAAATTCTGATTTGAGGCACAAAAGTACACAAGAAAAATAATAACGAATTCCATAATAATATATCAAGTATACATTCATCCAGTTTTACATACAGAAATATTACAGTTAAATTTAAACACTTTACTTTGCACAAAAAGTTCGAGCTACTCAACAAATAAAAGACAATTGATGTTGCAACACTGCTCAACCTATTTCCTGAATTTGACTTTCTTAATAGATTCTGTAAAAATCACTCGATACATATCCATTAACGTACTAGGAATGTAATTTGATATTGATACAAAATCTACTTACTCGTAAGTAATAGTGAGAAGTTAACTAGCTTCATCTTTGACACATTTATAGCATTTATTAACTTGTAAAATACGGACAGGATAATATTTGAATGATGCATTGAAATTCGAGTATGTGTTCGATTTCGATCGTTTCTAAAACAAATGAATAATTCACTCGGCCATTCATTTTCAGCATTAAGCATAAATCAACTGTTTAACGTAGAATCTGAATCACATACCGGGAATCGAACTCCAGAATTCGGAGTCGAAGACGCGTTTGCTAACCATATATCTACGAGAAATGCCAAAATGTGCATGCGGTTCTGCAAGACTATCGGGGGCCGAATTTACTGAAATCCCTATATGTTCCCCGCCTTAAACGTACCTCATATTACAGTTGATCTAAAAGTCCACAATTCTGATCTTCAGAGTGGCTAAACCAATAGAAATACATGTTTATATAGCTTAATTATTTGTAAAATTTAATTTTTTTTAATGTAGCTGTAAAATCAGTGTCCCCAAGAAGCAAACACTATTTAATACAACGAATAAGCCTAGCAATACAGAGAGGAAATGCAGCCAGCATTTTAAAATCCTTCCCATCAACAAGAGCTGGATGAAATTTTTTACTTAAAATAAGTAATATAAACATGGTGATGGACAGCGATTTGCTTTCTAAGTTTATTTAGTAAATCCGTTCTATTTCCCTTTATATTTCTTCGCTGGCATTATATTCTTATTTCAATTTTTTATCACTAATTCCGAAAAGATTTGCCTAAGATATTGAACTTAGACGGACTTCTTTCTTTTTAAAAAATTTATAGTGCTAAACTGTGGTCTCCAGTTCCTGTTCTGTGTTCTGGTAACTTTGAATGTGTTTGTCGTTGTCGAAAATGGAGTGCTAGGTGTAGAAGTGTGTGATGAAATAGATTTTTTTACGTTTAAAAATAAAAAAAAATAAAATTTTATTTTTTTGACATTTTAATATTCCCTGTGTTATAATTATTTATTTGAATTGCAAGTGTAACATTTCTGCTCTTTGCAGTATTAAACCCTTACAGCGAAATCATCTTAATGGGGAATCGGACCTGAGATTGATGATGACAAAACTTATTCCAAATTTCAATACAATTATGTAAAACACAAAGAATTTCATTCTTCACATTCTTATTAGCATATTTTTAAACACCATGTGGAATTTCAGATAGCATTGTAAGGGGGTCCGCAGATCACTTTCCGACTGGACAGGGGGTCCGAGTTATCGGAAAGTTTGGGAGCCACTGTACTATGTGATACCACAAGGTTAACAATGTTGCTAACCTAACACAAAGTTGTATTTTTCAAACGATACTATGTTAACTTATTACATATTTCAAATCAACATGTTAAACGAAAACTTAAAATGTTATATTTATTATTCAATCTTTCCAACTAGGTACGCTACAGTATCACAAACATCCAGATTTTCTGGCCTCTACAGCAGTAATATCGCAAATGAGACATGCAGCAGTGCATATCCGAAGTACTTTAGTCTAATTCTACGATCGTGATAGAAGCGGAGGTGGCTCAGTGGTAGAGCGTTCACCTCTGGTGCATGGGGTTACTGGTTCAAACCCTGCTCCCGCCAAATGAAATTTGTGGCAGACAAACACCGTGTGCGTGGGTTTCCTCAAGATTCTCCCATTTCCTCCTACTTCTTCATTCTACCATTTCTCATCATCACCGTCTCCTTTAGCCTAGCAGGCATAACCGTGGAACGTAAAACTAAAAAATGTAATTCATTTTTAATTTTACGATCATGATATAATGGATTTAAATTAAAATACGAACAAAGTTACAAAGGATAGAAAATTTGACTTTTTTCAGAAGGGTTTATTTCAAAAAAATGTTTAGATAAATATACCATCCAATTTCATAGATGGTTTCCAATAGATTTGAAAAGCACAATGCCGTTTACAGCAATTTGATATATCAAACTGTCCTGCATGTATGGTAATAACTGTTTAAGTTCGCATCACTGCTTAAAATTATCTAATTCCGAGAATTTATTGTAATCGCACCTATCAAAAAGCATTGTTGTAATGTTATAGAAACAAAGTAATTAAAGAATTGTTTTAAAAAGTTTCCACAAATACGCCATTTTAAGCAATTTAAGAAATTTACAGTTTTTCATATTGACAATCATTTACGTATGTGAAGTTGGGCCCCACCTTTCAAATTTCGACTCGAAACAGAACCCAATCGTTTGCTTTTCGTCTGTTATTAATTGTTTTAAAGAAAAAAAAAACGTTTATTTCGAAAAACGTACAGAAATATTCACAAATTAAAGTTGCGGGGCCAACTTCACACTAGCCCCCCACTTTCAAATTTCAATTCGAAACCGAAGCCAACCGTTTCCTTTTCGTTTATTATTGATTGTTTTAAAGAAAAATTCCTTTGCTTCTAAAAATGTATGGGCATATTCACAAAATAAAGTTGGGAAGCCAACTTCACGCTTCCCCGCCCACTTTCAAATTTCGACTCCAAACCGACGCCAAATCGTTAGTTATTTATTGTTTAGAAGAAAAAATCGTTTGTTTCGAAAAAGGTACGGAGATTTTGACTAAACAAAATTTGGGGGTGAGCAACTTCAGGCTGGGCTCCCTAGTTTGAAATTTCTACTCGAAACCGAAGTCAATCGTTTGTTTTTCGTTTGTTACTGATTGTTCTGAAGAAAACTTCGTTTGTTTCAAAAAACGTACGTAAATATTCACAAAATAAAGTGGGGCCAATTTCACGCTGCCCCCACATTCAAATTTCGACTCGAAACCGATGACAATCGTTAGTTTTTGGCTTGTTATTGATTGCTTTGAAGAAAAATTCGTTTGTCTCGAAAAACGTACTATCATATTCACAAAATAAAGTTCGGAGCGGCCAATTTTACGCTGTCCTTCCACTTTCAAATTTGAACACGTAACCGACGTCAATAGTTTGTTTTTGGCTTGTTATTGACTGTTTTGAAGAAAAAATTGTTTGTTTCGAAAAAGTTACGGAATTTTTTATTAAATAAACTTTGGGGGTGCGCACCTTCATGCTGGGCTCCCTAGTTTGAAATTTCGACTCGAAACCGAGCCCAATCATTTATTTTTCGATTGTTAATCATTGTTTTGAGGAAAATTTGTTTGCTTCGAAAAACGTACGGACATATTCGCAAAATAAATTTGGGAAGCGATCTCCTCGCTGCCCCGCCAACTCTCAAATTTCGACTAGAAACCGACACCAATCGATTGTTTCTGGCTTGTTATTGCACCTTCAAGTTGGGCTCCCTAGTTTGAAATTTCGACTGAAAACCGAAGTCAACTCAAAAGCAAAGCTAATTGATTGTTTTTCGTTTGTTATTAATTGTTTTGAAGAAAATTCGTTTGTTTCGGAAAACGTACGGATATATTCACAAAATAAAGTTGGGGGCCAACTTTACGGGGGGGAGCCCTCCACTTTCAAATTTCGATTCGAAACCGAAGCTAATCATTTGCTTTCGTTTCTTATTGATTGTTTCGAAGAAAAAAACGTTTGTTTCGAAAAACTTACAGAAATATTTAAAAAAATAAAGCTGGGGGATCAACTTCACACTAGCCCCCACTTCCAAATTATGATTCGAAACCGAGGCCAATCATTTGTTATTGATTGTTTTGAAGAAATGTTCGCTTGTTTCGAAAAACATACAAACATAATAACAAAATAAAGTTAGGGGCCACTTCACGCTGCTCTCCCACTTTCGAATTTCGACTCGAAACCGATGCCAATAGTTTGTTTTTCGTTTGTTATTGATTATTTTGAAGAAAAATTAGTTTGTTTCGAAAAACGTACAAACATATTCACAAAATAAAATTAAGGGGGCCAACTTCACACTGGTCTCCACTTTAAAATTTCGATTCGAAACCGATGCCAATAGTTTGTTTTTCGTTTGTTATTGATTATTTTGAATAAAAATTAGTTTGTTTCGAAAAACGTACGGACATATTCACAAAATAAAATTAAGGGGGTCAACTTCACACTGGTCCCCACTTTAAAATTTCGACTCGAAACCGATGCCAATAGTTTGTTATTCGTTTGTTATTGATTATTTTGAAGAAAAATTAGTTTGTTTCTAAAAACGTACAGACATATTCACAAAATAAAGTTGGGAGCCGACTTCCGGGGGGGTCTAGCCAGAAGAAGTACACTCCTGAAATTTTGTCGTAACTTTTTGTTACACCCTGTGTATATATATATAAAGGCAACCAAGAAAGTTCTGTCTGTTTTTGGAGATCTGTGTCCAATTGACCCTCACACCTTGAGTTGAATGCGAATGGAGATAAAGCGAAGGTCAGTAGTTAGTGTGAGTACGAGGGGAGGCTGGAAAGCTCATGAAATCACCAAGAAGAAATTTGCCTGGAAAAACCATTTTAATACACTATTGAACGTATTCTCCAGAAGCTAAATACATTTTTCACAACGATGTTGCAACATTTCTAACCATTGCAACTCGTAGAAGGTCTTGTCCTGCTGTGCAAACCGGCCCTCCACCTCCGCAATGATTGGCTCATCGGATGGAAAATGTTTGCCTTTGAGATTTTTTTGAGATGTGGTAAAAGGTGCTAGTCGGTGGTGGCCAGATCAGGTAAGTAGGGTGACTGAGGTACACAGGTGAAGCCATGATCCACCTTTAATTGCATGGTTTGATGAGGCTTGTGGGAGGGTGCATTGTCTTGGAGAAACTGAACACCACTGCTCACTTTTCCCCAACGATTTTTCTTCAGAGCCTCCTTCAGCTCAATCAAATAGTTGGAATAAAACCTAGCATTCATGGTTTCACCCCTTTTAAAATATTTGATAAGGATGACACCGTCCTTATCCCAAAACACCGATGCAAGCACCTTCCCAGCTGATCTGTGGCTTCGGAGCTTCTTGGGTCGAGGAGATCCACTGTAGTGCCACTCCATGGGTTGCTGTTTAGTCTCTGGATCATAGTAGTGTAGCCATGTTTTATCTTCTGTTACCAGCATGCGCAAGAACTCAATAGGGTTTTGATTTTTTTTTTTTTTTTTTTTTTTTTTACATCTGCACCCGTGTTCTCTTCTGATCAGCATTCAAACATTTTGGGATCCATTTGGCATTGACCTTCCGCATGCCTAAATATTCTGCTATTATGACACCCACACGCTCATGCGATATCACCCCGCACACGCAGCAATGTTTTTGATTATGTCATGCATTTTGTCGATGTTTTCCGTAGTCACTGCACTTGAAGGCCTGCCTGAGCGAGGTTCATCTTCAGTCTTACGATGACCAGTGTTAAAACGCCTCCCCCACTTCGCTACTGTTGTATGTCCAGGAGCCTGTTCCCCCAAAGTATCCTACAAAGATTCATAAACTTCTATAGACGATTTATCTTGCAGCACAAAAAACTTGATGACACTGCGAAGCTCATTCGTCTCAAATTACCTTAGATCCTACGTCATATCTTCTTACTTAACATGTAGCAAAGGAAATATCAATGATAAAATGATCATATACGGGATGAGAAGTTCACAATATATGACCTTTCTAAAGACTACAATGATATGTTTCAATTTTTATTTCTTCTTGGTGATTTCATGAATTTTCCACCCCCCTCGTATATCCAACATACTAGCTGGTTGTGGAAGTTTAGTTACACCGTGAATTTTCGGAAGGACAGAGTGAACATGGGACCTCCACAGAGCATCAGAAGGGCGTGTATGTTGTACAAGTTCAAACTGGGCGGGGTGGAGGATATGCCAGGCCTTTGGAGAAGTTGCCGTAACTATGAGGACAGTGCAGCGGCACTTTAACAAGTGTAAGGACGGTGACGAAACACTCGAAGACGCACCACCTGCCGAAAGACCAACACGTGTACGCAATGAAGATCTTCAGGCAGCAGTTGAACCGAATAGTAGACAGACACGTGAGGAACTGGGACTACAGTTCAATGTGAGTGGATAAACCATTTAGTAGCACCTCCATCAACTTGGGAAGCACTACAAATTGAGTTGATGGGTCCCACATGATTTGAATCCGAACCAGAAGGCAACTCAAGCAGATACCTGTGTTTGTTTGCTGTCTCGTCTGAGAAAGGAGCCATTTCTGGACGGAGTGTTGATATGTAATGAGAAGTTGGTCCTATACGGAGTTCCACGGCGCCGTCATCATTTCTTAACATTACATGAACCGGTTCTAAAACAGCCGAAACCAGCACTGCACCAGAAGAATGTCCTCCTGTGTGTTTGGTGGACTGCTCGCGGCATCGTGAATCGGGAACTGCCACCAGCTGATCAGATGATGAATGCAACTGTGTAGTATCAGCAGTTGAGCCGTGTTCAAGAAAAACTCAAAACTCTGGATCCAGCACTTATGAGTAGCAAAGGGATCCTTCTGTTACAGGACAACGCTAAGCCCCACGTGGCTAGGGTGAATCGGAACACCATTCTACGCCTTGGATAGGAAACACTATTGTATCCGCCATACTCCGCGGAAATTGCACCGTCCGAATATCACCTGTTCCATTCCTTGCACAGTCACTTCAAGAACGCCATTTTAAATCCCAAGTCGAGGTGCAAAATGCACTTGATACCTTCTTTGTTTTGCGGCCGACCAATTCTACGGCGATGGAATCCGTGGCCTTCAAGAACGTTGGCAGAAGGTTGTCGAATCTGATGGGAACTATCTTTGATCTTCCAGGCACGTCTTAGATGATATATCGATGTTCGAAGGTGGTGGGTGAAAAAGCGACAAAACTTTCTTGGTTGCCCTTTTATATATATAAACACTTGAAATTATATGAACTTAGTAGCTTGAAGCCCTTGACGAACTTGCGCGTACGCTATTGATTGCTTTCCTCTTCTCATTGTTAACCATTTTCTGCTTTGAACAAAATTTGGAAGTACGCATTGAGAAAAAAGAAACATAAGTGGCGTACGTAAAAATCGTAGGTTACATGTGTAAATCCACTAGTTTAGGACTCAACGTGCAGCAAACGTATAACTGAAAAAGTATATTTTATACATACTTTCCGTATAAGTGTTCCGAATAAACGTAATTTCCGTACAAAGGAAAAAACTGTGCATTCGCTGTAAGGATCTCACATACAGATGGACGTTTCTAACATATAGTTGACATATGTAACATACGTGTATGTATGTAATATACGGAAGACTCTTAATATCATACATCCTGCAACTTCATGATGTAACATGTAAGCGTGAAAAGTATGTAGAATATGGATAACGTAAGCTCCGCACTGATTTCCGTAGTAAATACGATGATTCCGTATATTTGTACAATATACCGCTGCCCAGATAACGGATGTATCTCTGAGTAGGCAAGCATGAAGGTAACCACCAACATTATTGTCAAAATATCTTTAATAATTTTCGATTTTGGTTAAAAACAATCAACAACGAACAAAAGATAAAAATAAATGAATAAATTTAGTTATGAATCGAAATTTGAAATTTGAAAGACCAATGTGAAGTTCCCTCACTCAATTTTATTTTGTAAATGACTTATTATTTTTCGAAACAAACTATTTTCTCTTAAAATTAGTCTATAAGAAGCGAAAAACAAATAATTAGCTTGAGATTTGAATAGAAAATTAAAAGTAGAAGAAGCAGTGAGAAGTTGGCCACCAAATATATCCTCGCAATCTCTCTTTTTGTTTTAGCAAACAAGCGATTCCTTTGTCTTGAAAACAGTCAACAACAGAGAAACAAATACGTTCCATTAACATTATTTCGTAAATATATCCTTCTGTTTTTCGAAACGAAATACTTTTCTTCGAAATAATCAACGACAAACCCATATCAAATGATCCAGTTTGGTCTTGAATCGAAATTTGTAAGTAAAAGAACCAGGGTGAATTTGTCCATATCCGAAATTTGTTTTGTAAATCCCTCTTTATTTTTTGAAACAAACGATTTTCTCTTGAAAACAATCAACAACAAACGCATATTAACCGATTGATTTTGGTTTAAATGGGGCGCGATGGCTCATTGGTAGAGCGTTCATCTCCGGTGCTTGGAGTCCCTGGTTCGATCTCAGCTCGCGCCGTGTGAACTTTGTGGAGGACAAACACCGTGCTCGTGGGTTTTCGAGGGTTCTCCCGTTCCCCCACTTTCTTCATTCCACCATTTCATTCATTTCTCATCATCACCGTCTCCTTTAGCCTAACCGGCATACCGTGGGACGTAAAACTTAAAGATTTCATTTCATTTCATTTGATTTTGGTTTACAATCGAAATTTGTAAGTGGAAGGACCAGGGTATTTAGACATATCCGAATGTTGTTTTGTAAACATTTCTTTATGATTTTCAAAACAAATGCTTTTTACTCCAAAACGATCAATAACAAATAGAAATCAAGCGATTGACTTCGGTTTTGAATCGAAATTTGAAAGTGAGGGGACAACGTGAAGTTGCGCAACCCAACTTTATTTTGTGAACATGTCCGTACGTTTTTCGAAACAAACGAATTTTTCTTCAAAACAATCAATAACAAACGAAAAACAAACGATTGGCTTCAGTTTCGAATCAAAATTTGAAAGTTGGGGGTTGATATGAAGTTGCCCCCCCCCCCCAACTTTATTTTGTAAATATTTCTGTGCGTTCATAGAAACAAACAGTTTTTTCTTCATAACAATCAGTAACAAACGAAAAACAAACGATTGGCTTCGGTTTCGAATCAAAATTTGAAAGTGAGGGACTACTGTGAAATTGGCCCCCGCAACTTTATTATATGAATGTGATTGTACGTTTTTCAAAACAAATGATTTTTTTCTTCAAAACAATCAATAACAAACGAAAAAAAACTATTGGCGTCGGTTTGGAGTCGAAATTTGAAAGTTGGGGGCAGAGTGAAGTCCCCCCCAAGTTTATTTTGTAAGTATGTCCGTACGTTTTCCGAAACGAACGGTTTCTTCTTCAAAACAGTCATTAATAAACGAAAAACAATCGATTGGCTTCGGTTTTGAATCAAAATTTGAAAGTAGGGGGCTAGTGTGAAGTTGGCCCCAAAATTTTATTTTGTGATTATGTTCATACGTTTTTGGAAACAAACTATTTTTTCTTCAAAACAATCAATAACAAACGAAAAACGAACGATTGGCTTCGATTTCGAATCGAAATTTGAAAATGGGGGGGGGGCCAAGTTCACATACGTCAGTCATTTTACGTCTATTGAGAAGTTTGTACATAGTTCGATGTGATACCGTACTTATTGAAAGGTATTTTCGAAATATAGTCCTTTGAAAAACGTCAAATTTTGAATTCCTTGTAACTTTGTGTCTACCTGTTCGAAATACATCATATGATGACAGTATTTGATATTAATATGCTTCGGAGTGCGTTAGCCCGTCAATTTTACTTGTAATTTTACTGTTGTATGTTTGCAATACTGCATGACAAGTGTAGTATTGTAAATTTCCGTTTTAGATGTAGATTTGAAATATGTAATAACTTGAGGTAATGCCATTTAAAAACCTTAAACTTTATGATGGGTTGGCAATAGTGTTAAGCTTGTGGTGTCACCTAGCATGCCCAATAATGCCCCTGGTGACATTTGCGTAGTACAAAATTTTAGCGTTTTTGTTTATTACTTTAAAAGTTACAAGGGTGTATCAAGATAAATGGTCCGCCTTGTAAACATACAAGGTAGAAGGTAACTCCACCGAAAATCTTTCGGAGGTGATTCCTTATATGAAATGAAAGAAAATATCCATAATAAACATGAGTCGAAAAACGTCTCCTTTCAGAGTTATGAACTACCGAAAATTCGAAAAATCACGTTTTGTAACGCCCTACCTTAGAAACTATAGGACCTATCCCAAGCGGTTTAAGGAATTACACAGGAACTAGTGTGCGCTCTATCTAAATATCCATGTTTTACCATCCTCCGTTATCGGCGAAACGAACTATAAAAAGAAAGTTGAGGTATAGGAATAATCCTTTAAGTACTAATGGTGCGTTCGTTTCGCTGGTATCCGTGAATTCTGAAACATGGATATTCAGACAGAGCGCATATTAGTTCCTGTATGATTCCTTAAACCGCTTGGGATAGGTCCTATAATTTTTAAGGTAGGGTGTTTCGAAACGTGATTTTTCTTCATTCTATCATTTCATTCATTTCTCATAATCACCGTCTTTTAGCCTAACCGGCATAATCGTGGGACGTAAAACTTAAAGATTTCATTTCATTTTTTAAAAAATGACACACAAACATAGTCAACGTCTTGCGAATGAAATCAGAAAAATAAACACACTGCTGAACAAGACTGCACTTATTTAATATAAAAACACATTTACACGTGACGTTTCGATCTTCTAGCCAAGATCCTCATCAGACGTACACTCTGATGAGGATCTTGGCTAGAAGATCGAAACGTCACGTGTAAATGTGTTTTTATATTAAATAAGTGCAGTCTTGTTCAGCAGTGTGTTTATTTTTTTAAAAAAAATATACCGTATGACCAACTGAAATGTTCGCCGCATGGTCGGACAGTCTTTCATGTGCTCGCATGACATAATGTTAAGTATTTTATTTCAGTACACAGAGGCAAGCCGAATTGCAAGGAAGACAGATAAGAAAAAAAATTATAGTGATACGGCTATGAATTACTGATGAAATTAGCTAGCAGATAGAAAGATGTGCTCAACTCACTGCTATTGCAACCCATGAAAGATTATGAGTATCCATATATAGTACATTCAACTTGGTCATAGCATAAGCTCTCAGGTAACATTATTTCTGACTTTCTGGACCTAAGTTTGTTACTTCTTAATTCACGTATAAGTCCCCAGTCGCCTCATGATGATGAAAAAATGAAATGAAATATTTTAAACTTTTACAACCCATATTATGCCTTGCAGGCACTGGAGACATTAACAGCAGGACATACTGGCCAATGCCCCGACAACTTTGAACAAAGAAGTGTCAGAACCGCAAAATGTGAGGCGTCGGTGTACAAGGGATTCAAGTCCAGTTTTGGTCCATTTTGTATATATTTCATATTTAAGATGTTTACCTGAAGTTCCTTTCAATGCTTAAGGATTCATATCGAGATATTGTAAATAACTCTTAAAATGTATTTTAAAAAACTGTTCCCTTTTCCATGGACACACTTAATGCATCTTTTTCTCACAACTTTGGTAATCGGACTTCTACCTACTGTATGTATATCTTTTGTACTTCTTTGTAATCATACATATTATTTTCTCGCTCCTTATGTACACTCATGTCCAAAATTATTGTCACATATCTATAGCTGTCTTCTTGTAAAAAATATAATTTGATAATGATTTTGCAGGGTACTTTTAATACTGACACTATGTGTATAATCGGGAAATGCATATTTCTGGTAAATTTCATAGGAAAAGAATAATAAATACGAAAATTAGAATGAGTAAAACAAAGGAGACAAGAAAGTTTTATTTTCATTTTATTGTTCTTATTTATTGCTAAATGAACCAGAAAGTTTTATTTTCATTTTATTGTTCTTATTTGCTGCTATTTTGACATGAAATATTCTACATACATGTCTTTGCCGATTATATACATACTAACATTATAAGAAATACCGGACGAATTCGTTATCAAATTATAAGTTATTCCTACAATAACTATTTATAGATATGCGACAATAATTTTGGACATGAGTGTACCTAATTGTGTAAACGATTAAAATATATTAAACTACTAGCGTATATTACCCGCTTCGTTGGGTTGAAATAAATAACTGGGTTTATTACCCGCTTCACTGGGTTTAAATGCACATCTTTGTATCTAATGTATTTTTTTGCCATTAATTTGTTATTGTTTATTGTAGCAAGCATGTTTACACAATTTTTGTTAATGTTTGGGAACATTGTGATGTAGTAACAGTCTTTTTCTCTTAGTTGTAAATTAAGTGTGACTCGTGTTCTAATACTGAAGAAATAACTATTTTTTCCGTAATTCAATTAGTCCTTAATGTTATTCAAGTGCTGTATGTTACATGAAATTTTTTGTCTTTTGATTTTTAACCATAACATATAAATTTTCGGGATTCCCAACTCTAGACATTGCACATAAAGTTACCCGTGTGAGAAGCAAGGGGTTGTTAGATCTATCCCTGCTGTCATGAATGTTTGCCCCTGAGATTTGTTGATGGTCATTGCAAATGACAGTCTCAAAGGGAATTGAAAACGCTTGAATGGAATAGTGAAGTCTGTTGATGTTAATGGCAGTTTTTTTTTTTTCATTTTTAAATTTTCCTGCTATAATAGTGGCCTCTATCAATTTTCCCATACAATTTTCTACTCATAATCTTGTCCCGTTGCACAAATATGGAGGATTCAGATTTCGAAGTAGTATTACTATCGCTCCGCGTTTTAATAACAATTTGTGGGAAGCATTCCCGGTATATCTAATGAGTTTAGAAATTCTGTAGGATAGTTGACAATTTCATTCTTATCTGTTATTGAATCTATTGATGAGTACGTCATACTTCTCCTGGAATTTCAGCCTATATCAGATTATTCAAAGGGGTTACATACTCACCCCTCCTCATCCCCCAAGCGCCAGGGCTGAAAATGGATTTAAAGAGCATCAGAAGTGTCACTGGTCATCTCGGCGAACGCAAAAACTATAGAAAAAATGAAATGAAATCTTTGTTTTACGTCCCACGGTTATGCCGGTTATGCTAAAGAAGACGGTCATTATGAGAAATGAATGAAATGGTGTAATGAAGAAAGTGGGAGGAAACGGGAGAACCCCGAGAAAACCCACGCATACGGTGTTTGTCCACCACAAAGTTCACTTGGCGGGAGCAGGGTTTGAACCCGAGACCCCATTCGCCAGAGGTGCAAAAACTATAGATTCAACAGTAATATCGGTTATTTCGACCATATATATATATATATATATATATATATATATATATATATATATATATATATATATATATATATATATATATTCCACTCCTGCATGTTGCGGGCCATAGCATCGGAAGTGTCACCGTTCATCTCAGCGACCACAAAAATAATGTGGATTCAGCACTAGTGCTCTCAACGGGTCGGGTCGGGTCGGGTTGAAGACCGACCCGACCCGTGACCCGAATTGACTGACCCGACCCGATGACCCGACCCGACCCGACTGACCCGAACCGTGATCCGATCTGATTGACCTGACCCGATAACCCGATCCGAGCTGACCCGGTTGACCCGACCCGACAACCCGACCCGAGCTGACCCGATTGACCCGACCCGACAACCCGACCCGAATAACCCGACCCGACAACCCGACCCGAGTTGACCCGATTGACCCGACCTGAATTACCCGACCCGACAACCCGACCCGAGCTGACCCGACTGACCCGACCCGACAACCCGACCCGAACTGACCCGGCTGACCCGACCCGACAACCCGACCCAAACTGACCCGATCCGAGTCGGGTCGGGTCGGGTCACGGGTCGGGTCGGGTCAACCCGACCCGTTTGAGAGCACTATGGTCACGACACTGGGTGAACGCCAAAATGCACTCACATTGGGAAACTAGTTTTAAAAGCATAATTTTAGAAAATAAAGCATAAAGCATAATTTAAAATATATAGCACAATTCTTGGAAAATTCTCTTTAACTGAAAGTTTAACATACTGTGTTAATATTTTTTAAAGCCGATATTTACAATGCAAAATCATTGAGAACATACCAATGCAACAATGAAGAGCTTATTTTCATTTCTGTAAACTTTCCGGTGCAATCCTTTGATGTGGAGAAAAGAAAAGAAGAAATTTTTCCGCCAACAATGAATAGTATGCAAGAACTCCATACTATATTGTTACAGTGACGACGCCAGCTTTAAGTTCTTAGGAGGGCAAAGGAGGGGTAGATACATTTTCGGGGGGCGGCTATTTGCCATATCAAAAATGACATATTTATTACGTTTGACTTATTTTACATTACATTGTGTATTTCGTTGCTGTTTTTATGTTAGATCTATATGATTATAAATTAAACTTATTTCAAATAAAATTTGTAACTAACAAATAAGTAACGTCTGCACATGAAATATTTTTCAATGAAACTTTTGAAGCCTAAACATAAATTGAATTACTTTCGCGTATGCTACAAGTAACACATTTGTCTATATGCTACGTATCTCTCGCTCTCTCCCTCTCTCTCTCTCTCTCTCTCTCTCTCTCTATATATATATATATATATATATATATATATATATATATATATATATATATATATGTAGAGAGAGAGAGAGTGAGAGAGAGAGCCAGAGAGAGAATTTACGAGGAGCTGCTGAAAATGTCGTAGTCCAATCCAGAAGGAGTGTAGGTACTAGGTAGAAAAATGAAACCGTACTTTAGAAAAACATATCTCTGTATGTACAAATATAAATTTTCATATTAATAATGAAATTCTTATTGTTTCTCAGGCCTCTGAAGTGATTGTGTGTGCCCAAACAGATAATTTCACGAACATCCAGATCCTTACTGTTATAACATTTTTGTTCCACCAAGGAAAGTCACCGAAGTAAATTAATTAGGAAATCAGTGAAACACCGCGGGACTCTCCTCCGTTATATATAGTGTTGAAGAAGTAATTGGCTTAGTATAAACGTAGCAATTTCTCAACAAATTATGCTTTACATCCAGGATGATTAAAAGCAATGACTCTTCCTGGAATCATGGATGCAATTTGTGACATTATTCTTGAAAATTGCAGCATTTCAGCCAGTGGTGGATATAGCCCGGGGCCGGAGGGCCTAGGCCACCCCAGTTTTTGTGTGACAAAAATAATTTAAGCTATTTATATTTATTATAGTCTGAGGTCTGCACCCCACTTTCTCAGTTTTTACCTTCTCAGCAAAACTTGTGTCAGGGATTCTGGGCATTTCTTTGGAACTCGTCGGTAGCATAATTCAGAATGGCTTGGGTATGCGCAAGTTCTCGGCATAATGGATTCCCAAAATATATGTCAGGAGAATAAAAGTGTAACGGCATTAAGAGAAGTATTCTTCCAATTTGACCGTAATGCTGATCAATTTCGCTGACGAATAGTAACCATAGATGAAATATGGTTGTACCACTATGATCCTGAATCGGAACAACAGTCAATGGAGTAGTAGCACTCATTTCTCCATCGCCCCAAGAAGTTCAAGACACAGAAGTAGGTTGAGAAACTGTTTGGAACATTCTTCTGGTATAAGTATGGAGTGGTAGACTACCTCTTCAATGGTCAGATATTTAATCCAGAATCTCTACATTACTTACAAAACTGAAAGAAAAATTCAAAGTTCAACGCTGCGGAAAATGAAAAGAAAGGAATTCTGTTCCTTCAGGAGAATACACCTGTCCATCAAGCCCCTGCGAACATAACTGACATTGCATAATCTAGGATTTCAATGTCTAGATCATCATTCTTATTCCGCAGATTTAGCTCCGTCTAACTATTACGTGTACTTATTTCCCAAACTTAAATAACACTTGAAAGATGCCATTTTAGATCTGATAGGGGTAGTGCTACGAACAATGATGCGAGGAAATCTAGATTTTTTTTAACTTTTCTGCAAAAGCTGGAGCACTGTACAAGGTAGTATATTGACTCTCGGGGGAAGAGAAGAAGAAGTAAAACTTCACCAATCCACGTGCACTCCTTCTGGGTTGGGCTACGAATTTTTCAGCAGTTCCTAGTCAATATGGTAGACGTCACGTCAGTACTTTGAAACAAAATAAGTAAAGGAGCACTAGTATAAACCAATTACTAACTAAAGATCAGCACTCTGACAATACATTTTATTGGGAATCAATTTCATTCCATAATTTTATTATTATCATTTGCAGGAAGGGAAAACACAACTCTTTTTATCTCCTTCAAAAAATTAAGCCCTAGTAGTTGCAAACTAAGCTGTTACAAGCACAGCCTCTGAATATTGGAAGCCGAGAATAATGTTTCAGAAAAAAGAAGTTTTAAATAAAACAAAATATGAAACTGAAAACTTCAAACCTGGACAAATACAAACAAGTTACGTAACTGGTTTTACCTTTCTTTTGTTTCCAATCGAAGTTGATCCAATGAGAAGAAAACAAGTCGACCAAATCTACTATTGTTCGCTAGGCACAATTATTAAAAATTATAAGAAAGAAGTATAACTAAAATTTACCTCAAAAGGGGCTAAATTAGAAAACAGAAATATGCGTGCATACCCAGACGCTCAAAGAAGAAAGCTTGAGGATTAATCTGCCACATAGTAAATTCATGGAAAGTAGACTACAATTTATCAATGAGATTGGTTATGATACTGATATATAATACTACATGAAGAATGTTTAAAGATTGTACGAGTCTGGGGGGGCAGTCTAGGTGGCAGTCAGGGGGGCAGAAGTAGCTACTAGGTGGGCGCTCGGCCCCCTTGCCCCCCTCTGGCGTCATCACTGTATTGTTATGTTTACTTTTGAACTTAAGCACTTTCTGTACTTTTTGGTGGCATCTTTTACTTTCCCTTTCTGTATATATGTACCTGTAAGGCGCACACAAATGATAGAAAAAATTTATTCGAGCAAAGCACATCTCTTTAAAATGAATTAAGTAGAAAGTTCATTAAATATGAGAGAAACTAGTTGCAAAAAAATATCAATAAATAGATCAAGATATTTAGAATATTTGATGTATAATAAATATACATTATACACGATTAATGTAAAATAATCATTGAAATTAACAATAAAGCATAATTTAAAAAAAGCATAATTAAACAAGAAATAAAGCATAATGTGGGTTGCTCTAACAATTAAGTTGTATGAAGACGAGAAGAAAACGAAAGCTGATTCCTTAACGAATTTCGTTGATCATCTTTGTGTCTACAAAAACGCATTCCTAGAAACCTACAAGCTAGGTATCATCTCTGTGATTATATCAGTTTCTAGTGCTACATGTGAAAGGTCATTCTCTTCTTTGAAAAGATTAAAGACTTGTATACGCAAGTCAATGACTCATGATAGGTTGAAAAACTTAGTGTTACTTTATATTGAGAAGAAAATTGCTAAATCGTTAGATCTTTAACAAGTTGTGGATATGTTTGCTGCTGCCAACACGAATAGAAAGGTCCTCTTCCAGTAGAGGCATGAACCTATAAGTTATTTTCTTTACCTGTAAAAGTGTATTTGCTTCCACTTAAGTCAACCAGCTACACATATTTTAAACGCCATGATTAAATAACTATTTACTTATATTAGAAATCAATTGCATTAATGAATCCTAGTTGTTTGAGGTACTAAATTCTTATATTTTCACTGTTTTCCAAAGAGTAAAATCATGAACAATAAAGATGGAAACATTCACCTTGAATACACACACACTATATATATATATATATATATATATATATATATATATATATATATATATGTATATATTGGAGATGTCCCCCTCAAAATCCTCTTGGGCCCTTCATTGCCCCCCCCCCTGAAAAAAACTCTAGCTACGCTACTGGACACCATGCACCAGAGATGAATTCTCTACCACTGAGCCACCGCGGCCCTGCTTGGGCTTGATCGTCCATATCCAATCTCTCTTTTGGCGTTGCTTAAACAACTTCTAGTTTTGTTCTAAATCCAGACTCCATATTGGCGTAGATATTAATATTACAGTCGATTGGTAAAATCAATCTTCCACATTTAAAAATTAAAGTACACACAAGTAGAAAAAGAAGCATTTATCATAAAAACAATAACTGCAAGTGTTCAAAATAGATTTATGGTTTCTATAAAATCAATTGAAAATTGCTATTTTTAATTAGGCAGCTAGTGAAAAACAGCAGCTTTCGACAGCAGTTTAAACTCAACCTAAACTCAGTTGACCAAAGTGAACTGACCCGACTGACCCGACCCGACAACCCGACCCGATAACCCGACTGACCCGACCCGACAACCCGACTCGATAACCCGACCCGAGTGACCCGACCCGATAACCCGACCCGAGCTGACCCGATTGACCCGACCCGACAACCCGACCCGACAACCCGACCCGAGTGACCCGACCCGATAACCCGACCCGAGCTGACCCGATTGACCCGACCCGACAACCCGACCCGACAACCCGACCCGAGTTGACCCGATTGACCCGACCCGACAACCCGACCCGAATAACCCGACCCGACAACCCGACCCGAGCTGACCCGACTGACCCGACCCGACAACCCGACCCGATTAGCCTGACCCGACAACCCGACCCGAGCTGACCCGACTGACCCGACCCGAGTTGACCTGACCCGACCCGACCCGTTTGAGAGCACTATTCAGCACTAATATCGGTCATTTTCGATCATTTTTAAATATCTCTTACTTCCTCTCCCCCAAATTGCGGGTTTAAATTTAGATTTAAAAGGGGTCGAAAGTGTCACTGTTCATCTAAGCGACCCAGAAAACTATAAATCCGACACTGATAGTGGCCATTTTCGATCATTTTTATATATCTTCTTCTCCCCCTCCCCGAAGTGGCGGGGCTGATTTTGGATTTATACCGGATCGGAAATGTATCTGTTCATCTGCTGAATGATCTCGAAAACTATGGATTAGACACTAATATTGGTCATTTACGATCATTTTTAAATGTTTATCCCCCTCCCCCTCCCAAACTATCAGGGCTGAACTTGGATTGAAACAGCATCAGAAGTGTCACTGTTTCTCTCATCGACCCCGAAAAATATGGATTCAACACTAATATCGGTCATTTTTGATCATTTTTTAAATTTCTCTCCTCATACCCCTCCTCTACGTTGCATCGTCAAAGTGAGTAACCTAAAGTTATCCCCGCCTCCAAATTCATGTATGTTGAAAATTTGATCGAGATCGGTTGGGTGGTTCAAGAGTGATGAAGTCACAAAGGCAGTCATTTTTATTTTAATTTTTTACATATATCTCCCCCTCCCCTTCGCCGAGGATCTACCGTTAAAGTGAAATTACAAAAATGTTTCGATATACGAACCTCGTGTATCTTGAAAATTTGATTGAGATCGGTTGGATAGTTCAAGAGTTATTGTTACAAAAATAATCACTTTCAGTCTTAGACTCTATATACAGTGAAACCTGTCAACTTGGCCACCTCTCTAAGTTGGCCACCTGCTTATCTTGGCCTAGTTCATCTTGAACCTGCATTTTCCCATAAGACATTCGTTACTTACTACTCTATAAGTTGGCCACCTGTCTATCTTGGAAGTTGGCCACACTGGAGCAATATTTACCCTATGATGATAATGATAAATTTACCTGTGTATCTTGGCCACGCAAAATACAGTTTTGTTATTTTTCTTAACTCTTTCGAATTTCCATATGAAAGGCAGATGTTCTGTATTTGTGACTGGACACAAAGAAGCATAGATTCCCACGATTTGTTCTTGAAGGTCAATGACCAGAACACTACCCTCATAAAGGGGTGGTGAAGGAAGGTGTGAATAAGAAAAAGCACGTACAGGAATTCAGGAAATTGTTGTACGTATTTGTTGACCCTATCTGTTTTGGTAAAATCATTAGCTATATCAACTCCTCTCATCAGCGGGGAGCTTTAGTAATTCCGGAAAATTCTCAAATTGTCAACTATTGGCACCTGTCGGCTTGTCAAAAGATAGCGGAGTTTTTGAGGTATGAATTCCCTGATGATTTTCTCAAAACATCTTTTGCTCCGAGGGAAACACTTCTAGCTCATTAACAAGAGGTAGTTAACTACAATATTAGAATGTGCATATCTGCCAAAAAGAATAAAACAAATACGTCTAGAATGAACCACCATTCACTAACAACTAAAAAGAAGTCATATAAATTACATATGAATTTCTCAATTTATAACTTAGCTTTTCTTGTTTTCAATCTGAATAACTCAGTGTGTTATAATATTAATTTCAATAAACTGCGTACATACGCTTCTATTTCATGGTTGTTTGTGTTATTGTGTTTTCAATCCGAATAATCCAATGTACCAGACTAGTTTTCAGGAAGAGAAAGGTATGCACATTTATTAAACATACTATAGTAATGTTTTCTAGTACTGTATATTTTTATGATTACTCTATATACATTATTTATAAGTAGCTGTGGTGCCACTGATTATTAAAATTTTACAATCAAGTAATACTAGAAATCCTATTCTAAAAATACACAAATTACACTTATTTTCTGTAAGTTGGCCACCTGTCTAAGTTGGCCACTTTTCAATGGAACCGATGGTGGCCAACATAGACAGGTTTCACTGTAAATTGATAATATATCTCCCCTTCCTTCTCACCCCTACGTTGCTCCGTCAAATTTAAATCATAAAAACGATCCCAGACCTAAGCCTCATCTATGTTGAAAATTTTTATCAAGATCGGTCGAGTGATTCAGGAGTTACTAAGTTTTATTTTGTACACACTCTCCCCTTACCCTCAGTTCTGCCATCAAAGTGAATAGCCTAAAACCAGCCCAGCCTCGAATCTCATCCATGCTACAAATTTGGTCGAGATCGGGCGGGCGGTTCAGGTGATTTAGAGTTACATAGTGATTTTCAGTTTCATATATATAGATTTAAATAAGAATCACGCTATGGTTAATCCCACGCTCGAGCGAAGTTAAAGGAGTACATTTTAGTTGTTTGATCGCTTAGTTTGATCTTTTTCAATGAATTAAAAGAGAAAAAAAAACTTTTTTTCTGCGGTGCAGGGGGTAGGGGGAATCAAACCTTCCTGGCTAAGCAAATCAATAGAATTAAAAATAAATCTTGAGCAACTTGTTTCGTTTTTAACCCTACGTGCACAAAGGGGTTGCGCTTAACATCGTGCACCAAGGGAGGGTTAAAAAATGTCCACCACATAAAATGTAATTTTCTGTCCCAGAAAATGTAATTTTCTACTGTATTTTGTACTAAACGTAAACTAAGACAACTAAAGGCCACGAACAGAACTATTATTATGTATGTTAACATTTTTATTTGTTATTCTCATAATATATTTTAAAAGCAAAGAAATGCTATTAGCATATTTTCCTAATTACAAGAATAAGGATGTGGTAGTACAAACATAAGTTATTTTCATTGTTTAAAGCTACAGAGTAAACGTAATTTTATTATATTACCTGCCATAAATCATTGTCTGTTACTTTGAATCAATAATATTGCATTTACAAGCGAGGCATATGTTGTTTTTTTTCACTATGTTTTCCACAAACAAAGGCTTCATATTTTGAGCATACAATTGTTATTTTTGCAAGTTTCTTCAATTGAATGCTTTTCGATTTGGCTTCTTTGCAACAAAGAACTCATCTTCCTCTTCGTGTCTTTGGTTCTTTCAGTTCCGTAACACTTTTCGTGACTGTGTGTCCCAAAACATATTCTATTGCTGCAACAACGTGATTCTGGAGATCAATTGGATCCTTAGCTCTTTCCTGCACAGTTTCTTTGATAAGTTCCGTGCCGAATTGTTGGAGGAAACTATACCGTTTGTTAGATCTTTTTTATGCCACTCTGGATTAGTCAACACGAAAATAGAATATGAATTGATACAAATGATATCCAACACGAAAGAAACACAGATAATGGCCATCTTTGGGTGTTCCTTTTGATGGTATACCTCCTGGGCATTTGGTCAATGGAGTCGCTCCATCTTTGGTCGAGTTATAAAACAGTAATTATAATATCGGACTTATTTTTTATGACTTTCATCGCATTTTGTATCTGCATGCTGTGTCGAGAGCATGACTAATATTTTTCTACTTTCTTTGTTTTTTTCCGAACAATGTACGACACAATTGTGACTGGTGGATTACAGAAGCAGGATCCGTAAATGCAAATATGTTGGAGTGTAATTCTTTGCCTTTAGTGAACTTCAGTTCTTCTGGAATGTGCTTCCTATTGCACTGCATCGTTCCAACTAGAGTAAGATTATCGTCTCTGTACAATTCTTTGGCAAGCTCTACAGATTTATAATACCTGCCAGTTGTCACATTGCGTCCTGTATTTACAATAGGAACAACAAGTCGTTTCACTATTTCTTTAGGGCCCCTTGATTGGGGGATCGATCCTTCTACTTTGCCGACGTAAACTTACATATTGAGGACATAACGCTGTACATAGTCTGCTAACATTCTTATCAATATCCCATACTTTTTGGGCTCAAATTGTTGTCTTATTTACACCCATCAAAATCAAAATTCCAATCAAAAGCCGTAGAGCTTACGCCGAACAGGGTTTAGTATCAGAATTTTAAACTTAGCTTCATATAACAGCTTGTACATTATGGTGACACGCTGCACCAAGGGTGGGTACTTTATGTCCACCACCAAAACTTTTTTTTAAAAAAATAGGTTAATTTTCAGAAATTGAAAACACTGAAAAGCAGAAAGTACAGTTTACATAAGTTTTTACAGAAAACCTGAGTTATGGTGTGATACTAACGAAATATCCATAAAAATTGTCATTTTTGGAAAGGGTGGACATTTTTTAACACCCCTTGGTGCACGTAGGGTTAATGCTTTCTACTCGCACCAGCAGATGGTAAATTCTTCTGCTTATCCTTATAAGAGACCCTCCCCTCCCCCCCCCAAAAAAATAGTATATAACCAATTTGTTGTAATTTTATTAGGGTTTAAGAGAGCTTCTGGGAAATAAGTTTTCATTAACGTAACTATACAATACTTGTGACGAGCATACTGCATATTAGCAGGATCAACATTTTGTATTATTACACAAGAGGAGTAGGCTTGAGCACATTAAGTCCTTTCCTACGCCACTAGTCCAGAATTTGGGCATATGCATAGAAGACAAAAAGTCCTCTTGCATGTTGTCGAATTCCACGTTGTGTACGAGTAAAAATGAAATGAAATATTTGAGTCTTACGTCCCACGATTATGCATGTTAGGCTAAAGAATATGGTGATGATGAGTAATGAATGAAATGGTGGAATGAAGAAAGTGGGTGGAAACGGGAGAACCCCGAGGAAACCCACGCACACGGTGTTTGTTGACTACAAAGTTAACTTGGCGGGGGCTGGGATCGAACCCGGGACCCCAAGCACCAGAGCTGTGCGCTCTACCATTAAGCCACCGCGGCCCCTGTAGTTGACATGTAAATAATTGATGGTTGGATAAGTGGTAATTGATGGACAATTGAGCTTTTCGCCAGTAACATCGATTTGTAATCCGTAGTTCGCGGAACAGTAGTTCTTACTACTAATAGAAGAATCTAGGATTTGAGCCCGAGATTTCAGCAATTTTGAAACCAGAATGCTAAATGCTAACTTTTATTTGTTCTACCAAGTACACATACCGAGTACAAAACACAACTCGATACCAATTACGGACACTAATAAGAATGAGACATCTATGCAGAGTTCACTAAGATTACACGACCCGTTCCGTTTAATCACTCGTGTAGTTTGACACTCTTTCACTAGTATGAAAATTGTGCGAATCGATTGATCGTCCTGCAATTTCGAATATTTCCACGGAAAGTCTGACAAGGAGTTGTCAGGTGTTTCTAGTTCAATGAAATCTTCGGGCTGCATGCATTAACCTCACTATCTGAATATTCGGGAGCAACAGGATTGCGCACACTATAGATCTCGAATTGCGCACAAATCTCTGTTGGTCTTTCTGAACACAGATTTTTGCCCAATGTTGCCACAATGGTAGATTTAAAATCTGTGCGCAAAGAAGGTTTTTCTTCAGACTCGGATAGAAACAGAAATTAGAAATAAAATGCATATTATACTGAGGATTAACTAAATATAATTTGGTCAGTAGATACAAGAAGCCATGACCCTCCAAATTTACAATCCAAATGTTAAAATTTTCTTGTCTCATAATCTGAATCCCTTTGGAGTTCTAGTACCTATTTTTAGGTACTAAAGTAGCGTCTTCATTATTCGATTAAAAAAGAAGCAATAAAGCTTTTTACTTTTTTTCAAGTCCAGAGGCACTGTAAAACACGTTACGTATGGTTTCACGCCTTCCTGCGTCGAGACATAGGAGGTGATGACATCATAGCTTTAAAAAAAATATTTTTGTTAGGCCTATTTTCATTATTTTTTGGCGGGCTTACTTTCGCACCTAGAAAATTGAAATTTTGTACAAACATTCAGTCCACCGAGTAGTTATTTATTAGATTTTTTCGGATCTCTGCGTTAGCACAAGGTGGATCCAGAGGGGCAAAAAGGTAAATAAAAGGGATTTTATGGTTTTAAAAAATCCCTTTTTTCGCGATTTTCCCGCCTGAGATACATGATGGAGACATGTGAAGGGTCCGTTTGAAAGGCAGTTTTATTCTGAAGATAATAAAGGACGAACTATGATTCTAGGATAAATAGGGATGTCTCAGGAAATGTTCTGCCTGAGATCAAAATATTTTACAGTAATCTGAAGCATTGTCGGGATTATTGATATTCTTCCCGCCCTGATTGTTCAAGATAAAAGCTTGAAATTTTGTACAGGCATTTAGTACACCCCTTAGTGTTTTCCAGTTGAGTTTTAGGTCTCTGCATTAACACAGTGGGGGTCCAGAGGGGCTCAATTTTATTTTTTAAAAAAAGAAATATTTTCAAAGAATATTTTCCCGATTTCTCTCAAAATTTCCCGCCTCAGGGACATGATAAGGAGATGTGAATGGTACCATTTGAAAGGTTGCTCTATTGTAAAAAGAAAACAAGGTATGAACCATGATCCTATGATAAATAGGGATGATGCTGTAGCCGCTTGACTGAAAGTCTCTAATTTACCTTAAAAAGCCGGAATCTATAAGGGTTAAGCATTTCATACTGCTTCAATATAATGTTAAGTTTCTTTAAATCTTCCTTTTTTTATGTATTGGTATATCCTTTCGCAATTGATCTTAATTTTAATTTTGTTTCTGATTGTATCTTCAACAAAGAAGAGACCACCTGATAAATATCTGGACCAAGTGAATAGAATTATTAATTGTAATGTTTGTGAAATGTTTTTGCCCTATTTTCGTTCGAGGAGCTACTGAGGGTTCTGAAGGCCATATTCTAGGTGGGAACCTAAATAAAACAAAGCAAACATTTATGATGAGATTCTTAATGTTACTACTACTACTACTACTACTACTACTACTACTACTACTACTACTAATAATAATAATAATAATAATAATAATAATAATAATCATCATCATCATCATAATAGTAATATAGTATACATACTTCCCACTACTAGCCAAGTTTTATGGAAAAATTGAAAAAGTGAATAATTTTCTCCATTGTCGTAAAGTTTTGCTTTGGTAAATTTATTGAGGTCTGTCGTTAACGTCTGGTCATATAATAGGATACTTGTTGCAATAATATGTGCGATACCATAAACTTAAATTACAATATTATTAGTATAATACAACGATGTGAGTAAACTACTTCCTCATACTAATTACACTGCATTCCAATATAATCCTTGCAAAATTACACGATTTACTTATTAATAATATGGAATCTGTATCTTAAATAACCTTCCTAAATCTAGTTAGAATATATAATTAGAAACAGTATGATGTAGCTACCTGCTAGTTTTATTAATACACTACGACTATGCATAGTAAATGCTATCATTGTTCGTACCTAATGTTACTCGCACAAGTTAGGATGATAATCTTAGCTTCTTCATTTATAAATAGTAACTTTGCTCCATCATAACTGAACTCAACTTCTCTTTCAATCACTTACTGAAGCAGCCTCTGTACTCGGAAGAACTGGTGTGAGATCTTTTTTTTCGAATGCAGCATATAGCTTCTCTATCCTTATGTGTTAATTCCTCTCTATTTTCTAAATTAGCTCAATCCTAGTAATTTTATTCGGCCTTTGTTCGGGTAATCCGCTGCTCTCTTCCTACAGATTTACATAACAGAAGAGAAAATATTTTCCATCTGACAACATTGCTTAATTTTTCTGTGCGCAATCCTGTACATAATGACAGCTTGTCAATGACTTACCAGATAAAACTGAAAAAGTGTGCGCAATCTCATTGCAGCCGAATATTCCTTTTAACCTCTGCTTTATGTCTTATCTACCCCAGATATCTCCTTTGTTTTCGGTAAAGAACCAGAAAGAAAAACCAAATCAGTAAAATCTGAGAGGTTTACAGAAATGATCATGGGCGTCTCTGGTGGGGGGGAAGAGGGTTACGCGTCCCTCCCCAATATTTTGAAGTACAAAATATTCCATATTTTATTCTAATTTAATTTATTTACTAACGACCGTATTTGGAATATAATATTCAGGCTGTGAAACGATTATAACAGAGTTCAGAGTTCTCAGGGGGGTCCGTGAAAGTAACAAATGAAATCGAAGATAATACATAGCTTGGGTTAGGTAGTACCATTTAAATAGCTTTTTTTATGTCCCCCCCCCCACAATTTACATGCCAGAGACGCTAATGGAAATGATATACTGCATTATAACATTACACTTGCGTTGGACAGAAGCATTTTTCGAACGCTGCTTATTATATATGAATTAATTACAATTTATTATGGCAACATACAGCTAGCGGCGTACTAAATTCTTACGATGACTTTGGCGAGAAATGTTCGCGGATCACTGGGCAAGAAAAGTTTGTAACGTTTCCGTTTTTTTTTTTTTTTAATTTCAAATAGCCAATAATAATAATACATTTTCGAAAACAATTAATTTCAACAATGTTATTACTGCTAAGCAAATGAAAGATTTGTTTGCTTCCATTGTTGCAATGTTAAAGTAAGCTCACTGCCCGTTGTACGTTAGTGGCCTAATATTACAAGATAATTTTGTTTCAAGCCACCATTATGTGATGTTTTACGTAAACAAATCCGAATTCATAATTGTTTTTATTTACATTGAATCGATGGGTCTTCATAAAATCAGTGTCAAATTGTGTTTATGTTCTTTGGCGTTGTGAGTCCTCTAAAAGTGTGGAGCTCCTTCGTGGCTAAGTGGTTAGCGTACGCGCCTTTGGCGTGGGAGACCCGGGTTCGATTCCCGGCGGGAGCTCATGTGGTTCGGATTCCACGTTAATCAGTAGGTCCACGTCTCATATAGCCTCGCTGCTGAAAGGGACGCTAAACTAAAACCAACAACATCCTCTAAAAGTGTGAGGCCCTGCGTCATCACAAACCGCTTGCGACGCCACTGACACAACAAATGCACCATAACTATTAAATAATAATGCGAATAAATTATTTTATTATTTTCGAATGATCATGTCGTGTTGTTTAATATTAGAAGAAATCACAAGTTTTTTTATTATTTCTGAAATAATAATTTCTGTTGTTCGTATGTCGATAACCTTACGAAGTAATGCCATCGGTCGTGTGTATAGATTTTTACTAAAACACCATTTTATCTTTAATGCAAACAAAAAATCCATTCACGTATAGCTACCCCGCCCCTACCAATTGCACCGAAACAACAATGTAGGGGTAGGGGAGTTATTTTGAAAATAACTTCAATGAAAAAAGAGAAGAAGAGGAGCTAAAAATGTATTATTGTTAGATTTTTTTAACGGGGGGAACGATCGCAGGTTAAGTAAAATAAAATACAGAGCACTAACAGCATGTATTATCTGCTATCGATACTGCGTCTCCCTCTCGATTACTTTATACAGTTTTGTCTCTAGCACGCAGTGTTGGGCAAAATCAATTGAAATCAATTGCAATTGATCATTCACTTGAAAGTAATTGCTCTGAAAAATAATTGCAATTGATTTCAATTGCAATTAATTTCAATTGCAATTGAATTCAATCATAAAATTTACAATTAAATTTTCGTCAATTGTTAATTGGTCACCAAGCAACTTAAACTTTTAATTGTTAATTGTCAATCGCAAAGAGTGCAACTGAAACATTTAATTGTTAATTGCAATTGACACTTGAAACTTGTAATTGTTAATTGCAATTGAAATCAGCAATTAAAACTGAAGATAAGAAGATATGTGTATATTGTGTTGTCCACTTGTTATTGTTTTACATATTAAAAATAAAGTACTTATAAGAAATGTTGGATAACTACCATCCCTTCGCCCCCTGGGAAGAAAGCCGTGAAACTAAGCATTTTTTTTAAATATATTATGTTTATGGTTCTATCCCCCTCGAAAGACCTCTATATGCCCGTCATGCATACAATAGGGATGGGCACGAGCGAGTTCGAGACATCTTTGAGCTCGACTCGAGAACTCGGCTCGAAAAATTTCCCCCAACTCGACTCACTTCGGATAGAGTTTCCAGTCGAGTCGAGCCAAAACGAGCCAATTCGAGCTAAATCCTTTGTGTAGTTCCAATTACTACTCTCTTCAAGTATCCTACATAGACAATAAAATTATGAATCATATTACTACTACTACTACTATAACTAATTATTATAATAACACCGTGTATAAACATGGAATATAGGCGGTTTGTATTTGAATACTAAAAATTAGATCTTGGTCGTCAAGAAATCTTCAGGAGGCAAGGACATCGGTCACGAGGTTCTAGGTTTGAGTTCAGGAGGAGCAAGTATTCGGGCTCGAGCTAAAAATTGTTAAAAGTTATAGGACTCCAGCCAAACATGTTCAAAACTGCTCGACCCGGGTTTAGGGTTGTTAACGACTCAAACGACTCTCTCACAGCTCATTAACTTATCGAGACGAACCGAGAAGTGAGCCGAGCCAACAGCTCATCCAACCGAACCAGCTCGAGCTGGTGGCTCACACGAGCCGAACCGAACCAAGCTGATTGCTTACCCCAACCGAGCCGGTTCGAGCCATCGGCTCAATTGAGCTGACTCGAACCCAGCCTATGGACTCGTTTCAACAGAGCTGGTTCGAGCCATTGGCTCCAATCGAGCCGAGTCGATGACTCGTCCCTACAGAGCCAGCTCAAGCCATCGGCTCAATTGAGCCCAGTCGATGGGTCATCCAATCCAAGCCAGCTCAAGCTGTTCCCTCAGTTGAACCGAGCCGAGCAGGTTGATATTACTATCCTGGTTATGCTTCTACTTTGGCTTAAAAAAAAAAATAGACCGTGCAGTTCTCAGTCTTGATGGTAAGAACTACAGTATATACCTATATTGGTGCTCACGGCGTCATTAACTTGTTCCGCCACCAACGAATTTCGAGGTACTTTGTTTTGCATCTTTTGTGTGTGTTTTGTGTCGCTTTGTGAGCCTATTCCCACATTTTGTGCGTCACCGGAAGTGAGTCAAAATGGGCCTGCCAATATGGCGGAACTAGGGATGGACGATTCCTGAAAACGTAAACCGCGGTTTCGGTTTGCCACTTAAACCTGTTTGGAACGGTTAACCGAAACCGAACCGAACCGTTTCCGAACCGAACCGAACCGATCCCAAACCGAACCGAACTGAACTGATTCGAAATCGAACCGAACCGAACTGATCCCAAACCGAACCGAACCGAATCGTACCGTTCAGAACTGTCCGTAGAACTGTGACAAACTAAACTGTCCAAAGGGTTTAGAACTTGGTTTCGTTTACTATTGGCTAACCAAAACTTAAGCGAACTCCGTCAAAGCAAATTCAGCTATGTCCATATGGAGCTGAATTTAATCTTTAACTCATTCGTAACATACGACCAGTTAGCAGATTTGTGTATAATAAGAGAAAAATAGTAAAGAGCCTGAAAGTAGCCTACTCATTACAGTATATATATATATATATATATATATATATATATATATATATATATATATATATACTGTTTGTATATATTTTGTATGTATGTAGATAGATAAAAAATATCACACAACTAGATACCACATGCACCAAAAAAAAAAAAAAATCCTGGCAATACAAGTATTTGATGGAGAAATGATCCCAATAAATTTCTTCAATTTAGAAGCATTTCATATGTCAACGGAATAAAAAAAACACACACACACACAAACTGGTAGTGATCAGTCTTTGAAAAAGATGAAATTCGTGCGTGCGTAGTCCTGCCCCCCCCACCATCACGCTATTCCTCGAAAACAATTTCAATCGTTTGTACTTCGTTTGCTCCCATTTGCTCCGCAGTAGCTCCGTTTGCTCCCTTATCGTTCCCGAGAAAATGGAACCTTAAAGTGGGGGGGCCAGAACAACATGGTCCCAGCCCCCCACCCAATAGCAGAGAGGAACGGATAATGACATTTGTTTGTACTTCGTTTGCTCCCATTTGCTCCGCAGTAGCTCCGTTTGCTCCCATTTGCTCCGCAGTAGCTCCGTTTTCTCCCTTACCGTTCCCGAGAAAATGGAACCTTAAAGTGGTGGGCCAGAACGGGAATGCGGCGTAGGATCGACACTGCGTAGCATCGAAACTGCGTACGATCGAAAAATTCAGCTCAAAACCTGTTTCGATCCTACGCAGTTTCGATCGTACGCAGTTTCGACGCTACGCAGTTTCGACCGTACGCAGTTTCGATCCTACGCAGTTGCCCTGAAATAATTTAAGTTTTAATCATGCGCTCAAATATATATATATTTTTTCTCTCTCTCTTTAATTTGTTTAACCTGTGCAGCTATAAATTAGGGTTATATTCATGGACTCCACACGACCTAAACTGCGTAGGATCGAAACTGCGTACGGTCGAAACTGCGTAGCGTCGAAACTGCGTAGGATCGAAACTGCGTAGCGTCGAAACTGCGTAGGATCGAAACTGCGTACGGTCGAAACTGCGTACGATCGAAACTGCGTACGGTCGAAACTGCGTAGCGTCGAAATTGCGTAGGATCGAAACTGCAGGTAGGATGGACAAGTTACAGGCGTATGGATTGAGAATCAATTATGATTTGTAATGATGACTATGTCAGAAGTGTAATACTAACTTTGAAACAGCTTCGACGGAATATAATGTAAAATAGTTATGTAATATGAAGAATTTAAAGTAATGAAGAATATGATGTATGATGAATATTGAAGGATAAGAATAATAGTAATGTTTAACGAATATTTCGATTGTAAAGATATTATTTCTAAAGGCTGTCAGAAAGTTAGAGAAACAAAAGTCAGATAAAGATTCATATGCTGTTCTGTGTGCACTTGTCTGCGTAATATGAATGAAAATTTATATGATTTTATGTACAGCTTAACGACCTAATCACCAGTTATTCATATGTATGTCAACAACGTTACAATATTGTACTTCGCTTTGGGAGTTTCTCATTTGTACACTGAACCTTTAAATCAATTTATAATTGGAACACGTACCAGTGGGAGTAGGAGCATTTCAATGTATTCCGTTACATTTCACAAAAATATTTTTAACCGTAAAAGATTCGAAATTAAACTACTATTCAAATAGAGAATAAAATTACGAAAGTTTACAATTATTACTGGAAATCAATGCTCTCATCCATTTTGAACATTTTAAAAGAACATAGTTTCTAATGTATTGAAATTTCATTTCTTATGAATAGTTTGAAACGTTGTAAATAGTTGTAAAGAACCTGCAGAAAATTCATCAAAATCCTCCTACAATGGGGAAGCCGTGTTAGACATGGAGTTAGTGGATGCAGATGGTGGCATTGGAAAAGTCCGGGTCTCCCGAGCACAGTGGTGATATCAGAAACCGGGCCCCAGCCATGAGGCTCCAGAAAAATGGGGTCCCGAAGTTTTGGGCGCGGGTTCTTTCTATACGCCTATTAAACATGGAATTGTATGTTTGTGGTGAAGTTGGAAATGTTCGGGTCGTCTGAGCACAGTGTTAACGTCAGAAATTGGGCCCTTGTCTCAAACGTCCAAAAATGGTGTCCCGAAAATTTGAGCTTGGCTTCATTCTATTTTTCTTTTAAGCATGGAGTTATTGGATATATATTGTGGTGTTGGAAAGCTCCGGGACCTGAGACTCCAGAAATGAGATCCCAAAAGTTTGGGTTCAGGTCTCTTTTATTTGCCTATTTAACATGGTGTTGTACTATAGTGTTAGCGTTTGAAAGGTCAGGGTCGATTAACGAAAGCGGTAGTGTTAGAAATTGGGCCCTGGCCTCGAAGATCCAGAAAATGTGGTTCCGAAATGTTGGGTTCGAGTCCACTCTATTTCTCGTTTAAGCATGGAATTGTTGCATACAGATGGTGACGTTGGAAAGATCCGATTCCCCTCAGCACAGTGGTGGTCAGGAACCGGGTCCCCACCATGGGGTCCCAGAAATGGAGTCCCAATGTTTTGGGCATGAGCCCCTTCTATACGCCTATTCAGGGGTGTAGCCAGCAGGTTTGTGTAGGGGGGGGCCGCCGTTTTTGAGGGGGGGCCAGCTACAATGTACAAAGCCAAAAAAAACTGTGTTGCTGCTAGTGTTTTTGAGGCCTGAAAGAAAGGAAAATTTTGGTTTCCTTCTGGAAGACTAAAAACACTATTTTAGCTTATTATTATTATTATTATTATTATTATTATTATTATTATTATTATTATTATTATTATTATTATTATTATTATTATTATTATTATTATTATTATTATTATTATCCATAAATTATATTCAAGATAGTTTTTATTATCCTTAATCAAGAACTACTGCCCGGGACCAAACGCTATACTTTTGTGCATAACTATAAAGGTAACCAAGAAAGTTCTGTCCCTTTTCGTGGAGGTCTGTGTTCAATTGGACCTCACATTGTGAGTTGAATGCGAGTGGAGATAAGGCGAACGTCAGTTGTTGGTGTGGGTGTATCCAACATACTACCTGGTTATGGCAATTCAGAAACACCGTGAACTTGCGTAAAGACAGAGGGAACATGGGACATCCACAGAGCGTCATAAGAGCATGTATGCTGAACGACTTCAAATGGAAGTCAAACGCCCCTGTAGCGGGACAGAAGATATGCCAGGTCTTTGGTGAGGGTGTCGTGACGACGCGGACATTGCAGGGATGGTTTAATAAGTTAAAGAACGATGACGAAACACCCGAAAACACCACGTGCCAGAAGACCAACACATGTACAAAGAGGAACTGGGACTACAATTCAGTATGTGGTGAAACTATTCGGCAGCACATCCATCAACTTGTAAAGCACTACAAGTTGGGTCGATGGGTCTCTCATATTTTGACTCCGGGCCAGAAGGCAACGCGGCAATCGCCTGTGTTTATTTACTGTTTCGGAGCCATTTCTGGGCAGGGTGTTGACATGTGATAAAAAGTGGGTCCTATACGAAGCTTTACGGCGCCGTCATCATTGGTTAGCATCCCATGAACCGATTTCAAAACAGCAGAAACCAGCACTGTACCAGGACAAGGTCCTTCTGTGTGTTTGGTGCATCATGCATCGGGAACTGCTACCAAATGGTCAGTGTACCAATGCAACTGTGTACTGTCAGCAGTTGAGCTGTGCTCAACAAAAACTCAAAACTCTGAAGCCATCACTTCTGAATTGCAAATGGGTCCTCGTTTACGGGACAACGCTAACTCCCACGTGGCTAGGATGACTCAGGACACCATTTTCCGCCTTGGATGGGAAACAATATTGCAACCACTATATTCCCCGGGTATTGCACCGTCCGATTATCACCTGTTCCATTCTTTGGACAATCACCTTAGAGGACGCCAGTTCAAATCCCTAGTAAAAGTCCAAAATGCACCTGATACTTTCTTCGTTTCACGGCCCACCAAGTTCTACCGCGATGGATTCCATGGCCTTCCAGAACGTTTTCAGAAGGTCGTCGATGCTGATGGGGACTATTTTTGATCTTCCAGGTTGGGTGACATATCGATGTTCGAAGGTGGTTTGTGAAACAGCAACAAAACTTTTCTTGGATACCTTTATATTTAAATTTAAGACCTTGTATACAGAACCTATCTACACAAGATTGATTTTCTTTGAAATTTCACTTAATTTCTTTATGGTTTCCTGACAAAAATATTTATTTATTATTCGTGACTTAAAAAAACACATAATTATTTTATTACACTGAGTAGAAATAAAAGAGAGCGAATGAAATCCAAATTGAATAAAAGCATTGTTTCTCACCAAATTTTCCATCCTCTATGTCTTTTAAAACACTTGTTAAAGCATATAAAATATACTGTACTTACAAATCAGTTTAGTACCTTTGTTTTATGGTTGTATTTTTAGTACCTTGGTAAAACGTTTGTCTTCAAACTGTCAAATATAAATTGCAGTAAATTGTGTAATCAGGTGTCACAAAAAATATCCTATTTTTCGATCGGTATAAGGAAGAGATGCTATACTATTTTTCGATCGGTATGGAAAAACAATATTTCTCCATACTATTTTACCATAAATTATTAATTGTCAATAAACTTTGTTACTTTTAAATGAATGAAGCGAGATAATTTTACTATGATGTTTTAAAAGCTGGTCATTTGGGGGGCCAGGAAACCATTTGGGGGCCTGGCCCCGATGGGCCCCCCTTTGGCTACACCCCTGCGCCTATTAAACATAAATTGTTGTACGAAGATGAAAAACTTGTATCTTCCTAAAAAAAAAAAAAAAAAAAAAAAACTTGTATCTTCCTTATAATTATTAGATAATAATCTCAGCTCCTAAACACGTATAAAAGATACCGAAGTTATATTTCAGCAAAAAACAATTACCATAAAACATCTCTTTGCATGTGTAATGACTGAAATGTATTATACTTTGCTTCCCTCCCAAATAAATAAATAAATAAATAAACGATTACAGTCGATAAGCGTAAATCTGGCAGAACCTATTTTCCGAAATCTAAAACAAATCACACAGATTGTTTATTGCTTGTTCGAGATTGTCCACATTACATTTTCGGTCGCGATTGTCCACATTACATTTTCGGTTTTTCATTGTATGTAATTAACTATACCATAACAGAAATTCCCGCTACGAACAAATTACACGTTAGGTATACGCCTATGTGTCTCGTCTCGAGGACTTCTGGGCCGCAGTGGCTTAGTAACAGAGGGTTCACACATGATGCGGGGCCCTGGTTCTATACCAACTTGCGCAAAGTGGGGTTTCTGGTGAACAAACACCGTGTGTGAGGGTTTTCTCGGAGTTTCCCTTTCCCACAACTCTTTCATTTCACCATTCCATTTATTCTCATCATCTGCGTCTCCTTTAGTCTACCCAGGATGACAGTCGGACATAAAACTTAAAGATTGCATTTTCATTTTCACATTTGGAGACCCTGTATCTGTGTTCCTTGAGTGCCCCAAATGCTAAATAATAATGGGTTGGAAGGCCCATGAAGTTTAGTACCTGGTACACCCATCATCTCAACTTGCCCAAAAAGTTAAGGGCTCACGTTAACGCCCCAAAACTTTGGTTTTCACACCTTATTAACTATATTGGCCCAAAAGATGAAATTTGTTAGCTCATCGATCTTTATCTCGACTAGCCCAGAAAGTTGGGAGGCTCTGGTGAAGTTAGCCCCCAAATTTTATATCACATTAACTATGGGAGAACGAAAGCTGAAATTTGGTAGCCTATCCCTCCCGTAGACAGTACTATGTAAGCCATTCATTCTCTGGACCAGCCCAGAAACTTGGGGGGGGGGCTCACGTTAAATTTTGGCGGTGTACGTGACTCACTACTGGATTTACGAGCTACTGACTTCTGGTTCCTTCTCCTACGCTGTGCTCGTTATCAGCTCTGTAAACCACCTTGGATGAACTGACCTGTAGTATATGAAGGACTCAATGGGAGGGGTTACAAACCCCCCTCTTCGGTACGCCACTGCCTAGGTATATGACATATTTAAACGGGATGTGTTGAGTAATAGAAACGATCTTTTCGCAAACTCTCTCTAGTGCATTTTCTATTTACAAATTGTGGTTAGGTCATTATTAGGTAAGTAAATGTAGGCTCAGAAATATGTCTCCATCATGAGACATAACAAAATTGAACGAAACTTTGTTCGGCAGGCCTGTACACGGCATTGAACCAGAAAACAGAAAGCCAGCACCAATATCGAATGGTAATATTTAAACTAAACACATGTGAGCATTGACATTCATTTATGAAATACTAGCTGAAATGCCCGGTGTGCACAGGGAAATATAGTTATAGGAAGGTCTCAAGGTATACTTGAACTTAATTTCTCCTTCCTGAAATATTTTATTTTTGACAAAGTTTAAACCACTCCCCATTGAACCCCGCCCTAGGATCCGCACCCAATAAAATTAAATATAGGCCTACTACAGTCTTTTCCAGACTATTATGTCCTTGATGAATTTACCTAGAAAGAACTCATATATTAAGTTTAATCTTCCTAACATAAGTGTCTCGACAGTTATTCTCCCGAGTTCGATCTGCGGTGGGGTAGATCCACGTCTTACATAGAGTCGCTGCTGAAAGAGACAGTATTCTATACATCACCCCACCTCGTAAGATATTATAATTTTTCATTACTTCTTACCCCCTTTTCCGTTTTTAACCTTTTCCTTCCCCTCTTTCTCCCCTCCCCGCAAGATGCGCACCAAAAAGTCTATATAGTCTACGTTTTCTTCCAGACTACGATATCTTTAATAAAGTTAGTAGAAAGGAGCTTATATATCAAGTTTCATCAACGACTTAACCTTTGACCTTGAATATCTCAAAATATCCCCTCTTCAATTTATTAAAAAAAAAACATTTTTTAAGTCCAATATAGTAGCACCGACATGACAAATATAAAGATGGCACACCAGCGGCATCGCGGCACACCAGCGGAAAAATATTTATCCACATCGCTGCATCACCGAAAATCACGAAAAAAGCACTTTAATGCATCTTAAGTACCATTTACTCTTATAAGCTTGAAAATTAATTTTACTAACAAGGGATGTATCTGGACTCGGACGGAAGAATCTAAATGAAACCATGTAGGTTATATAAATTATTGGACACAAAAATCGTGGGGTCAGCCATTCCCACTTAAAAGTCTGTGTTTGTCGACAGGTTGCATCCTAACCTGTTTTGTGTTCGGATATGGGGTGAACTATTCATCTTGATACGCCTTTATAACTTTTATGCGAATAGATATATAACGCTGGGATTTTGCACATACAAATATCAGCAGGGTGACATTTTCTGGCATACTCTTCAATACCACCAAATTAACAGTGTTGCCAACCCATCGCAAAGTTATTTTTTTAATGGCACTACGTCAGGTTATTATAAATTTCAAATCTACATTCAAAGCAAAAACAAACCAAACCAAACTTGTTGTTCATTATTGCAAACCGAGGACGCTACAGCATCACCAATATTCAGGAACGTGAAAATTTTGGAGGCCTCTACAATACTAATAACTGAAGTAAGACGGACAGAACAGTTGCAAGGAATTGAAAATTGCATTTCCAAGGACTATTTCGAAAAAAAAAATAGTGCTTAGATACGTACCATGTCTAATTACGTAGATTCTTTTTAAAGGTTGTGAGGATCATAATACTGTTTACACCAATTTGATAATTCAAACCGTTCTGGACGTATAATAATTATTGTTAAAGTTACCAATATTTCCTAAAATAACGTAGTCCTAGTTGCGAGAAATTTTGAAAATGACATTTTTCTTCCCGATCAAAATGTAATGTTGAAAAGCCTGTCAATAATTTTCAAAATGTACAAAGTATTCCTCTCACACGCAAATTCCACATAAAAGTTGTGCAATTCATATTTCCTTTTCTCATTTAAAAAAGCATTACATTCACCACATTAATAAAATATTGTTCACGAAACCAGTCAATTAAAAAAATAATAAAATTTACAATATAATTAACCATATTTGCAGTGTAAAAAAACATATTTACAATATTTACCATAGCCAATTACATTCGGCATCATTGCTCATAATTAGGGATGCGCACGAGACGAATCGAGACAGGATTTTCCTTACAATATTCGAGTCGAGACACGGCTCTTCTAATAGAGAAATATACATTTTTCGAGTCGAGACATCACTTTTACAGCACATTTTCGCGATGAGACAGCCACAAATCTTGTCTCGTGCGCATCCCTACTCATAATTCAAATACGTATTAAAGTAAAATAAATTGAAATGTCCCTTAATTTTTTTAAAAATCCACATAAAATATACATTCACTAACATAATGAAAATGGCAATTTAACATTTCAATCGTAGACTTCAAAGCAGCAAAAGCAATTTTCTTTTGGGTGAATTTAGGCACCCCAAGTTTTGTAAACACGTTTCTTGCAAACATGTGTTTTAGCTCCCCTGGATCCTATGACCAAGGGGAGAACCGCAAATCGTTTGTTATCATGGACCTAATGTTTAAGTCTTTCATACTTAGTTATTTTCTCTTCTTTTGCCCTTACATCCATGTCATTTCCTTCAAACGTAATGATAATGTCAATTACATACTAACACAGTTATTCTCAACAATTAGGTCTTGTTTCAATTGTACATTCTCAATATCAAACTCTAGCTCTTTACCCGTCTGATAGCCTCTTAACGCGCAATGTCTTTCAATAATTTGAACAATCTGGTTATGCCTGACTATACGTCTGTTGGCATGATAAGTGATTTGGAGATACGCTCAATTTTTTGAAATTCTTAGAACCCCACTTCCTCCCCCTCTTCCCAATCGAATTTCCAAAAACCCTTCACAGATGTTTCCAAAAAATGTATTGCGTTGTAAAGTTCTTTAAGTGAGGGAAGAGATCGAAGGTGTCCCGTATTATCATGGAAAAAAATATGGCAGGCTTTATATATTATATATATTATGAAGTAGTATATGAAGGAAATTGCGACGTATATTGTAATGTATGAATGAAAAAGGATATTAAAGTATTTTTTATATAGGGGAAAGTGGGGTAGAAATGGGTAACTAAGGTTTGATGTGTTGCCAAAGTCAAGATTGGCAACAAAATGTAATGGTGATCAGAACAATTACTCTTGACTTATAATTCGTGAATACTACAAAAATGTGATGTGTGTTTTTCACAAAAAAGCAAATCACCCGGAAGTGCCCTAATGGTGGGGTAAGACCAGGTGTACATGCTAATCGGGTTTCACCCCACATGTATCGTGTATGAAAAACGTGGCATCGCTAAACTAATACAATTTTATAGTTTATTTTATGTATGTATTAGTATGTTCATTTGTGTTACGTAAGTCCTCATGAAATGTGCAACAAGGAGTAATAATTACCTATTCAGTCACTAACAATCATTGCAATCCCGTCGACCACTGAAAGAAAAACTACAGTAAACACGATACAAGACGCTGACGATTGTAGCAGCGGGGCGAAATGGCCGTTCCTTCTTTACGTGTTAAAGGTTGCCAAAAACATGAAAAAATTAATTCTAAAGGTCCATAGCTCCAAAACTATGGGATCTACTGTTGTCGAGTTAAGACTTCACTAAGGAACTAGTATGTGCTCTATCGAAAAATACATGTTTTAGATTCCTAAGGTACTCACGCAACAATTTTTATGGAGGTAGTTGGAGAATACTTTATATCATAGGCCCGTAGTTAAACTCCCTCTATAAAAATTGTTGTGGAAGCACCTCAGGATTCTGACACACGCATTTTTGGATAGGGCATATACTAGTTCCTAAGTTAAGTCTTGACCCGACTGCGGTAGGTCCCATAGTTTTGGAGCTACGGACCTTTAAAATTCATTTTTTCATGTTTTTGGCAGCCTATAACACGTAAATGATGGGGTTTTCGCCCTATGTTTATTGGAACGTTTTTGTTTGTTTTACTCTCAGGAATAACTCCTCTGCTTTTGTACAATGAATGTAGTGCCATACTGTAGCATATTTTTCTATATATGGGTGCACCGAAATTTTTTTTTCTTTCTTTTAAACGCTACACTGCGGAAAACTTGCCTCTATGGTAGATAAATAAAATGCAAAAGAAATATATTTTCTTGTTTACGTATGACGGTACGCAACGACCCTAGACTTTGAAAAAATATACGATTTTCATAACTTTTTGAATACATTGAGAAAATTCAAATAACTTCTATAACAAGTACCGATAGTAATATATCAATAGAGAAAATTATAGAAAAAATAAATAAATGGAAAAGGAATACATTTCACAATTTATTAGTAGCGTATTACACTTATAAAAATACTTTTTTATATACAAAAAATGACATTTTGAAATATATGACTGATTGAAACCTACAAACTGTTTAGTGATTTCATTATATTAACCACTGTGTCGTGGCTGTTTACAAGAAAATTACTCGCAGCCAGTTTTACTGCCCGTTATTTGGCAACCCAAAAGAGTTATCATTGAATAAACTTCCAACTTATGAAGATCTTCTTAAGCGTTTTCTTTCATTAACATTACAACTTAGTAGTGAAAACAAACAGCAGGTCAGTTAGTTTTTCTTAAGTTTCGAATATTGTGGCAGACAAGTTGAATCTGTGTTTGATAAAGCTTCAATACCAATAGCAACGTCTTACAGAACTGTTCAGTTAATAAATGCATACCAGGTAAGTTATCATAATCTTATGAAGTAGTTTAAGCGGGATAAGGAAAGGTTCAAAAGGAGAGTTGAACATTTCAAAAGAAAATGTTTTTTACTGTTTGATGTCTTTGCATGTAAGTGCATAATAACATTTGACTGCAATAGCCAAAAGGTCACTAATACTGAGGTCTGTGAATTCCCTGTGTCCATTATCTATAACTGTGAAAAACTGGAAGAAAAAAAAAATACCCATCATTGAATTAAATTCTTGTATACCCCGAAAGAAATATTGGCACAGGTAATATTGGAAGTGTAACGGTACAAAAGAGATTACCCAAAGACATGGAAGAAATTTGTTTGAACATAAAAGAACTCAGTTCAATGTTAATTTATTTTCACAGCCATCTTGTTCAAAATATACAAATGCAGAAACTCTCCTGTCAAAAGAGGTAGGCAGTGATTTGCCTGAAGACAGTAAGTACGCCAGAAAAGTTTACTTGGGGGGGGGGTCAAAATAAAAGGGGGTGTGCTCTCAGAATAGTGATATAACTTTTAAACAAACTCAAACAAGAAAACAGTATATTTTGTTACGCAACTATTGCAATACTACTACTACTACTACTACTACTAATAATAATAATAATAATAATAATAATAATAATAATAATAATAATAATAATAACGTTAATTGTTGTAATATTATTTGATCTCTTAATCTCTGTTCCTGCCCCTTCCTAGCTACGTTATTGGCTCTGAATATCTTTCATAAGCAATTATTCATTGATTTAGTTATTTTCCAGAAATTCAGTTTTTCAATTTACAAATATGTTGTATCTGTCTGTTTTGTCTTCTTTAATATACCATAATTTTAATAATCCCAGGGCTCATAGTGGTCTGATCTCTTGTAAATAGTTGAAAAGTGACCAAAAATGGCCAAAAGCACACGAAAAAGTGACTGAAATCTCATCATGCCTCTTTTTCCTTTGTCAATTTCTCCAACACCTCTCTCTTTGTTTGTTCTTTTGTTTCTTCTTTACTTCTTCTTTTTGAGCTTCCTCCTTTCTTAGGTTTTCAAAGTATGCTTTGTAGTTACGGTAAGCAGACTTAGCAGATGTAAAAAGCTTCTGAGTAAGTGAAACCAGTTCTGGCCTATTTCCGAATTCGTTCATCCCAGACATTATATTTAACTTCGCAATAAGAGTTCTAAAAAACGTGAAATATTCGAATTCATCACCTACTCTTAAGAAGAACATACAAGAAGCATAGCACAAGACGAACATGATGAACCACACAAACACACACGCACAACGTTGAATGGGGCATTAACTATTACGAGAGAAAACTAAAAGATTATTATGATAGAAGGAAGAATAGACACAGAAGAGCTCTCAACCTCACTTTGAGAGTTTAAGCATTCACCAACCGTCCACTGTGCTTTAGAAAGAATAGAAGCTGAAGTGAGAATAAAACTGACTATTTCACATGTGGCAGCAAGTACTGAAGCTTTCAGAAGAGTAATGAGTAACAAGTTTCTGCCTTTTTCCATTTGTTTTTATATTTTTTTTCTTAGAAAACTGCCAATGCGAAACATAAATCACACGAAAATGTCACTTTACCTCTCAAAAAAGTAACTTTTAGTGACAAATTTGAAAAAAAAAAGTAACTTTTAGTGAGGAACTTGAAAAAAGTAAATTTTAGTTTAACCCTTTCACTGTGGAAGGCGACGGAAAAAAAATTCCCTAACCTGCGAATGTCGATTATAGTCGACGTGTTAAAATTTGTCTGTATCTTGGGTTTGTCGATTGTAGTCGCCAAAGGTTTTCTGTGTGATTTCTATTGTTTATCGAAAACAATAGAACACAAACAAAAATGAACGGTACAACTTTGGCGACTACTCTCGACAAAGCCAAGATACGGACAAACAAATTTTAACACGTCGACTATAGTCGACATTCGCATGTTAAGGAAATTTGATTCTGTCGACAAAAGTCGACTTCCTCTGTGAAAGGGTTAAAAAAGTGACTCGCTATGAGCCCTGTTCCGCTCAATGAATTTACATAAATAAAAATATACTTTACAAAAATTAAGCTAGCGCCAAATGCGTTCCTGCATAACACTAGACTCAGTCTAAAAAATATATAATTCTTACTTCGATCGATCTCTTCATTTCTAAAAAGGTTTTGACTACACCCTTCTAACGTCCGCCCGTTGATACACCACTTGCAGAGCAGGCTCGAGACCAGCCACAGAGCTTTGGGGTCCATGAATATGTTAGGAGGGGCTAAGTCATTAAAAATTCTCTTACAAATATCTAAATTGTGCATTTTGTATTGAGGTCTGGAGGGGACATGAAAAATTTAGGGGGGCCAGTCCCTCTTTACTCCCCTCTGTTTGCGAGCCTGTTGCAGAGTAGCACTTACCAACTGAATCTGGTATAGGCTTATTGTCACATTTTTTCTTATTGAGGAGGAGGTAGGTGAATGACCGCTCAAGACGTTGCCAATTTTTGTTTTGTTTTTCAAGTCCTGGGGCATTGTAGAAGACCTTACGTATGGTTTCACACCTTTCTGCGTCCAGACATAGGAGGAGATGACGTCATAATTTTAAAATATATATTTTCTCTTATTAAGCCTATGTTCATTATTTTTTGGCGGGCTTATTTTTGCACGTAGAAGATTGAAATTTTGCACAAACATTCAGTCTACCGAGTAGTATTTACCAGATATTTTTCAGATTTCTGCGTTAAAACAGGGGGATCCAGAGGGGCAAAGAGTTTAAAAAAGGGATATTTTTACCAGAAAATCCCTTTCTTCGGGATTTTCCCGCCTTAGATACATGATGGAGACACGTGCCTCATACCGTCTGAAAGGCAGTTCTATTCTAAGAGAATGATGGGCGAAATATGTCTCTAGGGTAATTAGGGATGTCTCAGGGAATTTTTGTAAAAATATACTTCTGTATAAAGGAATATTGGACATTTTCAGTATTTTTTTGGCGTGGTTATTTTTGCACGTAGAAGATTGAAATTGTTCACAAACATTCAGCCCACCGAGTAGTATTTACCCTTTTTTTCAGATTTCTGCGTTAAAACACGGGGGTTAAGAGGGGCTAAATGTTGAAGAAAGGGATAATTAGACCAAAAAATCCCTTTCTTCGGGATTTTCCCGCCTTAGATACATGATAGAGACATGTGAGTCATACCGTCTGAAAGGCAGTTCTATTCTGAAGAGAATGATGGGCGAAACATGACCCTAGGGTAATTAGGAATGTCTCAGGAAATTTTTTACCAGGAGCGTCATTTCAGATTTTGCTTGGGGGGGCAAGACCCCTTGATATAAGTAAAATTTCGCGTTTTTCTCTTCCCACGCATGCGATCTTTGATCCTGGGGAACATAAAAAATCACACGGGGCGAGGTCAAAGCTATACGGCGGATGAGTCATAAGTTTGACCTCCGTAGATTCTAAAAACTGAATTGTGATGTTGGACGTGTGTGCGGACGCGTTATCATGATGAAGCAGGATCCGACGCAATCCAGTTCTTGGACGCCGTTCCCGAAGCTTCTGGAAGTTTCTGGATGGAAGTTCTTAGACACTTTTGTTAGGCAAACAGTGGTGTGCCACTGAACAGTAACAGTCCTTTGTTCTTCAAGTGGAACAGTTGCAACATGGCCAGATTTGGAGAAGAAAGTTGCGACCATCTTCTTCCCCCACATCGCGGTCGCTTCACTTTCGTGGGTGGATTTTCGTCTGGAAATATCCAAACTGTAGACTGGCGTTTATTTTCAGGGTGAAATTGATAGATCCAAGTCTCATCACCAGTAACAATGTCAGAGACGTGTCGAGAATTGCCTCCATCAAATCTTGCAAGCATTTCTTCACAGCATCCCACACGCATGCGTTTCTGCTGTTCAGTCAAAGTGTGAGGCACCCAACGAGATTAAACCTTCCTGAGCCGAAGATGATCATGAAGAATTTTTGTTCTGGCTGGCGATCCAACGTTCACTGTAGATTCAATATCCTTGAAAGTTGTTCGAGGATTTTCTCGAATCATTTGTTTCACATCGGCAATGTTTTCATCTGACACAGCTGTTGCCGGACGTCCAGCTCTCTCTTCATCTTTAAGCTATGTCCGGCCTCTTCTGAATTCATCAAGCCACCGAAAAATTGTAGAAGGGAGGGGCAGGAACCACCAACCTTTCAATTACTAGCCGCGTGCTCTTCCGACTTGGCCACGGATGCGATGAAGAAACCGTCGCTTGTAGAGGGATAAATTCTTAAGGTCTTTTGAATTTGGCTAATCAGAGTGCTCCTTTAACCCGCGTATATTCGACGATAACCGTTCGGGATAAAATCTGCTCGCCTTGTAGACCTAATTTTATAACAAAATGACGACTGTCTATTTACTTCATTTTATAGTTCTTCCATATTCACTTTCAAATGATCGGCGCCAGTTGCCATCTAATAAAGTTGATGCGTTTGTTGCTTCTAGTACACAACCGCTTTGAAAAAGAAGCAATAAATGCATCAAATGTGGGAGATGAATTTAGAACACCTAAATGGTACATGCCTAGCACATCTTGTGCTGTTATGGTTTCTTCAGGAACATTTTGTAAAACAATTGAAAACACATCGCGGGGTTTGTATTTTGAAATTTTGCGTATACTTGGATTTGTTTAAGTATTTCTTTCTACTGTGTTTGCCTGTAGCTTCAGTTCATAAGCCTTTATAATTAGATACCCAACATATTTGGCAATCACGCAGAAAACAACACCGAAGATTCTACACTTGTGTTAATTTAACACACAGGCTGTGTGTCATTTCAACTAGCGGCATTTAACACACAACTCCAAACGGAGAGTGAGTTGTTCTAACCACTTGTTTGTGTTATATTTTAACACAATCGTGTTAACACATAGGCATGTCGTTGAAATAATACAACGATTTTTTACAGTATAGGCACTTCCAGTAGAACTACAACGATTAAATTTGGCAAAGTTTTTAGCCTCCTGGGACTATATAGAAAATTTCCAAAAGTGAATATTTTTCCATTTTTAGCAGCTTTAAAGAGACAAAAAACTGTGTAATTTAAATAGACTTTTTGGATGTACAAGATCTCATATTTTAGGTACCGTAATTGAAATCGAAATAAAAACTAGGAATTTTGGTATGTTAGTAGGTTTATGAGGCGCGAGGCCGTAGGATGAGAAATTTTGTATCTGGCGACAAATTTCCACCTACTTAAAACTAAACTGATTATATAAACATTCAATTGTGCCAATTGTCAAGTTCATAAAGAAATTGAAAATCCAGCAACTGGGTAAGTAAGAAAATGCTAATCCAAATGTCAATTGAAAGAAACGGAAGTATTTTAAGTAAATATTGGCAACAACGCATTCTAATTTTCCAACTTGGTCAAAAGTTAGCAGGGTTGGAAAAAATACAGTTTAAAAAAAAAAAGAACAAAACGCGTGTTTAAAACATGAAAAAAGTGTTTAAAATGTTTTAAAGATGTTTAAAAACACACACGAAAAAGTACATGTTTTAAACATTTTGAACAGTTTAAAATATGATTTTAAACATATTTCAACATCGTGTAATCACGTATTTATTAAGACTTTTTGCTCTTTCAACCGATCTTTTCATTTATTTTATTCTCTTTAAGACTACACAGTGTTGGGTACAGAACATTTCCGTATAGATTAGTAATTCTCAACTTATTTCATATAACGACCCCTTTTATTACACCCTCTTGCCAGTGACTCTCATACAGTAAGTATTTTCTTGGATATAGTAAGCTTTTAAGGTAGATTTTAAAATTTACCAACTATAGAGGTTTCACACAATCTATCAATATACATGGCAAAAAAAAAGTCCTCACCATCCTTGTGCGTTGAGAACGGGTTGAGAGAGAATGATGAAACTTGGAAGTGGTCTGACACATCAGATGGTGCTATCAAGCATCATGGCGAACATCTATGCTTAGTATTCGAAATTTCAAATGCAAATGGTGTCATGTTACATGAGGGCTAGAATTTTACCAGAAATGCTGTTGTGCGGTTATTTTAACCATAAAGAAAATCATTTCGTGTTACCGCTTCTAAAAGTTTTGTAGTTATGCCTTTAGGGGCTAAGCTAGCGTTCGTGGAGGCGGGTGAGATTTTTGTTGCAAAATTTGATTTCTATTTCATAACACTGGTGCTAATAAAATAATTTTATAATAATAGGGCTACGTTTTCGAAAAGTAATGTTTGAAGCACACTTCATATTGTGCTAACTTTATATTTTCTGCAAGTCTATGTAATTGGTTGTTTTTTGAGTCAAAAATTTATTGACGAAAGGTAATATTTGGGGCGTTCAGAGCACAATAGATCCAAATCCATTTTCAATAAACTTCAGTCTTCCTCAGCAAATGAATTCTATTTCAAAAAATAATACTTCGCAGTCAAGAATCCAAAACAAATGTAACTAAAACCATGCGAAAAGGCGTGGGATAGTTTCATATGACAACCGCTAGTAGGGGCGTCAGTGGAACAGGAGGGCAACCACCCTCATCCGCACCCTGCATTTCAGATTTTGGGGACGGTAAGACAGTTTTAGAAATCTTTTGACAAGCAAAGTCCAACAGAATAAGCCTGAAGTAATTACACCGAATAAATACGAAGAACATACAGATGATTAAAACTGGGAAGTTGCTTAGGTCCAATTTCCTGAATTTTAAGCAGGCCCAAAACTCGAAAGTAGAGCCACCTTTGAAATCCTTGGGTAAAAAAAAAAAAAAAAAAAGAAAGCAATATAGGCCTATAGCTCCTTACGGCCAATGATCAAAATCCGTATTTATTCGGTGCAAGGACTTCAATTTTTAAATGTTGGACTTTGCTAAGCAAAATGTTTCTAAATCTGCATTACTGCCACAAAAATCTGAAATTCAGGGTAGAAGACGGATGACTTCTAAACGAACGCCCCTATCTAGCGGCAATCATACAAAATTCTAGATTCCTTTTTTTCAGGTAGTTTTTCTTTCTTTCATCTCGGATTCGTGGTTGTGAAAATATGACATTTTACGTCGATGTATTCTTTTGGACACATTCTGCATTTATGTAACGTAATTATGCATCATTGACTATGACATTCGGAGCTTGACTTGTTAATCATTCCAACGCTGCAACATACACAATACAAGTATAATGTTAATATCTTAAATGTATGAGCAAGGAGGGGGAAGGGAAAATTAGCTCTCCTCCCCATTCCGTCAACGCCCTTGTCTAGCGGTTGTCCTATGAAACTCTAGTCCACACGCTTTCCCGTGGTTTTTGTTTCATTTATTTCATACCCTATGCTACGAAGATATTACGTTTGCTGAGCAAAAGTGAACCTTTCTGAAAATGAACTTGGGTCCCTTGTGCTCTAAATGTTGAGTTGAAGCCAAATTTATCCTGCAACCCAAGTTTGTTCGAAACATATAAAATTAGTTTGTTTAGTTTGATTGATTACAACTTGCATCAGTAGCAAGGCTATATGAGACAGGGCTTTTTGTTTAAAGTGGGATCTGACCCACTAATTTTGAAATTTTACGTGGGATCGCAGTCAAAATCTATACAGCAAATTCCGACGCCTCGTGTCTCTATCCTCAAAAATTAATGTTAAAAGACTGAATACAGTGAAACCTCTGAATAACGGACACCAACGGGACATGAATTTTTGTCCGCTATTGAGAGGTGTCCGTTACAGAGAGGTTACAGAAATTTAATTTCTCACAATGGTAATTGTATGCAGTAATATATAGGAAAATGCATTATGTATGAGCGTAGATACGGAAATTCCATATGAAAATACTCTAGTTAGTACGTATTTGAATTACTGGGAGGGATGAGAGAGAAATTCATTTCTGTTGAATATTATTATTACTGGAGAATGTGTTAATATATTCGTTCTTTCGCGGAATGGATGAAAAGGCAAGTTATTTGAAGTGCATATGTTTATTGACCCAGTCCCAATCACAAAGAATATCCTCTTGGTAAAAGTGAAAAGGAAGCCGGGAAAACCCCAAACCCAGACTTGTTCCAGTATCATAGGTAAAAGAAAAATGTTGCTTTTCCAAAAAAGTAAGAGAGGAAACATTGCTCGTTGAAAATATTACTGTAAAACAAACAATATTTTGTTATTTAAGAAATTGTCGGGAAAGATGCAAGGCCCAGATGAAAAAGGACTAAATTTGTTAGGGAAGGGGAGATCTTTTGCATGGAATTCTTGGCCTTACGACTGACCCTGCACGAGTGTTATTACTTATTGAAGTTTTTCTAGGATTTCCATCAGAAAACAGTTTATTGCGGGCATAAACAAAGAAGAATTTCAAGTTCAGCTTAAAGCTGTTCTGTTTGATGGTTCACCAGGTCTAGACTCATGATAGATACACTTGTGGGGAGAAGACGTTTCTGTCTCCTGTAATATATCGCAGAATCGAGAAAAATTCCTGTCCGTTATGAAGGGGTTATTGAAACGTTTGGGGGGAAAAGGACTGTCCGCGTCCGTATCTGAGAGTGTCCGTTAAAGAGAGGGTTTTGTTCCGTAAGAGAACATATAATTTTGCCGGGACAAAAAACTCTGTCCGTATTATAGAGGTGTCCGTTAAGGGAGGTTTCACTGTATTGCACCCTGTAGCGTGGTACATACATACAAACAAATAAATTGAGATCAAATTGTCCCAGACCTTGACGTTCAGCACTAACGTTATAATAAGTATCACACTTGGTTAGTTACACGATCGACTGCCATACCTTGCGTTTCTCACCTGGTCTCTTCATACAAGCTATGCCAAGTTGTAAAGTTTCAAAGAAAATTTAGAACTGTGGTGGGGAAGAGGTACGAAATAAAATTTTCATAATATAATGAAAAAGACATTGTTGATACAAAATTAATTGTTACCTGAAGTTTCCAGTTGCATCTCAGCTACACCACTGACTTTAGATTCATCAGAAGCAATTTTCGGATCAACATTTTTACCATTTGTTTGGGTTTCCATTTTTACTAAGCATTGCATTTTTCATAATGATTTTCGTTCTTGGAACTAAACCACCCATTTCTTTCTTATACGTTTTGCAACAAACTCGTTTGATCGTTTACTTACCTGATTGAGTTTGAGTTACTCTAATAAATTTGTACCAAATCATGTCCTTCTTTTCTTCACGTATAACCAACCCATGTTAAACGATTCCATGTTGTAGGAGACAGAACTAACATGTACTGTACAAACGAATGCTTGCGATATTTTAATTTCAGAACCTCAACGTCGCAATGAATACAACAGTTTGTTTCCGTGATAATTATTTTATTTATTTTTTAATATCAGTTCTATAAGTAGTCCAACCTTCGACTACGACACTTTCTCACAAGTTAACTGAGAAGCATTTAAACAATACAATATACGTTAAAAATAAGGGGGAAAAGAGCCAAAATAAATTGTAGATCACCACATTGACCTGCTGTAGCCACGAGAAATCAAACCATTTACATGGGAAGAAAATAGTCTTCTGATTGGGGAGCACGTTTGGACAGTTCTCTTGCTCTGGAAGATTTTTTTTTTTTTTTACGAACATAAAATAAAATGCAAATAAACATATGTTTAAGACAAGTCTTCAAAATACACGTGTTTAAAACAAAATGTTTAAAACATAAACAAAATTTGTTTTAAACAAAATCAATTGTTTTAAAAAAAGTTTTAATCATTTGTTTTAAATATTTTGTTTTAAACAAAACAACCCTGGAAGTTAGTAAATTTGGGACGAAGCCCAAACTAGCAAAAACTTGAGCTAATTACATGAACCTTCGATTGTGCCAGCTGCAAAGTCTATAAAAGAAGTGACAATTCACAGCAACTAGGTAACTAAGAAAATGTTAAGCTAAGTCAATTGAACTTAACGGCAATCTTCTGAACAAGGAATTTGCCAACTTGATCAGAAGTACTGGCTTTTGGGGGGAGGCTTCTCCTTTCTCCCTGCTGAGACAAGACTTAGCTTTTTTGGTCCTCCTGAATAAGTCATAGTCCCCCAAGAAAAACTTCCTGGGTACACCCCTGTATGATTATTTAATTATATTTGTCACTATTTTATTTATCAGTTTCGTTTCTATGCAGTTTCGATCGTACGCAGTTTCGACCGTACGCAGTTTCGAACGTACGCAGTTTCGATCCTACGCAGTTTCGACGCTACGCAGTTTCGACCGTACGCAGTTTCGATCGTACGCAGTTTCGACCCTACGCAGTTTCGACGCTACGCAGTTTCGATCCTACGCAGTTTCGACGCTACGCAGTTTCGGTCGTATACAGTTTTGATCCTACTCCGGTTTTTCCCTATATAACTTCAAAAAAATACTATTACTTAATATTCTGTGATTATAAAATAATTGTTTTTTTATTGTTCGATCATATGACCTTATCTGTTTTCGATCCTACGCCGGTTTTAGTTTCGATCGTACGCAGTTTCGATCGTACGCAGTTTCGGTCGTACGCAGTTTCGATCGTACGCAGTTTCGACGCTACGCAATTTCGATGCTACGCAGTTTCGATCCTACGCATGTAACCCGCCGGAACAACGTCGTCCCAGCCCCCCCACCCAACTAAAAATAATCGCTGAGGGGAACGGATGGTGGCATTCGTTTGTACTTCGTTTGCTCCCATTTGCTCCGCAGTTTCTGCGTTTGCTCCCTTACCGTTCCCGAGATGATTGAAATTTAAACTGAGGAGCCAGAAAAAGATGGTCCTAGACCCTCGAATTAAAAACAGTCACAGAGAGGAAAGGATGGTGGCATTCGCTTCTACTTCATTTGCTCCCATTTGCTCCGCAGTTTCTCAATTTGCTCCCCTGCCGTTCCCGAGAAAATGGAACATTAAACTGGTGGTCCAGGAAAACATAGTGCCAGCACCTCGAATTGAAAATAATTTCAATGAGGAACGGATGGCGGCATTCGTTTGTACTTGGTTTGCTTCGTAGTAGCTACGTTTACGCCCTTACCATTCCCGAGGAAATGGAACTTTAAAGTGGAAACTAGAACAAAATTGTCTCAGCATCCCACTCAAATAAACATAGTAACATAGGGGAGCGGATGGTGGAATATTTTGTACTTCGTTAACTTCGATTTGCTTCGCAGTTTCTTGGGTTGCTCTCCTAGCGTTCTCGAGTAAACAGAACGTACACACTTGATTTCAGCCACCCTCCCAACTTACATAATCGCAGAGGGGAGTGGATGTTGGCTATATCTCGTTTGTTCATATTTGCTCCACAATTGCTCTGAGTACTCGTCTACTCCGATTGATGTTAAGAAAGAGGAATTTTGAAGCGGCTGGTGTGGAAATGTGATCCCAGTTCTCAACCCCTAAAAATCAGGGAACAGTAGGGAAGAAAGTGAAACAATTCCAGAGCAATTCGCGGCAAATCACGCAAAAAATTTTTACTACATTTTTTAGGAGGTTGAGGACCGGGATCACATTTCCACACCAACCGCTTCAAAATTTCTCTTTGTTAACAACAATCGGAGTTTACGAATACTCAGAGCAATTGTGGAGCAAATATGAAAACACGAGATATAGCCAACATCCACTCCCCTCTGCGATTATATACGTTGGGACGGTGGCTGAGATCACGTGTTTAAGTTCTGCTTACTCGAGAACGTTAGGGAAGCAACCCAAGCAACTGTGAAGCAAATCGAAGCTAAAGAAGTACAAAATAATGCCACGATCCGCTCCCCTATGTTATTATGTTTATTTGAGTGGGATGCTGGGAGAATTTTGTTCTAGTCTCCACTTTAAAGTTCCATTTCCTCGGGAATGGTGAGTAAACGTAGCTACCGCGAAGCAAACCAAGTACAAACCAATCCCGCCATCCGTTCCTCATTGAAATTATTTTCAATTCGAGGTGCTGGGACTACGCTTTCCTGGACCACCAGTTTAATGTTCCATTTTCTCGGGAACGACAAGGGAGCAAATTGAGAAAATGCGAAGAAAATTGACGCAAATGAAGTAGAAGCGAATGCCACCATCCGTTCCTCTCTACCATTGCGTGGGGGGCTAGGACCATGTTGTTCTGACTCTCCCAGTCTAAAATTCTATTTTTTCGCGAACGCCAGGGCAGCAACCGGACAAATTGCGGAGCAAATGAGAGCAAAGGAAGTATAAACGATTGGGACCATCTGTTCCTCTCCGTGATTTTTTTTTTAATTCGAGGGGCTGGGATCACTTTTTTCTGGCCCCTCGAAGTTCCCGGCTCCTTTTTTCTGGCCCCTCACAGTTTAAAGTTCCATTTTCTTGGGAACGGTAAGGATGCAAACTTAGGAACTGCGGAGCAAATGGGAGCAAATGAAGTACAAGCGAATGCCACAATCCGTTGGTATCTGCTATTGATTGGGGGGCTGGGACCATGTTATTTTGGCCCCCTACTTTAAATTTCTATTTTCTCGGGAACGGTAAGAGAGCAAATGGGAGCAAGCGAAGTACAACCGAATGTTACTATCCGTTCCTCTCTGCTATTGGGTGGGCGGGCTAGGACCATGTTGTTCTGGCCCCCACTTTGAATTTCAATTTTTTTCGGGAACGGTAAGGGAGCAAAGGGAGCTACTGCGGAGCAAATGGGAGCAAACGAAGTACAAACGAATGCCACCATCCGTTCCCCTCAGCGATTATTTTTAGTTTTGTGGGGGGAGGGCTGGGACGATGTTGTTCTGGCCCCCCACTTTAAGGTTCCATTTTCTCAGGAACGGTAAGGGTGCAAACGGAGCTACTGAGGAGCAAATGAGAGCAAACGAAGTATAAACAAATGCCACCATCCGTTCCCCTCAGCGATTATTTTTAGTTTTGTGGGGGGCTGGGACGACATTGTTCTGGCCCACCACTTTAAGGCTCCATTTTCTCAGAAACGGTAAGGGAGCAAACGGAGCTACTGAGGAGCAAATGGGAGCAAACGAAGTACAAACGAATGCGACCATCTGTTCTTCTCTGTGACTGTTTTTAATTCGGAGGTCTGGGTCCATCTTTTTCTGGCTTCTCAGTTTGAATTTCTATTTTCTCGGGAACGGTATGGGAGCAAACGGAGCTACTGCGGAGCAAATGGGAGCAAACGAAGTACAAACGAATGCCACCATCCGTTTCCCTCAGCGATTATTTTCAGTTGGGTGGGGGGCTGGGACGACGTTGTTCTGCCCCCCCCCACTTTAAGGTTCCATTTTCTCAGGAACGGTAAGGGAGCAAACGGAGCTACTGAGGAGCAAATGGGAGCAAACGAAGTACAAACGAATGCGACCATCTGTTCTTCTCTGTGACTGTTTCTAATTCGGAGGTCTGGGACCACCTTTTTCTGGCCCCTCAGTTTAAATTTCTATTTTCTCGGGAACGGTAAGGGAGCAAATGGAGCTACTTCGGAGCAAATGGGAGCAAACGAAGTACAAACGAATGTCATCATCCGTTCCTCTCTGCTATTGGGTGGGGGGCTGGGACCATGTTGTTCTGGCCCCCCCACTTTAAATTTCAATTTTCTCGGGAACGGTAAGGGAGCAAACGCAGCTACTGCGGAGCAGATGGGAGCAAACGAAGTACAAACGAATGCCACCATCCGTTTCCCTCAGCGATTATTTTTAGTTGGGTGGGGGGCTGGGACGACGTTGTTCTGGTCCCCACACTTTAAGGATCCATTTTCTCGGGAACGGTAAGGGAGCAAACGGAGCTACTGCGGAGCAAATGGGAGCAAACCAAGTACATACGATTGAAATTGTTTTCGAAGAATTGTGTGATGGTGGGGGAGGCAGGACTACGCACGCGAAATTCGTTGGGTTGAGTTCTGACCTGTTAAGTTCCCATCCTACAACTGCTTCAAATTCGAAAATGTTATTATTATTCTTGTTTACCTTCACTTTTAATATTTCTGCTCAAATAGCAGCTTGCATGTGTGTCTTCATTTCTCTCAGTTTTCATACTTTCATTCTCACCGAACCGTTCCCAAACCGAACCGAACCGAACCGTTCCCAAACCGAACCGAACATTTCCCAAACAGAACCGAACCGTTCCCAAACCGAACCGAACGGGACCGGTTTGAAGTCCAAACCGATTGATTCGGTTTAGACTACAAACCGAACAGAAACCGGTTAACCGGTTCTTGGAACACCCCTAGGCGGAACAAGTTATTGCTGTTCCGCCACCAATGAATTTTGAGGTCGTTTTCTTCACATCGTTTTGTGCCGTTTTGTGTGTCTACTTCCACGTTTTGTGCGTCATGGGAAATGGGTTAAAATGAGTCCCCAAGGTGGGACGAAAATGAATCACTGTTCCGTCACCAACGAATTTCGTGGTCGCTTCTTTCGTATCGTTTAGTGCAAGTTTCTTGCCGTTTTGAGCGCGTATTTTCACGTTTTGTGCGTCACCGGAAGTGGGTCAAAATGGGCTATCAAGATGGGACAAAATTGACCAAGAGTTCCGCCACTATCGAATTTGGAGGTCGTTAATTTCACATCGCGTACCCTTTTCTGTGCCTATTTCGACGTTTTGTGCGTCACTGGAAAAGGGTCAAAATGGGTCTCGAAGGTAAGACAAAAATGACCCACTTCTTCACCACTACCGAATTTCGAGGTCCTTCCTTTTGCATCGACTAGTGAATTTTCGTGTCGTTCTTAAACCCGTTCGTGCCCTTATTTCCACGTTTTTTGTGTCACCAGAACTGTGTCAAAATGGGCCTCCAAAGTTGGACGAAAATGACTCTTTATTCCGCCACTATCGAATTTCTAGGTCGTTTCTTTCGCATCGTTTAGTGTCGATTTTTTAAAAAGTTTTCTGTGCCTACTTCTTCGTCTTGTGCGTCACCGGAAGTGAGTTAAACGAGCCTTCAAAGTGGGAGTTAAATGACTCACTGCTCCGCCACTACCGAATTTCGAGGTTCTTCTTTTGCATTGACTAGTGCCTGTTTTCTGCCGTTTTGTGCCCCTATTTCCACGTTTTGCGCGTCACCGAAAGTGTGTCAAGTTGAGCCTCCAAGGTATGACGAAACCGACATACTGTTCCGACACTATCGAATTTCTAGTTCGTTTCTTTCGCATCGCTTAGTACCTTTTCTTTTTAAAACAAATAAAAAAAGTTTTCTGCATCTATTTCTCGTCTTGTGCATCACCCGAGGTGAGTTAAACGGGCCTTTAAAGTGGGAGTTAAATGGCTTACTCTTCCGCCACTCTCGAATTTCGGAGTCGTTTTTTTCGCATCGTTTAGTGCCTGTTTTATACGTTTTGTGCGTCACCGGAAGTGGGTCAAAATGGACCTATGAATATAACGAAACAACTTAATGCTGTTCCGCCACCAACGAATTTGGAGGACGATTCCTTCACATCGTTTAGTGTGTATTTTATACCGTTCTGTTCGCCTAGTTCCACGTTTTGAGCATCACCAGAAATGCGTCAAAATGATCCATCAAGGTGTGAGGAAAAAGAGCCACTGTTCCGCTACTATCGAATTTGGAGGTCGTTTCTTTCGCATCGTATAGTTCTTGTTTTGTAACGTTTTGTGCTCCTATTTCCACTTTAGTGCGACAACAAAAATGGGTCAAAATGGCCTACAAGTATAGCGGAATAACTTTTTGCTGTTTCCGTCACCATCGAATGTCGAGATCGTTTCCTTCATATTTTTATGCATGATTTGTGTCGCTTTGTGTCGCCATCAGTGGAAGTGGGTCAAAATGGTCCTTGAATGTGGGATGAATGTGGGTGTCCTTTTCTGCCATATTTGTAGGTCCTTTCGGTGGCACACAAAACGTGAAAATATGCGCCGATACGGTACAAAACATGCACTAAACAGTGAGAAAAAAGCGACAACGAAATTCGATACTGGTGGGAGAGTGGTTCATTTTCTTCCCACATTGAATGCCCAGTTTGACCCATTACCATTGATTCACAAAACGTGGAAATAGGCTTACAAAACGGTAGAAAACACGACAAGACGATGTGAGCAAGGTAATATCTGCGAAATTTTACTATCTTAATCAGTAACTGTTTACGGACTCTTACTTATAGGCAAGAAATCTGGATGTGAGTTTATAATCTCTTACTTTGGTGAACCTGCATTTCTTTTTTTAAAATCTTTTTCTTTTAACCACCTAAAAGATCTTGAAAGCAATTATTATTTCATGTAGTAACATTTTTGGCATATTATCTGACTCATTTTCTAAATTTTGGTGTTCTTCGTTCTCACTGAGTTGTTCATCAAGATAAAACAACAGCAAGAGGTGCGTAGCGAAAACTTGTAATTTTGAAAATAAATACTTGCAATTAATTGGATGAGTAATACTTAACATTATATCAAACTTCTTTATGAGAGTTTTTTTTTTTATTTTAGAATTGGATCAATCTAATTTCTTAATTCATACAATGACAGTACCGTACTTGTTGACCCTGTTCGATAACTCCTTTATTAACAGCACTGACAATAGTGAACAAATTTGATAACTGTCTCAACATATATTTTCATAATTAGGTTCATAAAGAGATTACGGATATATTAATCATACAAGGGATATGTGTAAATACGTATATGTAAGTTCAAATTGTAGTATTTAAATATAAAGCACATCTAATTCTCATTTCCACGTCTATTCTTGTAAATAATTTCTATATGCTATTAATTTATAGTTAATGTTTGAGTTAATGCAATCTTTATTTCTTTACAGGTATTTGTGTGTGTCGTTAACTCTCAAACGGACAACTCAATTACTGATTTTCCTAATCTACCAGAAATACCTCAATGTTGTGACTTAACAACTTTTGTGTCATGTGTAAATGAATCGTTTGTGCAAGTGTGTACGTTAGGAACGGAATTTCCTAATATTTTGGTGCCAGCAGGAGATCCAATTGAGTGTCCATTTGAAACAGTTTGTGATCAACATAATCTCTTCGGTTGCGTGGCTGAATCAGCAAGTGATAATCCAGGTAGACCGATTGAATGCTTATTGTTTCTTACCTCATTTACAACAGAACAAACTACTGTGATTAAAGAGATGGAAGATGACACAATTTCTGAAACCTCTTCAACGACCACTGAAACGTCACTAACCACAACAACCGAAACTCCAAGGACGACAACTACTGAAAACGCAATCACAACAACAACCGATTCAACATCAACTACAACAACGGAAAATCCTACGACTACAACTGAGCCTCAAACAACCACAACTGCCATCCCAACAACAACTATAGGTGCTACAGAAGCAACCAGTACAACAACTGAGTTACCAGACACCACAACAACTGAAGCAACAACCATAGCAACAGAAACCACTACTACTAGTACATCGACAATACCAACAACTGAATTATCAACTACTGAATCTTCTGAGAGCACAACTGAATTACTAACTTCAACAACAACTGAAGTACCAACAACTACAACTGAATCCTCAACAACAACTGAAGTACCAACAACTACAACTGAATCCTCAACAACTGAAGTACCAACAACTACAACTGAACCCTCAACAACAACTGAAGTACCAACAACTACAACTGAACTCTCAACAACTGAAGTACCAACAACTACGACTGAACCCTCAACTCCAACAACAGAAACCACTACTAGTACAACAACTATGTCACCAGAAACCACCAGTACAGCTCCAACCACAAGCACAAAAATGTCCACTACTACTACTACAATCCAAACTACTACAACTGTGACCCCAACAACAACAGAAGTTCCAAACACTACAACAACTGAAACGCCGACAACTACTACAACAATGAAAACCACTACTTCTACAGAAGTAACAACTACCAAAAGTCCAGAATTTGTCTGTACTTCTTCAGGAATATTTCCTGATCCGCAAACCTGTTCCATGTTCCATTCTTGTCCCCCAAATCCCGAAGGCGGTTATTTCCATATTGTATTTGTTTGTCCACCTAATTATGAATTTGATCCACAATCTCGAAAATGTACAACTGCAGAAGAGGCAAATTGTACTGCTAATGATCACACACCAAAACCAGATGGTCCCTTCACTTGCACATCACCTGGAAGATATCCTGATCCAGACGATTGTACAGCATTCTTCATATGCTCACCAAATCCTCAAGGTGGGTATTACCAAATACCTATTCCGTGTCCAGATGGATATGCCTACCATAAGACACTTGAAAGATGTACAACTTTAGAAGAAGCAGGTTGTACAGCCCCTACAAGCACAACAACTACAACTACTACTACCACCACTCCGTCTACAACAACAACTGAAAAGGCTTCCACCTCATTTGAATGTACCGAAGAAGGTAGATTCCCTAATCCAACAGAATGTTCTTCGTATTATGTCTGTTCACCAAGACCCAATGGTGGATTTTTCAAAATTTTATTTAGGTGCCCCTCCGGATATAATTTCAGTAAGGACATACAACGCTGTGAGAGTGCATCCAACGTTTCTTGCTCACGAATATCTCTGTTTGAATATTTTAGAAAGTTAATTAAAACTCTTACTTGAGTTTGATTTTTAAAAATCCGAGAAGAAATACTCTAAGATTTTAAGAAAACTTGTAACATAGTGATAGTACAACGAGTGTGATTACACTTGTTTCAAATAACTTTTTGTATCAAATATATAATGGATCTCTTTTTTTCCACAGCTTTAAATCATTTAAAACATGTAAAGTGAAATAACAAAATGCTATCTTACTTTTAAAAATGTTAAACATGAGATTGAGACAACATTATGTTAAGAGACTTCAAAATAATTGTAACAGTTTGTAAAAAGGAGGAATGCCAATGACAAATCAAACGAGATTAGATTTCCACAAGACATTGAATTGTAGTTTTATTTTATCAATTTTATTAGTTACCTAACCATAATTTTACCCTCCCCCCCCCTTTGGCATAACCATAGTGATGAATAGACCCAAAGACAGCAAATCACTTACAAGATAGACAAAAAGTGGACATTAGATACGGAAGACTACACTCAAAAATAATCTTTTAGAGGGTGAATAACAAATTATTGCCCTTAAATGTGTGGAAGAACATTTCAAACCATCATGATGTAACATGTTCGCTGGTATTAATGGCATTTCCATCAGAGCGTAAGTTATCATTTTTAGTGGTGAACATTAAAATAAATTTCGCTGTGTATTTGCTCAGAAACAAAAAAAGTTTCAATAATTCATTATTAAACGTGTTGTTTACAAAACGAATAATTTGATCAATTTGAAAGAGAATACGATGTACAGATCGATCATATTTTTACTTAATTAATTATCTTCGATACAATGAATTCCAAAACGAAACTGACCTAAGTCTAAATATATCTGTTGTGAACCCAGCAATATTGTTTTCTTACACCCCACTCCTAGCCTATTGATTCTAGATTTGTCTGTGAAAATCTAATAATGTTTCAAAATAAAATCTCCTTTGCATGCAGTCCTGAAGAGTTGAAGCTAATACGTTCGTGATTTTTTTAAATATATAATGTATAATCAGCACATTGCGAGTTGCTTGAGATTTTATTGATCTTTCTTGTAATTGTCTTTACCATATTGAATGAACGCAGCATTCCTAGTATAATCTGACTCTCCGTAATATTGACTTCACTCCTTACGGAAACCGATAGAGCAGGGTGGTCAGCTCAGTTATTTACTTTTTTTTTTTTAAGAAAATCCTGCTAACAAAATTCACTCTCACCAGTAAACTTGTAAAGTGAACTCCTTTCTCAACTTTGTCGAAAATACCTGATTATTGCCAAATTTCAGTATCATTAATGGCATAACGTATTTAAAAACACTAATCAACTAAATCATTTTTGAGAAAATTTACTATTTTTCATTTTTTGTTCACTTGGGGTGGATCGAACCAGTGACCCCATGCACTAGAGATGAGAGTTCTACTATTGAGCTACAGCAGCACATGATACGTACATTGTTATTAATATACACATGGTTATTAATATAAGTTTATAATTTGGTGTCGCACCCACGATCGGCAGTCATCTACACCATAGAGCTCTATAACGGTTGTCTCACTCTTAGAAAGGACGGGAATACTGAACGGAAGCTGGTTTTACTAAGAGACCGTTCTACCGGATTCCTTTTACCTCATCTCCTTATTGTTCATCCACACACTAAAGGATTCATGCGTACAACAACAACAACAGTCATGATTTATATGAAAGTGTTCGACAGAAAAGAAATTGGAATTCACAACTATACTGCTTACTAAACCAATGCTTCATTGCTTCGGTTGAATGTGCATTACTGTGCGGTTCAGAATTTAAAAATAAATAAATAAAAGTGTGTTTACAAAATGAATAATTTGATCAATTTGAAAGAGAATCAAGGTACAAATCCACCGTATTATTTTTGCTTAATTCATTATCTTCGATTCAAAAGAATCTCGAAACGAAAGTAACCAAATCCGAACTCTGTCTGTTGTAAACTCATTAATCCTTATTTCGACTTTAATTTTTTGAAAACGATAGCTGATTAATACAAGGCTGGTTCTACGAGGCTTAGGATATCTCTGTTATTTGAAGTTGAAATCAATGAATAATAAGATGGTAGAATGGTACTTCAAATTGAAACTTTGGACATATACATGAGGTGATAATAAGATAATTACTTTTTGGTAACACGTGAATAATAATAATAATAAATAAATAAAATGAAATAAAATAAAGAACCTAACACATATAGGAATAAAGCAATGTGTGAATAAAATCAACCTCTATATTTTGCTGTTCTCTCTTCCCGTTTCGTCTATTCCATTTTGTTTAATCACTGGATATTTGCTACATTAAATAACAGGCTTAATTTAATAATGTTACCAAACTTCTTAGAAACACAAGCTCATAGCGAGAGAAATTTCTGCTAACATATCAGTCAAATGATTAACTCAAACTCCTACATAGACAGGAATCCAAATATAAACTTTTAGAATTCATACGCCGTGAAAATCCACGCTTCGGAACAAAACCGATCGCTATTCGCTAAAACGGACCAGAAAGACATACAACCGTTCGATCGACACCGAAGAGCAAGAGAACAATTTGATTTGCTGACCCTGTTCTCTCCATTGCAAGTGTTATAAGAATATTCCACACCAGGATGTTTCTGAAACGAATTTTGTTATGGTTTCTAGGATGCTAAGATCCCTGGATTCGATTCTCAGTTCTGGACACTTACCTCGTGATACCCAGATCCTCACGCCGCAGCAGGAACTCTGAGACCTCTGAGCACTACGATTTGATGCAAGACTACAATGAAGAACTGACCGACCTGTTCCAACAACACTCGAGCCTTCGGAACCAGTTTTCCGGATATTTAAAACTACAGTAGAAACCCGAAGTTGTAACAACTACGATGGATGCTAATAATGCTCAGTGAACTAGAGTGTTTTATCTAAAGACTGTACCACGAGGTAGGACCAAGTAATGTTCATGAGTAAATGAAACATCTGTAATTTCATATTCCATATTGTATAAGTTTGAGTTTACCCCTTCATCTGTTTGCACTGCAGTTAGGCTCTTTCCAGTAGGACTTACTTATTCATTTACTTTCTACTTATTCATTTTGAGTTAAGTTTTTCTTTCTGATCAATCCAACCTCCTAGTTTTACAATAAATCTTGTACCTCAGTATTGACATCGATTAAGTAACCAGATTTCGTTTCCGGACCTTCCCCCTGTCTGCTTAAGGTGAAAAAAAGTGTAGTGCCCTACGATATGGTCAGCGTACCCGAGTTCGATTCCCAGTGGGAGCTCATTTGGTTTGCATTCCCAAATCAGCCAACCAATTTAAGAAAATATTTCAATATAACTCGTTTTTAAAAATGAATGTTTACGAAAAATGGTTTGGATTTCCTTTTGGGCTCAAGAATTATATCTGTTGATTGAGATTGGAATCCGTCGAGAATAAAGGAGTTGAATCTCCGAAATAAAATAAATAAACACATGATATTTCGCTTACTTCTATAATCACTCAACCACTAGTTATAACAAAACATACGAAGAAGGGCAATTGTTTGGCACCAATGTCATAAAAGCACTAAGTAACTTTTATTTCCTGATGTGGTAATACATTTTTTTTACTATGCACATTGTACGGAATTTGAATTAAAACTTTACACATCGTCCACTAAATCATCGCTGCTACGAGTCTTTTGTTTAGAAGAAGTATGAGAGCTGTGAACAATCCGTTTCGTCCTCTAAAACACATTTACCTGAACTAGGATCAAACATTGCTCCTGTAGGACATGAATAAACAAAATGATAATAACCATTGGATCCATCCTCTTTACACATGTGATACAGAGAGCAGTTTTCCCGATCTGGGAACACTCCAGTGTCAGAACACTCGAAGTCTGGAAGCTTACACCCGTGCAATCCATCACAACCGTACGGTGAATTAATATTGCATTGAGTGTCATCTGGGCAGTTCGTTATAGTGTCTGGATAAGCTACTCCATCCACACATGTCATCAAAGTAGTGCAATTGACACAGTGGAAGTTGTTGTTACCATTACATGCCATTTCTCCAACTACAGTCACTGTGAACACCTGAAAATATAAATTAAATATGATTAGGATCTCGATTGGATTGTGAGACAACTAAAACACGACACAATACACATATCAAACGAAGTATAACGCATATACCTAGGTATTGGTCAATGCATCATCGCATGTTTCTGTGTTTAAAATAATTGTGTGTATTTTTTTTAACATTTCCGGACCATATATACCTTAATAACTCATCATGGAGAAACATAAAAATGCGTATATATATATATGAATTTATCATGTTTGGAATACATAAAATAGTATATTTTAGGTAATGAAGAATGTTCACCAAAGTACAATAATATGTGGTAATACCTTTTTCTTTCATAAATTCAAATTATAACTATTAAAATATTGATAATGGATTGACATAACGTTGTTACAATATATAAATAGATACGATTGCTTATGAAAACATGCCAGCCCTACGTACTAGAGGTCTGCACGGCTCGGACTTGCTTGGCTCACCTCGGGTTCGGACCGGACTCGGGCCGTAAATTTTTAAATATACAATCATATTTCTCGGGCCTAACTTTATAAATATACTGTACAACGATATTTATCGGACCGTTTTTTCTAGGTAACTTTCAAAGCTTGTCTAAATTTTTAACTTGAAATACCCACAGTAAAAATCTATCATTGTGTAATTGAGAGTAAAGCTAACTGTGTAGTGGAGAGAAAAACTAAATGTAAAAGAAATAAACATGCTTAGCTTATCAGTTAGTGAAAGTTTGAGCAGCCAGAGTGTAGATTCCATTCTTTTTCTTCATAGCAATCGACAGTGACTGCTTTGAGGACTATCTGAGTTAGTTCAGTACACATCCATTTGCATAAGAATTTGTACATATTGACATTTCTTTTAAATATTTGGAGTATTCATGAGAATTTATATAAATGAAATAAAATTAAATATTTAGTTTAACGTGCTACGATTATGCACCGAGGCTAAGGGAGACGAAGACCATTTTCTTTAGATAATTCATATAGTTAGTAAGTGTAAACGATAACCCTTATTTCCTTATTCTCTCTGAATCATGGTAACTGCAAAATTAAACCCCTAATTGTTGTAAATAAAAAATATAATTTTGCGTTAATTATTAAGTTTCTGTAATTCGAGCTTATTTCGGGCTCATTTGATTATCACACGAGCTCGGGCTGGACTCCGGCCTAAAGGTTCAAACATGTTTCGGACTCGGGTCGGGCCTCACATTATAAATTCAAGAGTCGGGCCGGGCCCGGGCTAAAAATTCCGGCCCGTGCAGTAGAGATGCAAGGGCTCGGAAAAAAACCGGCTTTTTTGGAAAAAAACTCGGTTTTTTCTGCTTTGCTTTTTTGCTTGGGAAATTTTGGGCTTTTTTTCAAAATTCTGCTTTAAATCGATAAAGCAGACTTTGTTTCGCTTCTCTATAACACAGAAAGTCATTTAATTAGTGGTTGATGCCGATAATAATATAAAACCTCGAAAGTAAACCATGAATTTCGAAAAGATATTTTAAACAATTTTACTTCAACATTTTTACATTATGAATTCCAAAGGATTAACCAATGTATATAATAAACACATTTTAACCTCCTATATACAAAAGTAAGCAGAGTTGGCAAGAACCATGGTTGTTTCTGAAAATGCCAAAAACCCGTTTTGGGGGGCAGTTTAAACCAGGCTTTTTTGGGGTTTAAACCAGGTTTTTTGATTTAGATATTTTGCTTTATGTATTTATATTACATATTCACAGAAATAAGTTTGTTTCGCCTTGGTGTTATTATTCAACAACGGGGTTATGCTGGAAGAGGTCCCATAAGCTTATAAAAGTTGGTCAGTAAATTTCTTAAATTGAGAAACTCCCGCCCTAGCCATCGGGAAAATCCCGTCATTCTTTTAAATGTAAAACAATAACGGGAAAATCCTGTAAAATTTAATTTGCATGTAAAATTTAAAGGTCAACGTATTATAATCAGTACGCTAAAACTGAGTGACACACAATCATAGTCAACGTCTTACGAATAAAATCAGAAAAATAAACACACTGCTGAACAAGACTGCACTTATTTAATATAAAAACACATTTACACGTGACGTTTCGATCTTCTATCCAAGATCCTCATCAGATGTGAGTGTACGTCTGATGAGGATCTTGGATAGAAGATCGAAACGTCACGTGTAAATGTGTTTTTATATTAAATAAGTGCAGTCTTGTTCAGCAGTGTGTTTATTTTTCTAAAACTGAAATATTAAATTACAAATTTAGTATGTAGGTATCATTGAAAGTCCAATCCAAGCTAATGTTGGAAGCTAAGTAGGCAATCGATAAATTTTACCAATTTTAATCAATATATTTAAGCAACCTTCGCTTCTTTATAAAACAACAGGCATGCAGAAATATATAATTTGGTTTCGTTTTGTATGTTTAGGCTTAACATCCTTACGTAATACCGAGGTTATCAAGGAGAAGACTTTCGCTTAAAGTGACATCCGAAAGAGTACTTGGTTTACACATGAAAGAAGGGTTGTGGTTCGACCGAGAATTGAACATGGGACACCTTGATTAAAAGGTGAAAAGGAAATAAGACTAATGCAGATGGTTTGACATGTGAAACGTCACCATGAAGTTCACACGATTCGCATTTTTGTTCTTTTAATTTTTTTAGTTTAAACCAGTTATTTAATAAAAAACAGCTGGTGTAAACGAGCCAACCCTAAGAGTAAAAACTTCTTTCAAAAAATACACAAATAACTAGCAAAATTGTATGTAGTATTTTTACTTCAAAATATTCCATACCCTCTTTTTGAAACAAAATAAAATTAAAATAAAACATAAGAGAAATACTTAGATTTGTATGATACAATTAAAGGCTGCACATGGTTCTGTATATTCTTGAAATTCTACAGTCAAGTTTTTTATAACCACCATCAAGGGCGCCCATCAGGGGGGTTAAGGGGGCGCTTGCCCCCCCCCCCTAGAGGAAAATGTACTTCAGAATATTGAAAATCCAATAGGATTTTTACATTAGTTACAGCAAAATTTGAAATATTTTTGAAACGTCGCTTATACTTGCCCCTCCTTGGAAACCACAACATGGGCGCCCTTGACCACCATCACGGTTTACCCAGTCCTCAAGTTTTCTGAATTTTTAACAAGAGGGATTCAACATATCATTACGGAACAAAAAAAAGAGTACGGAATATATTTAAGTTAAGTTAAATACAACTGCACAACAAACGTGACTGAGTGGTTGGCTTTTGCGCTTCTATCGGGAAGTCCGGGATTCAACCATTCTGACAAAGCCTTCCTTCATTCCATCTGAGAATGTAGAAATAGTGCGTGTACTGGCCGACTAGGAGTGTAGGAGTTGGCCGACTTCCTTTCTTATTGTTTTTAAATCGTTATTATTACTAATTACCAGCAGTGACGGTTTTGCGAAGGTTAGAGGATCGGTCTTTCGGACTAAAGCCTGTTCTCCAAAGTTGTGGAATGTCTAAAACGAACGAAATATCTATTAGTTATGCCTTTATTCATAAACTTTAAGCTCCCGTCAAATAAAAATTACAAATGTTTAGAAAAACTAAACATTAATAGTAAGAGAACCCCTCCCAAAACACTTTTTTAAATTCGCCACTGATTCTCAGTATAAAATGATCTTCAAGGTTGTATCCGGAAGATTATTGCTAAACATATAAACGAAACGAAATATTAGTTATGCCTGTACTCATAAACTTCAAGCTGCTCCCAAATAAAATTAGGACTTTTTAGAAAACGAAACAATCAGAGAAACCCCTCCCAAAGTACTTTTCTAAATCCGCTATTGATTATTTGTATAAATTGGTATTCAAGGTTGTATCTGGAAAATTATTGCTAAATCATTGCACTACTACAGTATAACAGAAATGTGGAAATACGGTTTGACGGACATATTGAAAAACGTATGCTTTGACGGATATATAGAAAAACGTAAGTTTAACTTTCGTGCTAGAAGCTGGAGTACTAAGCTCTTAGAAATGAAACACGGATGACAAACTAAAATGACCTAGAGAAGGAAAAACTGTCGATAACTCAAAAGTTAAAATAAAGTTAAATAACCTGTAAAATTGCCCTCAATTCTTCATGTTAGCTTTAATTCGTAAAATATGTGCTCCATCCATCTTGATGGTGAATTACAGAGCTAAATATGGCATTCAGGTCGTGGAAATCTTATCTAAATATAGAATATACTATAAGAAAGCTATTTGGATAGAAAAATCATGAAAATGAAAAAAGCCAAAATTTCCAAAATTCTCGGTTTTTTTCCAAAAAAGCCGGCTTTTTATGTGAAAAAAACTATCGATTCAAAAAAGCCGGCTTTTTTGCATCTCTACCGTGCAGATCTCTACTACATACTAACATATATCAACTCACGCATAGAATGCCCAAACATTTTTATTTCTGATACCTAAGCGTAGATGATAATTCATAGCTTCGTTTGTCGCTTACTACTCGTCTCGGTGAAGTGATCCTGGAGCGGTTGCGTATTGGACGCTACATTCGTACATAGTGTGTGGCGTCAACGGTCTGTCTTCTGAAGCATGTGTCGTCTCGGCACTTTCTCGTAGAGTTTCTTTAATATCATATCTCAGAGCTCAGAGATTGATTACGACTACCTAATAACATTAATCAGATTCTAAGGCCTACACCTAGATTTTAATGAACAATTTCGTTTTTATATGTGTTCGGGCAGAGTTTCGAGTCAAGTCGAGACAAAACGAGCCAAATCCTGTGTGCAGTTTCAAGTACTGTATTCAAGTATCCTACAGAGACAATATAATTTTTAGCAATGATACTACTATTAGTACTACTACTACTACTACTACTACTATTATTATTATTATTATTATTATTATTATTATTATTATTATTATTATTATTATTATTATTATTATTATTATTATTATTATTATTATTATTGTAGGAATTCCGTGTATAAACATGAAAGATAGGCTGTTTGTATCTGAATACTAAAAAGTAGTTGGCTGCCGACCTCGGTAGTCGTGAAGTCTAGGAGGCAAGGACATGGTCCACGAGGTTCTGGGTTTGAGTTCCGGAGAAGCAAGTATTCGGGTTGAGTCAAAAATTGTTAAAAGTTATAGAGCGCCGGCCAAACATGTTCAAAACTGCTTGGCCCGGGTTTAGGGCTGTCAACAGTTCGAGCGGCTCGGCTTACAGCTCATTCACTATCGAGCCGAACTGAGGAATGAGCTGAGCCAACAGCTCATCCCAACCGAACCGGCTCGAGCTATCAGCTCAATTGAGCCGAGTCGATAGCTCATCCCAACCGAGCCACCTCAAGTCATCGGCTGAATTGAGCCGAGACAATGGCTCATCCCAACCGAGTCGGATCGAGCTTTTCGCTCAGTTGAACGGTGCCAAGCCGGTTGACATCACTATCCGGGTTGGGCTAAAAAAAAAAAAAAAATCAAAATTCGAACGTGCAGGTCTCAGCCTTCATTGTAAGAACTGCAATACTTATATTTGTCTCATAAGGCTGTCTCATTAAGGCTGTCTCATAAAAATCTATTGTCGTCTCGTTATCGAGACGAGACGAGATGCGAGCAATGTCCCCTCTCGTGACCAGCACTAAAAGTATTCCACACTGCTACATTTCTCATGGCTTTCGCTTTCCACTCTAATCAGGCTATGATTTCAAAACGAATTAAAACGATCTGAACGAGCGATCAATTTATCAAAGTCGACTCGACTCAAAACTCGACCTAAAAACAATGACTCGGCTCGCAACTCTACTCGAGAAAATTACCTTTGACTCGACTCGTGCTCATCCCTAAAAGATATATTCGTTATATTTTCTATTTTGTTATTTCTTCTTTTAGTTTTTTTTTATTACTTCTGTTTTACCTTGCATAACTTCTTAAATTTTATTGTCTCGTAATTGGAGCTTCTGTCTTGTGCAGTATTTGGGATTGTTCCCGAAAGAGAGTTCAACTTTATGACGGTTATGACGGAATAACTAAAATTGCACTTAGCATAATTTAAAAGTTATGGGATAATCAGGAAATCACAAATACAATGATCATACATTTCTAACTTAAACTGGTTAATTATTTAACTCAAACTTTCCAAGTATGGTGTGTGAGGCATTAATCGAGTTCCTAGAAGAAGTTCGGATAGATGGATTAATTGTTAATAACCCGATTTTAAAATAATGATCTTTTCTTTGGTGAATAAGAATCAGTAATCTCTGACAATGCATACACAAATAACGCACATAGCGATCACAAGAGTAACATTGGTATGTGAGTAACTTGCTGTGAAACGGAGTTGTTAAGCCACGTTCAGCATGAAAGTCTATGCACACTGAAAATACTAGAAGTGTTATGGTGTTGGCTTCGCTTTCGAGAGGCTTTGGTATGAATCCCTGTCTTCACAATTCTGTGAAATTATTCTGGCGACCTTCTCTTTTTCTTCTACATTCATTCGCATGTACGAACTTGATGATTGAGACAAGGTTCGAACTAATACCATTATCAGCGAAGAAGTGTCCAATGTTCGAGAGGGAACCACATTGCGTGATCAAAAGTTTGGTCTGTGGAACCGAACTAAGAAACACCAACCTATGTCTAAAATTTCCTGGATCGATTTTGTCACTCGTGTTGTAGTGTAGCATTCTAAGAGGGTTAAAGATCCTGTCTATTTCCCAATGGTTCTAAAAATTTACTTCCGCAAACTTCCTCTCCGTCATTTCAGCGTCCATACACAATCAATTCTGCGTAACCAGCGTTTACATCGATTGCGCTTTGAACCTTAGACAAAATCGGTAAAGAGAAAAAAAATCTGGTTTGTTGTTCAAAGGTTACAATATGACATCCAAGAAAATGCCTATCATGTCCCTCGTTAGGTCAGAGAATAGATTTGTAGAGAAATTAAAATAACAAGCAAACAATATCCAATTTGAGAAGAACGCGGATACCTTGGCTACATTGGAATTGCAGAATTGAATAATTATCTTTGCTTACCCTTAATAGTATGTGGAGAAGAATAAAAAAAATAGCTGGGTCGAGCGGAAAATGAATGTGAGGGTTACAAATGGCGGGGGAGATAAGAACAATTGTATATATTATTGAAAATAGGGAGAGAAACTGGTTGGAACATTGGGTAAGAAGGACTTGTATCATGAGGAACGTACTAGAGGATATGGTGACAGGAATAAGAGGAGGTCAATGAGTAGGGATGCGCACGAGACAAGATTTGTGGCTGTCTCGTCTCGAAAATGTGCTGTAAAAGTGATGTCTCGACTCGAAAAATGTATATTTTACTATTGGAAGAGCCATGTCTCGACTCGAATTTTGTCAGGAAACTCCTGTCTCGACTCGTCTCGTGCGCATCCCTATCAATGAGGCTACAATTGATAGATGGTATCAAGACAAAAAAAAAAAAAAAAAAAAAAAGTACGTGAAAACGAAGAAGTTAACTGAAGACCGTAAAATATGGAAGGGTCAATCCCTCTGAGGTGGTCCAAAAATGGTGAAAATGGTTGCTCGACCATCTCCGAAAATTATAAAAGTTTGAGTGTGACGAACCGTGTGTATGGGGAGGTCAATAACGTCATTCACGTTGTCGTATGTGCAAGTGTTCCTGAATGGTGGCCGTCTTTGTTGTCGGTGGAGTGAAAATTTTTGCATTTGCAAGCGTTTACGAAAATTACAGTTGCTCAGGACGTACAAATCAGACGAACACCAAACAAATACGAATGTTTACAGGAGAGACTGAGGTACACGGAGAATATAAACTTTTGCGTCTAAATAAATATGAAGGGTTGCAAACTAATACATGAAATCACCAGAAAATTACACTTTTAAAGGGGCTGTATTTAAAATATTTGTACTGGTTCTACTTAAAATCTAAACGACGAAGGCATAGAGGAAGGAAATGGGTTCATTTCTTGAATATTCAAAGACCTGTAGCTGGTGCATTTGTGCTATTATTTAGTGAGTTACGAAGTGATGAAACCAACTTTTTAAAATTATTTTCGTATGTCCATAACAACCTTCGATGAATTGTTAGAGAAAATAAATTGGAATTCAATCTATTGCAAACCTCTCTCCAAATAGCTGTTATTTTGTTCTTAGACTTGTATGAATCGAAAGATTTGTTCCACAGTATGGGCCTTTCCTCCACCAAACTAAGTAATGTTTCTCTATCTCCCATAAAATCAATTTCTTAAGAGAGCCAAAAGCAACTCCTTCTAGCACCCTTCAATAAACTAGCAAACAGAATTTTGTCAGGCGCACGCCATCTATTCTGAAGAGAACCATAAGCGACAAAAGTAATCAACATGCAGTGTAAGGCGCCGCGCCGCGCAGCGTCTTGAAGGGCGCCTTGATGTTTACTGTGGCGCATGCGGCGAAACGCCATGGCCAGATAATCTGAAAAGCATCATATATACTAATGGTAATCAAATAATCACGGCGGCGTGCGCCGCATAGTCTGAAAGAGCCGTAATAATCAACGTTTATTTTTAACACAAGAATTAATCACATTTTTAAGTGTAGTAGTTCAAATTGTACAATGAGTTTTGTTCAAGGAGATGCTGAAACTGTAATTGTGACATGTGCCATTTTTACATTTTGTAACGACTCCTACACAGAAATATATACATGAAACATTTATGTGTTGTTCACAGTTTAAGTAAACAGTCATGTTCACCAAATTTTAAAGGATATTTGAGATGGTGTGTGATATTTTAAAAATCGGTTGAATTGACATGGAATGACACATTTGTGATTCCCAGTGATACGTGTCTCGTCCTTGGTGCGAGAGGTTCCGGGTTTGATTCCCGGTGAGGAAACTCGATCGAAAAAGTTTAAAAGTTTTTTCAGGCCAGCCATCCTGAGTGGTTTTCCTGGGTTTTCCTCATTTCTACCAGGAAAATGCCGGGATGGTACCTAACATACAGGTCACAGGCTACTTCTTTCCTTCGCTAGTTCTCTCTTCCTTCTCTTTCCTCGGATAGTGTTATCACCGAGATATGTCATCCCTCATACGTGGCGGGCTTAGGGATGCGCACGAGTCGAGACATATCTCGAATATCGACTCGATTCGAGTCGAGACACACTTTGTAAAATTCGAGTCGAGTCGAGAATGCTCGTAAAAATCTCGACTCGACTCGAATGTCTCGAAAATATTTCTATGATTTTTATATTATTTTGAAGAAAGTATTCACTCAGAAACAGCCTTGAAACCAATTCCAGCATTTATTACTTTAGAAAGATACAGAACGGATAAACTTAGTAGTTAATCTTTCGAGATCAAGATTTAATTTTCAGCTCAATTCAGTTAATTAAAACTAATAATTAATGTCGTGATATTTGATTGTACTTCAAATATAATAATAATAATAATAATAATAATAATAATAATAATAATAATAATAATAATAATAATAATAATAATAATAATAATAATAATAATGTAGTTTGTATAAAACATTTTACCGTAGCTTATATCTAGTTTGCATAAAACTATTGCGATAAAGTAAACTTCATAAATTCTCTGAATGAGCAATTAGGAGTCTATATAGTAATTTAGCGTAGTTATAATTATTGCTTTTTCTTTCCTATGAACGCAATAAGGCTACGTAACTCCTCATTATTCGCTTCCCCAACTATTTTGAGGCTTTAATGTGTTGCAGCATTTCATACTGACAATTAGGTAGGTAGCCATAATGATCTGGCTGATGTGTGCGTATATTTTAACTCGTACATTTTGTCTTGTCTCGAATTCGATTCGAGTCGAGATTATTTTCTCGAGACGAGTCGAGACAGGCATAAATCTCGACTCGTGCGCATCCCTAGGCGGGCTAACACGGCCAGAGGTGCCGAAAGCCCAGAAATCTAATTCCTAATCCTAATCCTAACGATACTTTTTTTTTAAAAAAAATAACGTTTTTCTGTTTCTATCACAAACAAAAAAATGTCAAGTTATGTTACAAAAGAACTTGCTTCCCAGAAAGTCTATCTTTAACTCTACATAAGTTTTAAGCAAGTTAGTTACATACCGTATTTTTTAAAAATACTTTCTCGGCTGGCTTATGCATCAAAATTTACCAGCTGTGGATGCGAATAGAAAGTATTAAGAAAGTGTATGATTAAAAAAAAAAAAAAAAAACCTAGAGGGTGATCACATGAAAGTAACCTAGTCAGTATTCGGTACCACCACGCTTGGCTAATCTTATATGGGCCATCTATTCTGAACTGGCATTGTTAATGAGCATAACTTCAATGTAAATGATCTCTGGATCTACTATCGTCGGGAGCACTAAAACTTTTCCGGTGATCATCCAGCATCATCAGGTAAATTGAGAGCTGCCTCAATTAAGACGTATCGAACTCCGGTCAAGAAAAACAGAAATAATAACGCCGATGGATTGATCACGAATCACTTAGTTGAACAAGCGTCATCTGGATGGCAGAAGTTCTTCATGGCTATAGAGAAAGGAAATTTAGTTAGTACAGTACTTTCTTCTATTTATTAGCTGATTTTGTCAATATTTCAACATCATATAACTAAAAGTTATCTTGTGGCCATATGATTAGCGTATTCATCTTTGGCGCGGCAGACTCGAGTTTAATTTTCAATGGGACATCATCACATGAAATGATGTGATGTAATATGTATTTAAACTATGTTATTAATGGATTATATTGCGTAACGACTTGCGTATCTCTAAACGTTCATAAATGCTCTTCAATGTGTTCGTACAACCATTTTATTAATTTATAATTTTATTTTATGAATAGATATGAGGTGGAATTTTTTCCGTTCTAAACGAATATCCATGACCAAGTATTAACTTAACATGAAGCTATGAAATAGGTTGGATGCATGTATAAAATAACAGCAAATTATAATTTCTCCAATAAAAACTTCTCATAACTAGAAAATTTTCAAATATTATTTCGTATTTGGTAATGAAACATGTAGATAGTATTTCTCTCTGTGTGTGTACAGTACAGTCAAAATAAATATGGAAACCAAGTTTTCTTATTTAATGCATGAACTGCATAAAAGTTTCTTATGGAAATTATTTATCTATGTCTATATCAGTTTTCTTTGGTTATACAAACTGGGATGTAGCAAGGGACTTCTGCTCCCCGTAAATTTCTGACTTTGGAACAAAGTTTTGTATGTTTCGGGAGGGAGAGAGAGAGAGAGAGAAGTTATGTGGAAACATTGTATTACTCGTACAAAACTGATAAAACGTCGATATAATGATTTTTCTACGATCGAAATGAGTTCTATAGAAAAAGTGCATTAAATTTTTCGAACACATTTTTCGCGAAGTTTCGCTGGGGCTTTTATTACAAATGAAGTTTACGATATAACAATGCAGCAGGAAAAGTGAAACATTTTTTTTTCCTTTTAGGAAACGAAATATTTTAATCACTAACTATGAATCATGTAATATTATAAATAAAACAGTGTTTGAGAAAAGACTTCGGTGAAATACTAAATATAAAATGTTATAGATACTAAGGATATTAAAAGTAAATTAACTGGAATAATTACCTTACCAGTGACAGCAACAAGAAGACCCAGAATGATCTATCCATGAATGTAAGTTGCTTCTCAACATAAACTTCAAAGCTTTTTCCAACTCCTCGTTTTATATCTGATTTTGTCATATAGTTGCTACTATGACAACACGATAAACATATATGCCATAAAATTCCCGCATTGTTGTACTGTCTCTGTTACACGATCGAGCACTACGAATACATTGTTTCTTAGTTACTCTTTCGCAAAAAGTTCATTGCCACCACAACTTTAGCCACAGCGTAAAGAGGCGAATCATCCAGCATTATAATAAAATAATCAACGTATGTTGACATCACGATCTAGTTTTATATGAAAGAGGTATCTTACATAACGAAGGAAACAAAATTTAGAATCGCTTAAACTACCGAGAACATTGGACACTTCTTCACTTTGAAACTCCTTGGAGCAGAATTAAAAGAGGTATTCGAATGTGTCTAACATATATTTGTTTACGAAAACTAGGTTTTCGGGTGTCCATGAACACATATTAATTCTACGTGAAAGGAACTGAATAGAAAGAGGGTCATGACAGATTTCTCCAGCTCAACGCTAGTTAAACATGCAGGAATAACCATTTAGTAAGCTGAGGCTTATGAACTGATCATGAACTCAACGGCATTTCATTTTCTTTCTAATTTAAGGGAAACGAAGGATAATGAATTTTTACATGAACATGTTAATCATACATTCATTCATTGTTCTAGTGTTTTGTCTGAATAATATTTTTTTAAAAAAAGTGATCTATCACTGAAGATGTATAAAGAACCAGCATCCCAATACTCAGCACCAAAATTATTTTATATGAATAATAATAATATAGATATATATTATTATTATTACAGTGAAACCTGAGTTTAACAAATTTTCGTAGTACTTTCGGTTGAGAACAGGATTTTACTGGGAAAAAATACAGTACATTGATTTTGAGCAAAGTATTATTGATTACAGAGCAAAAAGATGAAATTCTACCTTATTATTATCGTTGAAAAAGGGTAGTTGAAAGATAATGTACATATCAACCAATAGATTTTATTAAACTGAACAAAATAATAGGATGAATGTAAATCCTCAAGTACAGAGCCGCAACTAGGAGAAGCAAGTGAGGCATGTGCCCCGAACGCGTAGTTAGAGGTGCTTCTAAATGGGCAATATATAAAAATAAATTTGGGGCTCCGAATTTCGTGATTGACCAGGATGATACAAACCCTAATTGCAGGCTTACTCAAGCATAACTCTTCTAAAATAAATAAATAAATAAAACTAAAAAAAATGAAATCAAATCTTTCTCTTTGAGAGTCTTCATCCCGGCGAAATTAAAATACCGCTAATTTTACAGTAATTATATGATATCTTCAAATAGATAAAAGATAATTGAAATATGAAACAAGAGCGCCCTAGACAATATTATTTTGCGTGAGGTACTGTTATCACAAGTCACCTAGTGGCTTTTCGTTTTCAGCTGTTTAGAAACGCGAAAATAAATGCCGATTTTCAAAATGGCTCGAAATCGAAAGCAGATAAGTGAGTCGTGATAACGGTTTCTTATGTAAAATAATATTCTCTAGGGCGCTCTTGTTCCACATTTCGATTATCTCTTATCTATTTGAAGATATCACATAATTACTGTAAAATTAGCTGTATTTTAATTTCGCCGAGATGAAGACTCTTAACATCCCACAATTATGTCTGTTAGGGTAAGGGAGAAGGATTGTTAAGGCAAGTAAATGTTGCTGGAAGAATTGGTGGAATTATAATGTAGAAGGAAACGGAAGTACCCTAGAAGACCCACGATCCACAAAGAACACGATATTGTCCACCAGAAACTTACTTGATCGGGTATCGAACCAGGAACCCCACGCACCAGAGATAAGCGCTCTACTATTGAGCCACCGTGCCGTACAAAACAAAAAAAATTAAAAAATGAATTTGTTTGTAAACTGGAAAATTGATGCTTTACGATAACAACGTAACCTTCTAAGACGAAACTGATGCTGATCTACAATCTCATCAAGCTTCTAATTATGGCATTACCAAGATGACAGTATGTAACATAGATAATGAGATATACAGTAGATGTAAATTACGATTAACTTTTAAACTTGAGTTTTTTTTCAACTATGATATTGTCCGAATATAAGGTGCTTATTAATATCAATCAACAGATTACATTCAGTCGAATAAAATGATATTCCTGAGGATAAATTCTGATGTGTAGGTTTTCGTGAGACTTGAGAAAAATGAATTTTTATGGCGTTGAAAAACGTGTTCCTCATTGTGAAGTCTTTATTTATTTATTTATTTATTTATTTATTTATTTTTTTAAAATATTTATTTATTGGAGTAGTTTATTTGAAATGAAATGAAATCTTTACGTTTTACATCCCACGATTATGCCAGTTAGGCTAAAAGAGACGGTGATGATAAGAAATGAATGAAATGGTAAAATGAAGAAAGTGGGAGGAAACGGGTGAACCCCGAGGAAACCCACACACGGGTGTTTGTCCACCTCAAAGCTCGCTTGGCGCGAGCTAGCGTCGAACCAAGGATTCTATGCACCAGAGCTCACGCTCTGACAATGAACCATAGCGGCGAATGGTTTATTTGTTTACTTATCTACTATATAAACATTTACTTTATTTAGTAACAGATTGTGTCTATTGTTTGTTTTATCCTCATAGCCACGCCCATACTCCAAACAGTGACATATTCCTAATAATGTCTCACATATGACTAGTAATCACTATAGAGATATTACACTAATTTACTGTATGTAAGTTAAATGCTTCACGACAGTTATTCGCGAGTCAGTCTTTCGTATGTTCTAAGTGGAAACCTATAGTATTATAAATTTTGGAAACAGTAATTTAAATATAAAACATTAACAGAATGTTAAAGAACAAAACTACTTTTCCACTTAGTGGTAGATTTAAGCATCTTACAGCTCTAAACAGTTTATAGCCGGAGATCTCTTACCCACCACTACAGTCACTCCATGGTAAACTGTCTACTAGTGAAAAGGTTACAGCATACTTTTGATATGTTTGCTTTAACCATAGACTGTCTTACAGTACACTACTTCTACAGATTATAAAGGTATCTTTGGAGTCAACAGTTTAGTAGATGACATCACCCAACGCTTCCTAATCAATGTTGAGTGTGAACTATGAAGTCATTTTGACATAAAATTTAGGTTTCTTATTTTAGACTTAGAATGAAGTGTATCAAACTGAACAAAACGTAAAACAATACCTGCATTTAGAATAATAATAATTCTTCCAAATGTTGATTCCTATTTGTTTTGCGGCTCCTCCGAGTTCTGCGGCTCTAGTCAGCTTGGCTTGTTTGCCTAATCAGAAGTCCTACGGTGCTTTCAACTAGCAAATTTCAGCATACATAATGAAGGAAAAAAACCTTCTAATTGGTTTTATGAGTATTTCCTAAAGCTACAGAAATTTTGCAATATTTCAACGTGACCCTGCGTCGCTCAGATGCTTTCTATTTAATCACTCACTCTATTGAGTCTGATGGTCACACACATTTTGATTTAATTGAATTACTAAAATCAATAATGCAAGACAAGTATGTAAAACTGCAATTAAGGGGAAATAAAATATAAAATATTAATGTTATATTTTGCTAAGATCTCTTAATAGTCTAAATTAGTACACGACCAAGCTAATGTATGTGTTATTTGATGTGAATGTGGCAGTCGATTTTATGAGTCGTACTTATAATCCATCGGTCGTACTTATAATAGTAAGTACACTGTTATTTCCTAGAATATTACATTTGCTTTTCAGACAAAGTTTTTACAGACATTTTTTAAAACAAGATTCCTTAAAAACTCACTTTTCAACGTAAACAAAAGAAGGGGTAAGTAGGTAAGGTAATACTAACAAGACTTACATTATGGTTGACTGGTAAGGGAATTTTTTGTCTTTCGTCATAAGATTTTGATTTCATGTCAATATGTGTAACCACATCTTACATAATTTCGTACGGAATGTTAGACTAGGAGTTGGCGGCAATTATCCAATGCACAACATTTAGTAGTAATTGAGTATCAAGAGTTTATATTATAAAACAGATCTGAGCACTGAGTGATGAAACAATATCCGTCGAGTATTGCCTATTACTATCAGAACATGTTTCCTCTAATACGAGAACCTAAACAAAGAATGTGTTTTTTATTTGGGGAGTTTGGTGCACAAGATATTTAAGCCCAATTTTGATAATTTTGGAAATATTTCGTCTTAAAGATCTCTACTTGCATGCGCGCCGATTACGCGGGTGCTCCTGTACTCCAGCACCCACACAAATAATCGTGTTGGTGCGCCGCTCCCACAAAATTCTTATTTTGATAGAAACAAAATAAAATTATTATTTCTCACTTACCATTATCAACAAATAATAAGCAATAAAATATTGAGATGGAAATTAAAATTTCTAACACCTAAAACATAATTGTTTGTTTGAAGTGTGTTTGTCAAAGGCAACCAAGCAACATATTCCCCCTTTCTTGTCTATTTCTGACCTAGTCAAAGACAGACCCACAATAAAAAATGGAACTATATTGTTAATAAAATCGCATACTTTCGGATTGCTTTACTATTTCCTTACAAGTGACACACTACAATACCACTTATAGTAGCGGTATATTTTACTTTATCACAGCACAGCCTTTTATGATTGTGATCAAGAAGATCTTAACTAAAAGGAAATCAATTAAAAATATCGAGGCTTCCCTGAAAATATATAACACGCACCACCATCGAAATGCACCCACATGAATTTTGGAAGTTCGGCGCCGTAGTCTACCTGAAGTTCATTTCAGGGCTTAAAAGAATCATGTCCAGATATTGTAAATAGCTCTAATAATGTAAAAGATTGTTCACTTTTAATGTATTTAAACGTTGTATACAAACTTTCTCTCTCTTTTTCTCAACTTTAAAAATTGGACTTGAATCCCTTGTGCTCTGAACACGTTTTTTTATAGAGTGAAACCGTAATTTATTCGTAAAATTGCGCGATTATTGGTTTAATGCATTTATATTTCGTTAGTGTGTTACAGTCATTGGAAATTTGTTATTTACAACTGCCGACAACTTGTCTGTGAAATATTACATAGAATATTTAAAATAAAGTGGGGAAACGTTCCTCAGAGTTAAGATCTACAAAATACATCCCATGTTTCATGGAAATCTGCTAATTATTAGGAAAGATATGATTAAACTATTTATATATATACAGAGTGTTTCAAAACAACACCGACAACGTTTCGGAGGTGATTCCTTACACCAAGATGAGACAAAAAGTATAGACCAAACTGGGTGCACAAATGCTTCCTTTTAAAATTATAGGCTGCCGAAAACATGAAAAAACGAACTTTAAAGGTTCATAGCTCCAAAACTATGGGACCTATAGCAGTCGGGTCAAGACTTCACTTGGGAAGTAACACGTGCCGTATCCAAAAATCCATGTTTCAGAATCCTAAGGTACTCGCGTAACAATTTTTATAGAGGGAGTTCGGCTCGGGCACATAATTTAAAGTACTCACCAACCACCTCTATAAAAATTATTGCGAAAGTAATGCAGGATTCTGAAACATGTATATTTGAATAGGGCACATACTAGTTCCTAAATGAAGTCTTGACCCGACTAGGCTAGATCCCATAGTTTTGGAGCTATGGACCTGTAAATTTTATATTTTTTCATGTTCTCTTCAGCCTATAACTCTGAAAGGAAGCATTTGTGGCACCCAGATTGGTCTATATTTTTTGTTTTGGTGTCAGGAATCACCTGCTCATTTTGTCGATTATTTTGAAACACCCTGTATAATTTGCCCATCTTCTTATACCCACTTGATCTTAGCCGTAAGCAATGTGAATGATTTGGAAGCCTGAAAGGAAATATACAGTATATTCCTATAAATCTTTTTCTAAAGTTGTTGGAAATGTGTTTAGTAATCACATAATTTATATGCAGAAATACACAAGTTGAGGTTGAGGTTGTATACCCTTACTCTTGGCTGATTTCCATTCCCGACTAAATAGACTTATTTCCTAAATCTCAATGTACGCCATAAGTTATTGTAGAATAGGCTAAACAACAGATACGTAAGTGTATGTTCAATTGACTGGTAGAAGTTCACTCATGGTTGTTCATTATTATTATGTTTTAAGGGAAAATATTAAAGGAGAAATACTGAAGAACAAAATATAGTATATACCGTCAGGTAATCGAATGATTAGCGTACGTCACTTTAGCTCATATCGTCTGTACTGGATTCGATTCACAATACAACAGAATTTTCGGGATGAAAAAGCGGTATGACTTTGATTTCATCTAAAACAAACGAAAATTATGTACATTAAGCTTGCAAAATTGCAAGCAAAATTCTATCTCATCAATATTGAATATACAAAAAGAGTAAGCGGTAAATATTTTATACATAACGACTTGAGTATTAATTGCTGTAATTTAGAGAAAACAATTATAATAGTTTTAAAACTGAACCACATAACATCTCTTGAAGCACACTTATTTCCGCAAACGGGGACAGGAAATGTTAAGTACACATTAAAAAAAAGAACCCGGTCAGAAAGCTGAAAACTCATGGGTCAGAAAGCTGAAATTTCAAAACGGTCAAATCTCCCAAAAGTACGTTTACAACGCCAACAAAAATTGTCAGAACGCCCAAAAGTAGAAATAGTGCCACAAACATGCAGATTAACTTTACTGAATAAATGTGACGTCATCCGGTGAGTACACCCACATACAACGCAGCGAGCTCATATGCATTTATCTTGAGTTTATGTTTACTGCACATATTAACTAATGTACAGTATCTCGCCTTTACATTTTGCTTATAAACTAAACTGATCCAGTTGGTGGGACCAGTCTGATGGAAAGAATTTAAACAATGAGAAAAAACAAAAAGGCTACTACTCACTGCGAAAAATATGTAGCAGAATTTTCTACATGCAACAGGTAGCGCTTTCGGAAGATGCTACTTCCTTCTTCAGCTTGTGATAGACTCCAAAATTGATAAAACATGAAGGAAGGGTAAAAAATGGTTAAAAGTTTAAGATATGTAAAAACCAAATCTTTTGTCAAATATTCAATTCTCTCTGTCTTACAAGTTAGAGTTAAGACAACTTTCCTCACAGGGGAAATACTAACAATATGACTTCACATGTCTACTATGTTGATTCGTACTTTCTGAGAACGTAACGTGTTTAGCAGATAATTCATGAATACATAAGGGTCATTCTTAGGGCCTAGTATGAGTCATAAATGTGTCTGAAATGTTATTGTTTCATTGTAAAATTGTTTCTAACTTCTTCCACCATTACTAGAAGTAATAGCAATATTTTCGTTCGCCATTTCCAACACGTTCCATATATCCGTTCAACCAAAATTTGTAAATAGGATCTATTATTTTTATATTTGTACGTATATTTTGTTAAAATATCAATATAACGCACATAATCCAAAGTAATTTACCCAAAGAAAGGACGTTACTATGTATCGTGATGAAGACAAATCCCACTTAGTTTCTGTTAAGACATCTAATGTTTCGATATTCGTGTTGTCTACAAGATGACACCTTTTTTCTCTCTCTTTTCCTTCCGGACACTAATTCTTCCAAATTATCTCTTTTAAGGCAATTCATCCTAGACAGATTCCAAATCAATTTCTTTTCCTTTTTCCTATCAAGTTCAGTATACTTATTTCCATTGGAATAGAACGTAATATTGAAGTCTCACATCTTCAGTAATAATAATAATAATAATAATAATAATAATAACTATTATTATTATTATTATTATTATTATTATTATTATTATTATTATTATTATTATTATTATTATTATAACAAATGGGTTTACAACTAGGGGTCCATCTCTTAATTTTGCATGGGAATCTCGTAAGTCTGCTACGCCAATGGTGTCCCTTAGTCTGTGTTTGTCTCTCTTTCCGTTTCTTGTGGATGTTTGTTGTTGTGCTGTTAGGCATTTATATTAAACCTTTACATTATGTAACCCTTTTTTCCTTTACAAGTTTTCTTTTTTTGAAAAAGGAAAGAAGCTGCTTTCCTCTGATATCTATTTCTTACCATTCATCTTGTTTAAACTGCTTAAGTAAGATCATTTTGTAACTTTTTATGTCATCCATTTCCCTCACAATAATAAAACCATCATTCTTAACAATTTATTTTATTCTCTTATTTGCAGTTTGCCACACTCATATATTTGTGACAAAATTGAGGTTTGGTCCAACGCCTTTGAAATTCTCAACCACTCCAACGACCAAGCTTTATGGGTTGCCTACAATTGCAGGAAAAGGAGACTTGTAGGTGGTAATGCACTTTTGGAGTCGTGTGTACAATCCATTTTTATATATTGATGAATAGTTTCCTAACAACATTTTTTTAAATATATGAAAATTTCTAGGAACTCAAACCGATTTGTTCAAGATCGAAAAAATTCTCCATTGCGGGTGTTGTCTTTTTGATTTCAGTGGTTTACAGGGGTTACAGCCGTACTGGGATGACAAACGGTAATAATTTCATTAATTTAACAGTTTCGTATGTTATTATTTGTATTTAATCTCATTCACCATGTGAAGAGTTTCAAATTACGTTTTCTTTGTGTATTCTGTTTTTAAAAATAGAACATAAGTTGTTGCAACATGCTCATTTTGTGAATACAAGTTATCTTCTGTTTTTTTTTCAAAATAGGTTTAAAAAATTCCATTTAAGGTAAATTTTATTCGTATATTTGCTCCGTGTATGATTAACTAACTAACTAACTCTATGGCCTATGAAACCCGGAGGTTCAATACCGCATTCACAAAAGCTCTCCACTGACTCTTATCCTTAGCCAATTGGATCCAGCTTTTACTTTCCATTCCTATTTCTGCCAGATCCATCTTGATATTGTCCTCCCATCTGCGCCTAGGTCTTCCTAATGGTCGCTTTCCGATCGTTCTTCCAGTTAAGACTTTGAAAGCATTCCGTCTTTCTTTCATCCTAGCTACATGACCTGCCCACCTACGCCTCCTAGACTTGATGACCCAAACAATGTTTGGTAAACCGTATAACGTATACATTCCCTCGTTATGAAGTTTCTGCCATTCCCCACTCCTGTTCCTCTTGTGTCCGAATATTCACCTCAGATCCTTGTTCTCAAACACTTTCAATTTATGTTTTTCCCTCAGAGTAAGCGACCATCCTTCGCAACCATACAGAACAAGAGGCATGATTATCGTTTTATATATTTTAAGCATCAAATTCCTCGACAGAATTCGCGACGACAAGATATTTTGAACTGAATAATAACAGGAATTCCCTGCTTTTAGTCGACATTCTTTCCTTCGTGTATCACTTCATTGCCAAATAGAGGTTTGCACGTTAGCAGCTCTGAGAAATAGGTAAGATTATTCCGATATTAATAGAGGTCATTGTAAATATTCCTTAGATGTTCGACGCATCTTTCCTAACAGAAAGGCTTTAATAATGGTTATGCAGTCTCCCACTTATTTCTAGTGATTAGAAACATGATGCCTCATGGAGGGATATGGTGGGATTACATATGAGTATAAGGTAAAACCAATAAATTAGTCCTTATAATCATTTGATTAACTCAGTCCCATTTAACTATAAAGATCGGTCGTTAGGGATGCGTTCGAGTCGAGTCGAGACAGAATTTTACTGACAAAATTCGAGTCGAGACACAGCTCTTCGAATAGAAAAATATATATTTTTCGAGTCGAGACATCACTTTTACAGCATATTTTCGAGTCGAGACATTCTCAAATCTTGTCTCGTGCGCATCCCTATCGGTCGTTAACCCTAGAATGATCAGGGGAGTCAATTTTGCCCGAGAGCTCTTTTTAATTAGTTTTTATGAATTAATATATATTTAGGATTCTCTGTTTTTTGGTTATTGTTCATTTTGATAAAAGATTCATTTTCGTTTTTCTTCAACTGAAACATGCTGTGTTCTTTTTTTGTAAAAAAAAATGCACGTTGTAGGGGACCGATTTGACCCCCCTTTATTCATAGATGCTACCTATCTTTATTTTCTGCAAAATTACTTTCGTTTGTTTTCTATATATAAAACTTGTATTACTTTTTTTTTTTTAAAAAAAAATGTTACTTCCTTTATATGAAAACTTAGGCTTTCATAGAACTTGTCGAATGTTAGTTATAATACTGGTTTTCTGCATAGTGTTATAAAAAGAATTGGTGTAATATATAAGCAGTTTCACACAGTGTTTAGCCCGTTCTTTTACAAATAAAAAGCAGAATTCCTTGAAAGACTTCTTTTTTAAAATTTAGTTCAACACATTAACTCAAATTGAACAAATATACTCTGAAAACTATTTAAAACCAGCACCGGAAACTTTGACCCCCTCTTGGTCCTTCAGTTAACATATACAAGCACGGATTTTCTAGAGGATAGAGTATATCGTTCTGTTCGTTTTGAGCTTTATTTTGTTAGAATGTGTTGAGAAGTTTCGAAGATACGGAGGAAATTAGATTCTACAGCTTAACAAATCAAAACAAATTTCTGAATGCATTGTGATATATTGTTGAGTAGTTGAATACAAAAAGTTTAGCAAGAAAATAAGATAAATACAACGAAATCAAGCAAATTAGGTCAACAACGCTACAACTCTCGAATGGAAGTGGTGTTTTTTTTTTGTTTTTGTTTTTTTTTTTTAATCTTAATAACGTTGCATGGGTTACATTCGTACTTGCATTACAAACGGTACTGATTTCATTAGTTTAAGAGTTTCGTATGTTATTCTTTGTATTACCTTTGACTAATCATGTGAAGAGATTCAAATTACGTTTTATTTACGTATTCTGCTTGTAAAAAGAGAACACAGGTTGCAGAAAAATGCACATTTTTGTGTGCAAGTTATCACCTGTTTTTTAAAATAAGTGAGGAAGTTACAATATCGTCGATCCAATGCCATAACCGCGAATGTGTTAAATTTGACTTTTGGGTTATAAGTATTTTAATATTCAACTTACCCCGAAAAATCAGTATATAGACTTAGGTACATGTTTTAGAAATTGACGATAACCTCGAATGTAGTCATATTTCACAAATGGGACTTTAACATTGGAATCTGTGCGCCCCAAGTAACATGAAACTGCACTTAGGTGAAAATGACAAAATTTGCACATTCGTGGTTTTGGCATTGGACCGACGATATTTAAGGTAAGTACTCTGCTCCAAGTATCACTTGTTTGTCAAATGGAAGTTGCACGTTACCAGGACTCAAATATAGGATTGATCATTCCGATATTAATAAATGTCATTGTAAATATTCCTTCAATTTTGGACGCATCTTTCTTAACAGGACAGCTTTAATATTGGCTATGCAGTCTCTCAGTTGCTAGTGAATACAAACATGATGCATCTTGGTTGGATATGGTATAATTACATATGACATATAAGGTAAAAGCAATACATTAGTCCTTATACGCATTTGATTAACTCAGTCCAATTTAACTATACAGATCTCTCGTTAATACGAGAGGATGGAGAATATCGTTCTCTTCGTTTTGAGATTTGTTTCGTTGAAATGTGTCGAGAAGCTTCGAAGATATAGAGGAAATTAGATTCTATAGCTCAACAATTGAAAACATTTTTCTGAATATACAGTCTTAATATGAGGCGTATAGTTTCTAAATCCGCCATCTCCAATTTTCAAAAAAAATGAGGTAAGTAGATTTACTGGTATTCCTTTCCATGCCCTACATGATGGTGTAAAGAGTTGTTTGAAATGTCGCCACCTCCACCCTCAATTACTGCTTTAAAGTTCAGGGTATTCTTCAAAAGCCGCCATCTCCACCCAGCAGTGTGTTTGTAAACCCCATCATCTCGATTCTATTCTATTCTATGCTATGAATTGAAGACCGACGTTAATGAAAAAAAGTTGCAAGATGTTGTTCAACTCCTAACGAAACACTTTGGGGAAAATTGGCGTGCTAATTCAAACTTAGCCATTTATGTTGATGCTGAAAAGAGACTGACTGCGTCAACAGAAGAAAGTGTAGATGAGGATTAGGCTGAATGTCAGTGTTTGGAACATGATTCTGATGAGAACTATATCTGAAAACAGTGTAAAGATCACTTTCAATCCTTTTCTTGTTGGTAAAGGTGGCATTTATTCCGAAATTCTCATCCTGTTATGTCAGTCTATGTTAGGTTAGGTTAGGTCCCAATGGGTTAGATTAGGTTAGTGAGGTGAGGTTAAGTTAGCTTATGTTATGTTAGGAGACGATATTTCTAAACGAGCTGGGAACTTCTGAACTTGACCCGTAAATGTAGCTAACGTACTATGATTATAGCTTCATTTTTTTCCTTGTTTGTGCACATTATAATGTTACCCAACAAGTTAATATCGTTGTTTAGATTCAGTTTATCTCCATCTACTGTTCTGTTCTGAAATAGTTATCAGAAATTATAATAGTAATGACTTGGAAGCAAATAAACCCCAAAAAACTTAAGTACGTTTGTTTCAAAGTCCTCCATCTCCAAAAGTTGTTTTCAAAATCCGCCATCTCCAAACTGCTTTCTGCAATAACCGAGAAATGGGATGAGAGAGATTTTTGTCAATTGGTAGTTATAATGAATGTCCAGAAAGCAGTAAAGTATTTCTAAAAAGAAAATTTTATCTCACATAATCTCTGAGTTATCAGTTTTTCCTGTTTTTCTCGAAACCGTTTATGAAGGAGATGGCGGATTTAGAAACTATACGCCTCATATATAATATATATATATATTCTGCTCAGAATATCTGAGTCATATTTAAATATGGAGATCTCTCATCAATATCAGAGGATAGAAAACATGTCTCTGTTTGCTTTCAGCTTTATTTCGTTAAACTGTGTCAACAAGTTTTGAGGGTATGGAGGAAATTAAATTCTACAGCTTAATAATTCGAAACAATTTTCTGAATATACAATGCATTATATTGTGCAGTCGCCCCTTGTCGGTCTGAGAGCTCAGATAATGTACTTACAAATGACGTAATAGGGGATGTTAGAACCGACAAGTTGCGCCCAGGATTTTGTATAAATTGAACCTGACAAAATGTGAGGTACGGGATCCAACCTGGGTTGCATGTAAATAAAATCTAACATGTACAAAAGAAACAGACTGTGATGTTAAAGGGGATGAAAAGGGGTAAGAAGGGAGTAACTTTCAGGAGAGGTTAACCTACTTGCACTTACTTGCAGGTCAGATTGTTGCCCTCTTGACGATTCCTCCAGCAGGCCGACGTCCGTCCATCTCTCTGTTTGGCTGGCTGGTCGTTCAAGTAACCAAGGTTAAGAGTCAGCGAAACCCGGTCTGAGAAACCAACTTTGCGAAGACCACAATTTTAGTTAGAGTCGAAACTTCTTCTCAAAAAAACAATACATCGTCGTTAACAGCTGTCTGACGTTAGCTGAAACAAAGGTGCTCTATAGAACAGAGCAAGGCTACATCAATCGTAATTTTCAAGAAGAGTTTCGCGGTCTACATCTTAACTCGTTTCTAACTTCATGTCGACTGTCCCTTTCAAAAGTCTCTCAATCCATTTTGCATAGCGTGCCTTCCGGGTTCATATTCTCGGTTATTCACTCTGATTTGCGTCCCGATGAAAAAGTGCGTGCTCGTAGATTAACCAAGGTAAGGTGATGGTAGGAATACGGACGGGGAAGCAATCTGTTGTTTTATTAATTGAGAAATTACAAACGTAAGAAGTAAATGACAGACAGCAAAGACAAATGAACTTAGAAAAAAAAGTCGAAAGGTGATTTAACTTAAAATGAATGAACAATATTATTGAATAGTTGAATAAAAACGTTTTTGCAAAGAAAATAAAAGTTTCGACATAATCAACAAATTAGTTCAGGAACGAAAGAACTTTCGATTGGAGGTGATGTTTCTTTTTTTTTTTTTTAATCTTAATAGTGTTGCAGGGGTTACAGCCGTACTTGAATTACAAACGAATAATTTCATTGGTTTAAGAGTTTCTTGTGTTATTCTTTGTATTATCTTAGGTTAATCATGTAAAATGATTTAAATTATGATTTCTTAATGTATTATGTTTGTAGAAAGAGAACATAAGGTGTTAAAAAATGCACATTTTTAAATGCAAGTTATCATATGTTTTCCAAAATGATTTAGTAAAGTGCAATCTTTAAGGTAAGTTCTGCTCGCATTTTGCCTCAGTATCAGTTGTAATCCAAATGGAAATTTGCACATTAATAGATCTCTAGAATAGGTAATATTATTCATATATTAATAAAGGCTATTGTAAAAATACCTTCGATTTTGGAAGCATCTTTCTCAACTCAAGATGATTAATATTGGTCATGCGGTCTCCCACTTGTTGCTAGTGATTCCCAATACCGTTTCTCATTGTAAACACCTTGGAAATTCATATTTCAGATAAGGAAAAGTAATGAATTAGTTCTTATAGTCATTTGAATATCTCAGCTTATATAACGACAAAGATTTGGCGTTAAAACCAAAGTATAGAGACAATAGCTTTGTTCGTTCTGAGCTTTCTTTTGTTCATATGCGTGGAAAAGTTTCAAGGATATGGAGGAAATTAGATTTCACAGTTTAACAATTCCAAGCAATTTTCTAAATGTACAATGCATTATGATATATTGTTGAATAGTTGTCTAACAATATTTTCGCAAAAGAATTAAAGTTCCGTTTGAGCTTTATTTCGTTAAAATGTGTCGAGAAGTTTCGAAGTTATGGAGGAAATTAGATTCTACATCTTTAGAATTGCAAACAATTTTCTGAATGTACAATGCATTATGATATATTCTTGATAGTTGCCCATCAGCACATTTTTGTTAAAAAAAAAAAAGGAGAATTTCGATGTAATCAAACAAATTAGTTCATGAACGACACAACTCTTGGCTAGAGGTGGTGTCTCTCTGATCTCAATTGTGTTGCAGTGGTCAAAGACGTACTTGGATTACAAATGGTAAGAATTTCATTAGTTTAAGAGTTTCGTATGTTATTCTTTGTATTTCCTTTCATTAATGATGTGAAAACATTCAAATTACGTTTTTTATGTATTCTGTTGTAAAAAAAAAAAAAGAGAGAGAACATAGGGTGCATCAAAATGCACATTTTTTGAATGCAAGTTACCATCTGATTTTCAAAATGGGTGAGGAAATTGCATTTAAGATAAGTTCTGCTCGTATTTTTGTTCCGAGTATTACTTCTTTGACAAATGGAAGTTTGTACATTAATAACACTGTAAAATAGGTCAGATTATTCCGACATTAATAAAGGTAATTGTAAATATTCCTTCGATTTTCTACGTATCTTGCTCAACAGAAAAGGTTTAACATTGGCCATGTAGTTCTCCAGTTGTTTCTAGCGATTACAAACATGATGCCTTATGGAGATATATGATAGAATTATATACATATGGAAAAAATATTAAATTAGTACTTATATTCATCTGAATAACTCAGTTCCATTTGGCGATACAGCTCTCTCGTTAAAACGAGAGGATAAAGAACATAATTCTGCTCCTTTTAAGCTTTATTTCATTCAAATATATCGAAAACTTTCGAAGATATGGAGGAAATTAGATTCTACAGTTCACATGTAAGTTACATCTTCCTAACTTCAGGAATTCGTAATATACACTATTGTTGAGAAAAACTGAATCTCCCATTACGCACTAGGAACATTCTGTACAAATTTCACATTTCTTCCTATACTAGTATAGCTTGATGATAAGACAGTCAGTTCTATTCTTGATAACCTGGAATGTTTGTGGTTTCTTGAAATGTTATTATTTCGGAAAATTTATGAAAACAGTAGTTGTTAGCGCATGATGTGATAATATGTGATATTATCCGTTGAAAAATTTGATTCAAGCCTATTACGTCGAATTTCAAAGTTTTGAATACTGTTTCCGCCACCTTGTGACATAGAAGTAAGAGTCAGTATTTCCCTCCAAATGTACTTCCCGGGGAAGGCATACCGCCCCATTCCAGATTTTTCCAATCCCCTTCTACCAGAGCTTTGATAAATTCAATTGCAATTATATATCACTGTTGTACAAAATATGCCTTTTAGCAGATAGTGCCCCAGTGAGCGCTTTCACATTTTAATTTTGCCTGTTGAAGAAATCCTTATTAACATAATACCATTATACCTCCCTGATAAGCTATAGTATTCGACTTTAATTAATTAATTTAGATATAATACTCACTATTTAATAGTTTCTTTATTATTTTTACTATTAAAATCACGATAAAAGTATGTTATTGAATTGTGATTTTATTTTCTTACTACCAGCATGTTGATTTGTTATGAGCTAATACGATTTAAGAACACATTTATAAATGAATAAACATTTTTATGATGTTCTACATACTCTTTTTGAAACAATGTTGCAGTTATATTGCCCCTAATGAAGCCCGTAATGTAAGAATAAGTTGGTTATATAATCAGTCAGATGCATTTGTTAATTTAAGAGTTGGTTGCTATATGTGAATGCTGCTATTGATTTTTCTATGATCCACTAGCAAGACGATTTGAGACAGAAAATTTAATCAAAAATTACGTATTTCAAATACCACAATATTGAAATGTAGATCATTTAATGAAAGCACGCATTACTGAAACATTAACGTTCTTCATTCGTAATTATTCATTTCAATTTATTTTATCCAGAATGTTCCTATTGTTTTATCCAGTAAATCTTAATGTAGTAGATTAAAATATATAGAGTCAAGTCGATTTCCTACAAGGTTTTATTTTACTATAGTTTAAAATATTAAAAAAGTTAAAGGAATGAGTACGTATTTATTGCATAACATTAAAAATTCAATTTTCGTCATTAATAGTCGATCAGGATATATATATAAAAAGTCATTTTGTTAATATTATTGTTTATATTATAGTTTGAAATAGGATGTACATAGTTAAAATAAAGTACTGTATTAACATGATTTACAGAATAGTAAATAGTTTAATTACATAAGAATGTTTTTGAACAACTTGTTAATAATATGTAAACAAAATTTTCAAGCTGTAGTAGTTGAAGTAGTAATACGTTAAATTTATACCAAATACAAACTAATAATGTTTACACTCTGTAAAATAGAATTTTACTATACTAGTCCGAAAGAACTTTCATATTTTCACGAATTCAAATTTCATAAATATTTATATGAATACTAGAAATAAACAATAATTGAGTAAAGACAACAACGTGGACTACACCTAATGTTAAATTGCAATATCTGCTACATATTTACTTTCGTAAGTATTCTCATAGTTGGAACAAAAACAATGTAATATACTGTATATGAATAGTTTCTCTAATAGCATATCCAGGAGCATATTTTAAATTACAATATTCACGCTCTGCTTCTGTTGCTTGGAGCACCAAACAAATAGATTAAATTAGGTAAAGATACGTATTTGTATTTAAGAAACATGTTTACGGATAATTTGTTAGTGAATTCTTATTTTTATGGAAGAACTTGCATGACTTACAGAAACGTTGTTACGATCTTCATACACTTGTTCCCAAATCCAACAGAAAAAACGCTGATATTTTTATTATATATGACAGTAGAAAATAAATATATTTGTTGTCGAACTAGAAACAAAATACCACTTTTAGGACACATTTTAATTTTTGGTTTGTTTTGAAAAGACACTATGTACTTCAATTATTAATTCTTAAATATACTGACTCCGCACTTAACTTCAAATATTTATGCGGAAAGTGACTGCGTTTATGTTACATTGTGAGGTACACTTTTCGACCAAACACAGCGTAAAGTTAATTTATTACTCACATAGCGTTCAGTGGTTAGATTTCAGCAATTATTCAACTTATCTTTAAGGCTATAGAACTAATTGAGAAGATTAGTTGTAAATGTAGTACAGGTCTAAATATTTGGTAAGGGAGACCATAGATCCTTATTTTGAGAATTGAAAGAACGTTTTAACGACTAGCTTCACCCTGTGGTTCAACGCTATTCTAGAAGAACTGGCCTACCTTGGCTTCCCTCTAGTCACATCTACACTTATAAGATTATTAAGTTATACAATAAAAATATAAGCACTTCTAAAATTTTATAAAATATTGTACTATACAGCACAATAACATCGATATAGCTTTATTAATATGATTTCATCGGTAATTATTTGGAATAAATTGACTCATTTAAACTCAATGTTCCAAGAATTACAAGATACATACAATAAATACGGTTAAACAAATGTTCATTACTAGCGAAGTAAATTAACACACTATGTCAAATAATCAGATGAAAATCATAAACACACTTAAAACAATATCAAATTGTATAAGATTTCATGACAGCGAGCAGATTTTCTAATGATAGTAAAATATATATTTACATATTTCATATATTTTAGACCATGACCAATTAAACGTACACTCATTATGTTAAATTGTAAATAAGCTGGAATTTCGTGCAAAAGTAAAGCAATAAATCATTTTGATTTCTGAGAATTGTATTCTCTGCAATAATTATATATGTAAAATTATTTTTAATAAAAATGTGTACACTATTTTACAGTACTATATTAAGAGTTTACTATATGTATTCATAATACCATGTTTCTAGTACTTCAAATAAATTTATAAAAATAGTTTTTTTTTATAAATTCGAACATGAGCGTTCACCACATTAATATTTTATGTTAATTAAAATTACCTTTTTAAACATAAACAGCACATTTTTATTCAGAGTATGAATGAATATTTCAGACATTGTTATTAGTAAGGTTATTCTGTGTTAATTTTTCAAAAATATCTGTCCTTGTACTATTAAAGCACAGCTAAAATAATTATATATGATAATGCTAATTTTGAACAGAAGTAATCAATTTCTCTTAATAGCCATGCAACATATTCAATTATTCTTTCTATGATAGAATGAATAGCAATAATTATAATTTGGATAAACATATTTTCAACCATATTATATAAAACTGAAAAATGATGTAGTGTTACTTTTAGCAAAACGCAAAATCTGTGTTTAAAAACTTTGAATATTGTAATGACATCCTCACGAAAATAAATAAAGACAAGCCCTTTTGCGTCATATACCTAAGCTCCTAACATTTAACAATAATTACTTTTTTATCGCGATAAAAGCTACAACATCTTCAATGATTTTGATAAATGTATTTTATTTTCATCCTATCATCGAATATCTCGAAAACATCTTGGTAAATATTTTCGAGAGGTGCAAAATTTCTACGTATTGGTGTAAACTGGTTTGTAGTTTCCAATGCATAATTTCTTCATGATGTTCAAGATACACTAGTGGGCAGAAGGGAATATGCTTATGAAAATATTATTAATTCAGTGAATGTATAATATTCCTTTGGACATTTGATTTTGCAATAGACACTTCATTGTATTCTATTTAATACATTTGTGTTACAAATAATGTTTTATTAAAAGATTAAAATTTAATAGCTATTTTAATAAGAAGCTTCGAAATTGAGCTTTAAATAAATTTGGTGATATATGACAAAGATTGGTAGAATAAATTGTCTACTTTACAAACGTCTTTTAACACGTGATAAGTTTACACTTTTCAAAACATGGCTTGTGAACACATAATCATAAAATTAATATTCCGAAATTTCTTGTTAATGGATTATTATCTTTTCATTTTTCCTACATCTACTGTTCGAGACCTTTGGTTAAAAACTTCAACTACTTACTACCATCTACTTCTTAAAAAGTAATATCTCGTCTTTAAATGCTTTTCATTGTCTACATCAGAAATATATGAATTGGCTTAAAGTGTTCGTCAATTCGCCTATAATAAAGTTAGTTTTCTTCTAATAAGAAATAATTCTTATTAGTTCTATAACTTGTAAGTTTTATTAATGAACGTGGGCGATATGTTATATATGTGTGTATAAATTAATCGATACTAGGTATCTTAACCTCAAGTTCCCTTCAATTGATACAAAGAATCTAAAAATCTTCTCTAAACCTATTTTCATTACCAACATTTGTGTTGCTTTGGTAAATTAGATTATATGATCTACTCAGAATTTCCCATTCTTTCATCTTCTCTGTATTCTGGATCCATATACGTTCTATGATGTGATTTTGGTAGCACCGGCAAAAGTACTGGACCAATAAAATTCGGACGATTATTTTTAGCGTTTCTCTGCTGTTTCTGTTTAGTAATTTTATTTGAGAAATTACGGCCTCTTGTGCTACCACTTCGGGACCTTTTTTCGTCACTTATATTTCTTGAAGGTTGCTTTTGTTCATAATGCGTACAATTTACATTATGTACTGTTTCAGTTTCGCCACTACGAAACCTTGTAGCGTTTTGTTTCCGTCCATTACCCCTTAGGGAACTGTTTACCAAAATGCAGTCGTTAGAACCCAGATCATTAATAATACTACCATTTTCTCCTGATTGTTGACTTTTGGAGAAGTTATTGTAAGATTCATTGGTATAGAGGTTTGTATTGCTTAAATTTAATTCCCTCCCTCTAACAGTTACCTTATTTTTAATTTTTGTCTTGTTATTGGCAGTTTCTAGTGATTTAACTACAGTTTTTCTTGAAATGTTTAAACTTCCTTTATCTAACAATTTATACTCTGTAGTTGATTTAAGGGTTGTCTTGTCTTCCACAAACTTTGTGATCAATTTATTCATATTTTTTAGAGTAGAAATCGGGGTGGAACTTGTAGTAAGTAAATAGTCAACGGTAGTAGTAGTTTTTGGTATACTGTTCATTGACTCAGTAATCAATGTAATGTCTGGTTTGTCAATAATAGTCTCGTTTTGTGAAGTGGAAGTTGAAAGAACATTCTCTGATTGACTAGTTGTATCTCTTGATTGCTGGCTGTTGGAGGTTTTGTACGATTCATTGGTATAGAGGTTTGAATTGCTTAAATATAATTCCTTTCGTGAAACATTTGGTATATTTTTGCTTTCTGTTTTGTTATTGGCAGTTTGTTGTAGTTTAACTACACTATTTCCTGAAATTTCTAAACTTTCTTCATCTAGCAATTTATCCTTTGTAGTTGTTTCAAGGGTTATGCTGCCCTCCGTGAATTTTGTAATCAATGTTTCCGTATTGTTTAGAATAGAAGTCGGAGTAGAACTTGTACTAAGTAAGTAGTCAACTATAGTAGTTTCTGGTATACTAATCGTTGACTCAGTAATCAAGTTAATATCTGGTGTATCAATAATAGTTTGCTCGTTTCGTGAAGTGGAAGTTGAAAGAACATTATCTGACTGATCATAAGATGACAGTGTGAAGTTTTCTAGTGACAGTTCTACAGGAGATACGCTTGAAGTTATTGGCAGTATGGTAACAATAGAATCATTGCTGGAGAATGTGTCACTATCAGAGTAATTTTCATAGCTGTTTGATTTTGAATAATTATTTGAATTAAGTGAGGAAACTAGCTTATTATAGTTTATTATTATCCTTTGATTGCGTTGGACTAGTTTTGGAACTTTCATGTCTAAAGCTTGTGAAATATTTCGATTATTTACATTTGGGTTAACAGAATTTCCTATGAAATTCGGTACCATCAGTTTGTCTAGTGTTCCAGCAAAAGTTTGTTTTTGATTTACATAAATTGGTTGTTGATTACGAATAACAGAAACATTTGCAATTGGAATTAGGTTTTGAGTAGCTCGATTAGATATTTCACTAATTACAGAATCATTATTATTTGATTGCATTTCGAAAGTATTTGTAGTATTCAAGGCTTCAGAATGTTCCTGCAAAAATCTTTTCCCTTCGTTTAGATTTTTATTAGTTCTTGTTTCATCACTATCATTATGAACGCCATTTAACATTTCACTTAGACCTCTTTTCGTTCTCCTGCCTGCATTACTGATAGCATACATGTTATTACGAAAATAATTACCTTCTAAAGGGCCATTACGATAACTTTTTCTAAATTTATTTGGTCTTAAACTACTAATTCCAGACTTTCTAGGCATATTTTTTACATTTTGACTTGTAGCATAATTTGTATTAAAATTACTTTGTATGGGAGTGTATTCTAACATATTGTATTCGTCATCGTTCTCCATATCTAAATTATTTTTGTCAGGGATATTGTTTGTATTTTGATTTGAAGTATATTTTGTATTAAAACCACTTTGTAGGGGATTGTATTCTAACACATTGTATCCATCATCTTTCTCCATATCTAAATTATTTTTGTCAGGGATATTGTTTGTATATTGACTTGTAGCATATTTTGTACTGAACCCACTTTGTATAGGAGTGTATTCTAACATATTGTATCCATCGTCTTTATCCATATCTAAATTGTTTTTGTCAGGGATATTGTTTGTATTTTGACTTGTAGCATATTTTGTACTAAACCCACTTTGTAAAGGAGTATATTCTAACATATTGTATTCATCATTTTTCTCCATATTTAAATTATTTTTGTCAGGGATATTGTTTGTATTTTGAGTTGCAACATATTTTGTACTAAATCCACTTTGTAAAGGAGTGTATTCTAACATATTGTATCCGTCATCTTTCTCCATATCTAAATTATTTTTGTCAGGGATACTTTTTGAATTTTGACTTCTAGCGAATTTTGTATTAAAACTATTTTGTAAGGGGGTGTATTCTAACATATTGTATCCGTCATCTTTCTCCATATCTAAATTACTTTTGTCAGGGATACTTTTTGAATTTTGACTTCTAGCGAATTTTGTATTAAAACTATTTTGTAAGGGGGTGTATTCTAACATATTGTATCCGTCATCTTTCTCCATATCTAAATTGTTTTTGTCAGGGATATTGTTTGTATTTTGACTTGTAGCATATTTTGTATTAAAACTATTTTGTAAAGGAGTGTATTCTACCATATTGTATCCATCATCTTCCTCCATATCTAAATTATTTTCGTTAGGGATATTGTTTGTACTTTGACTTGTAGCATATTTTGTACTAAACCCACTTTGTAAAGGAGTGTATTCTAACATATTGTATCCGTCATCTTTCTCCATATCTAAATTATTTTTGTCAGGGATATTTTTTGAATTTTGACTTCTATCGAATTTTGTATTAAAACTATTTTGTAAGGGGGTATATTCTAACATATTGTATCCCACATCTTTCTCCATATCTAAATTATTTTTGTCAGGGATATTGTTTGTATTTTGACTTGTAGCATATTTTGTATTAAAACTATTTTGTAAAGGAGTGTATTCTACCATATTGTGTTCGTCCTCTATTTCCATATCTAAGTTATTTTTGTCAGGGTTTTCTGGATCAAACTTCTCCATATTGTATAAGAAGTCTTCTCGTATAATATCTTCTTCCTGATTAACATCATAATCTTTGACTTCCGTTCTTGGTTGGTTTGTTTGATCTTTATCAAATTCTTTGTTATATTTTTCTGTCACTATTTCGTTGGGGGTTTCTACAATTGATTTTTCTGTTCTTGCTACATAAGGATTTCTATCAAATATAGCTCTTAAATTGATTCTTTCTTTAGATGCAACAGAAGGCAAGGGCAATTTGTCTTTGGAGTGTTTTGTTTTACTAGGTAATTCATGCTCATTTTCTGACTTTGTTTTTTCTAATGTCATTTTAGAACTGTCATTCGATGGCACCTTCTTATACTCTTTCCCTGAAGATTTAACTTTTAATTTTTTTCTACTTCCTTCATACAATACATCTTTTGACGAACTTTTAAAGGTTTCATGTAACGTACCTTCAGTAGTAGTGTCACTGTTCCTTGCATATTTAAAGTTTTTCTGATATTTTGGTTGAGAAATTTTCTTTTTCCATGACATTGCATTAAAACCAATTAGCTTCAGCTTCTTACGCTTATTTTTATTGTAACTTGGGTCCCTTGTATCATTATTTTCATTCCTATTGTTCTTTTTCGTATTTTCATTTCTTTCGTAAATACTCATATCTTGTTTAACTATGCCCTTATTCTTCGCATGTAACCTTTCTATTTCTATAGAATTTGCTAACTTAGCTTTGAGATTTTTCTGTAACGTATTACTCTTAAAGGTGTCAAGTAAAGTACCTTTAGTAGTAGCGTCACTGCTACTTGCATATTTAATGTTTTTCTGGTATTTTGGTTGAGAAATTTTCTTTCTCAATGGCATGACATCAAAACCAATTAGCCTCAGCTTCTTAGACTTACTTTTATTGTAACTTGCATTTCTTGTACTATTATTTTCATTCTTATTGTCCTTCTTCGTATTTAGATTTCTTTCGTAAATACTCATAGCTTGTTTAACTATGCTCTCATTCTTAGCATGTAATGTTTCTGGCTGTCTAGAATTTGCTAATTTAGCTTTGACATTTTGACTCTTAAAGGTGTCAAGTAACGTATTTTCAGTAGTAGTGTCACTGCTACTTCCATACTTAAAGTTTTTCTGATGTTTTGATTGAGAAAATTTCTTTCTCAATGACATGACATTAAAACCAATTAATTTCAGCTTATTACGTTTACTTTTATTATAACTTGAGTTTTTTGTACTATTAATTTCATTCCTATTGTCCTTCTTCATAATTGCAATTTTTTCGTTAATACTCGTATCTTGTTTAACTATGGTCTCATTCTTCGCATAACGTTGTAACGTTTCTTTCTCTTTTGAATTTGCTAACTTGGTTTTGACATTTTTTTGTAACGTATGATTTTTAGTAGTGTCAAGTAACATGCCTTCAGTAGAGGTAGAGTCACTGCTATTTGCATGTTTAAAGTTTTCGTGATGTTTTGGTTGAGAAATGTTGTTCTTCATTGACAAGACACTAGAACCAATTCCTTGAATCTTACTATGCTTATTTGTACTGTAACTGGAGTTTGTTGTACTATTATTTTCATTCTGATCGTCCTTCTTCGTATTTGCATTTATTTCGTAAATACTCGTATTTTGTTTGACTATGCTATCATTTTTCGAATGTACCTTTTCTGTCTGCTTAGAATTTGCTAACTTAGCATTGAAATTTCTCTGTAATGTATTGCTTGTTGCACCAATTAATTTCAAATGGCGTTCTTCTTTTGTCGTCATAGTCAAACTACGTTTTCCAGTACTTGTAGAAGTAGATTCGGGTTTAGATGAAAGAACAGAGTTGCTCTTACTTCTTTCTGGCCATGTTCTATAATTTACTTCCGTGTCACGTGATGAATTCATTTCAAAGGAAGATGAATCTCTGGGTTCTTCTTTTACAACATTTTTCTTAGGAGACTTCTTTATTTCATATTTTTCTTCTATCTGTTGTTCGCCATTGCTTTGTGGATAATTAATGTATCTTTTCGATGCTTGTACAGCTCTGATTTTTTTAACATCTCTTGGAAGGAAGGATCCAATTAACCTCATTCGTCGATTTGTTACAGACCTGGGAAATTTATATGATGGTAATTTATTTCGAATACCAGAATTTAAAGTAAAACTTTTGAATTTACTTTGGTCAAATTCAGAGTAGTCATTCTTGAGGTAATTTGGATTACCACTTCTGATATGGAAATCATTTGAAGCTGTGTTTCGATTTTCAGTGATCTCATTCTTTGTTTTGCTTGATTTAATGATACTATTCATAATAATATTTGTGTTTTGGGGTTGAGTATCACTCTCCATGTCACGTAACGTTTCTAGATTTTCTCTGTTGTAGTTTCTTTCATTTCTAATAAGAGTTTCCAATTCCTCTCGTTCTTGCCTACCATATTTGTTACTTCTAATGTTAGATTGGGTATTTTCTCCACTTAGATCGTAAAACGCTATTTCATTGCTGTCTGACGTTTTCAACGGTGTTCTCTTAATTCCATAATATACTCTTTCATTGCTGTTTGGTCTTTTCATGTGATCTTCATCTGTGTTTTCAATTATTTTTTCCATATTATTTATATTTTCCACTTGTTTACGTGGTCTAATGTTAACGTTTCCTCCTATAATTCTTTGTCTTTTACTGTAGTCGGCTTTAAAGTGTTGATTTCCAATTATCGTTCTTTGACGATTGCCAATTGCAGTCTTTACAGTGGGTTTCCTGATTGCATTTTCATTTACGTGTCTCTTATTTAGATGTAAAGCTCCCCTTTGTTTAATTTTGTTTGCTCTTTTGAGATTTTTTGTAACATTCATAGGTCTAATTAAGTTCAATCTGTACGATTCTGTATTATATGATCGCTCAGGACTACCATCATCTACTTTTTCATCAATACGGCTCTCGTTTCCTCCAAATTGTTCAGATCTGTCTTCAGTAAGAAGATCTCTCCTTTTAACTCTAAAAACAGTACCCTTATTAATAAATTTGTTTGATTCTGTGTTTTCTGAGTCAATGTAATTTTCAAAAGTTGAATGGTTCTTAATAGTTGTTATTCCATTGAAATGAAAACTACTATTAATTATTTGGGGTTTTGGTGGTATTGTTCGAACTAGTGTATGCTTTAAAAGGTTTGAAATGTTTTTCGTTTGACTATCAATAGAATTTTCTGCACTATTAATTGAAACTGATATACTGCTTCTCAACTTGAGTTCATTTTCTATGGGAGATCTCTTGGTTCTATCCAACTTTTTGAAATCAATAGTTCCAATCAAATTGCTTGGCTTTTTGTTATTGCCTTTTTGTGCAACTTCTACTTCTTCATATGAATAAGAAAGTGGAAAATACTTTTCATTACTAGAACCTGAATAAAGATCTTCATACGAGGATGTGTTCGGATCATCTAAATCAAAATTGGGAATTTCGTAGTAAGCTGATTCCGTGTCACTTGAATCTGAATGTACGTCTTCGTATGAAGGTGATTCCAGATTACTTAGGTCTTCGTATATTTCATATGGAGAAATGTTCAGGTCGGTCGAATCGAAATTATTGTCCTTGTAGGCAGATGCATTTACGTTAGTGTCATTCTCATGATAATCTAAAGTATTTGGAAATTCGTAACTAACTTCATCTAATGGAGCATTCCATGCGGTACGGTTGCTTTCTAATGTAACTCCATCTTCAGCAGATAGTGTTGCCTCGGCAGCTCTTGACACTGCATGTGATTGTGCATTTACTACACCATTCCGTGATATTCGCAACCTCATAATTCCTTGGGTAGGCCTTCTTATCACAGAACCTATTAATTTAGGAGCGTGATGCAAATTGTGCCTGGAAAACTTATTATAGGATTTGTACGTTTCTGGAAAATACTTTCGATGTCTTCTTTGGGACCCAAACTTATTATAGGATTTGTACGTTCCTGGAAAATACTTTCGATGTCTTCTTTGGGCCCCAAACCTCACGTTGCCTGTGCGTAAGTTTTCTAGATCCATACTTCCAATAAGTTTCATACGTGTTGGATGCTTTCTAAATCTTTGAGCGGTCCTCAAATCACCAATTAATAGCAGTTCACTTGGATTAAGATTGTATGTTTGTCCATATCTTCCCATATCGTAACTAGCCCTTGTAGTATCATAGAACTTGTTTAAGAATCGACGTTTCCCTCGTACTGGAAAAGGTTTCATGCCTCCTTCTTTTAGCATATTAGGTCTATAGTAATAATTGTTTACTGTGTTTATTCTATTGTTATTATCTAAATGTCTTCCTCTGTTGAAATTGGAGTGAAATCTTTGCGTTATCAAGTGCGCATTAGGAGCATAGTGTTTTCTTTCATTGTAAATATTTCTGAACCTCGTCCAACCTGGAGATGTTGCCAGCGAAGGATTTGACTCTTGAAATTTATATTCGTTAAACATGTTGGCAAATGCTTCCAGCCATGTGAGGAACGACTCTGTAGGAATAACTTTATTTCCAAATCTTAAATATATTTCACTTTCGTCTGGTGAAGTGTACAATTCAAATTTGCCGCCATTTCTACTTGTACGACGAATGTCGTAGATATTATTATCAAAAACATTTCTTGTATCTCGAAACCCTTTTGGTTTGTTGTTTAATGTTGAAGAGTCCTTTCTATAAGAAAATTCAATTAATTTCTTCGCTGTTGGTTTCTGAGAGCCCGTTATGCGTGTACCATAGAAAATGTATCGAATGCGATTTTTATGATGATGAGGCAGATGGTGCTTAAAGTGATGTAATGATTCCAATCTCGGTTTGAAAAGTATTCGCCCTGTCAATATTCTCTTTGATGGATCAACATGATCTGTATCGATAACAGTACCTTTTATAACACGAGGGTAAATGGATCTCGGTGATCGATTTTGTTTCCAATTTTTCTTTAAAGAAAGTTCCCTATTTGAAACACAGTAACTGGGATTAAGGAATTTGAGAATAAAGCGATACAATGGAAATTTCCCATACAACTCGAAATAGAAGTGACATTCTGATGAACCTGTGGTAATCAAATGGTGTCTACTGGAAGTGTTCTGGAGTTTGTTACTGAAAGAACTATTTTGTTGATTGGGGAAAAATTCATTCTTTGGTAGTGGTATGTTGCTTGTTTCAGAAGAATTGAAGAAATTGCTACTGTTTATAGAAAGTGGTTCCTGTTTGAGATTTTCTTGTCCGCTTCTGATAAGTGTAGAATTGTGAAACAAACTTAACCCATACTTGTTGCAAATAAATCCTGTCCAGGGCCATGAATGAATCCTACTGCATATTGCTGAATTGTCAAAGACAAATACGTCCTTCTTCACTGATATGGTGATGAGCGTGGCAGCACACTGTAATAAACGAAATAAAAATGAGATTACACTTTACTGACTAACGAGCATTTACTCGTATTAGGGTTTTGTATTTACCAAACGATGTGTTGATATATTTAGTAGTTCGAATCTATGTTAGTAGGAACTTTTTCTATTGTTTTTGACGTTCGTTCTCAGATAAAAAGTTAGTTTGTGGTAATTAGAGACCGGATGATAGGCAAAATGCCTATTATTTAATATTAAAGTTATGGCCAAAAATAACCTCTTAAAGTTTATATGGGGTTTATAGTTTCGTTTTAAGCCAATTTCATTTTGCCTACTTTGCGTATATTGCTCCTTCCTGCCTAAATAATTATTTTAGTGCCTAATGTTGCCTATTCTATGCATTTTCTTCAAAATAATGCTTTCATTGATAAAATATATAAATAGTAAAAGAAGATATTAACAAACAGGTATGTTTCTATATACTTTGAATATTATCTATGACCTGAATCTATTTTTTAATTGTATTGAGTATTTAGCTTCATTATTTCGAGATACATTTTAGTGTCTATTTTACTGCCTATTTTCCAGATTTTTACTGCCTAAACATCCGGTCTCTAGTGATAATGAAATAGTAGAAATTTGAAGCAATATAACTCATGGTTATCGATTAAGAATTAAGTTATATGAGAGTAGTAACGTTGGATTTAGAGTGTGCATAGCTCTATTTGTGAAGATTTCTACAAGACAGAGGATTAGTATAAAATTTAATAAGATATTAAGTATCAGAATATATTAATAATAAAGTATTGAAAGTTTGATTGTCCAGTACAGTCTTATTAATCCTATTGTAACTTACGAGGGATGTACTTGAACCTGAACCCACAAAGTGGGGGTGATGTACATATTTTCTGAAAGCTTGGGTCAAGGTAAGATCAAAACCGGTTACTATGATAAAATTGGAGAGATTTCATGCATTCCGCTTGGGGCAGCACTTTACTTATTGTTATTAAAATCTTTAAGCGTGTTCATACGGTACGTTGCAACCCCGCAAAATCTGAAACGGTGAGACAGATATGAGAACAGAAAAACATGTCTTTCATCACTTCAAAAGTACAACGTATCAAAGTAAAATAAATTGTCCCACAGTCCCTCGCAGGGTCCCAGACGGAGTCCAACTAAAAATGTTGAAATGGGAAAGGAGTTCAAGTTGAGTATCGTATGAAAGCTGATGTTAAGTGAAAGAAGATGAAACGAGTCTTGACTCTTGATGATAAGCCTGTGCAAAATGGCGGTGGGTCGAAATGTCAACACAAGCATCATTGGAATGTCCATGTCCACTTCTATTAATCTGAAAAGGTAAGAGAGGTGTAAAAACAAAACAAAAGAAACTAGAATAAATCAAAGGAAAAACGAAATGTCCCAGGGTCAACCGCAGGATCCCAGATGGGTCCAACTCACAAGTTTTAAAAGCCAAGGAGGGCAAATAAACACATCATGTAAAAGCTGAACTTGAATCCCTTTCCCATTTCAACATTTTGAGTTGGACCCCGTCTGGGACCCTGCGAGGGACCCTGAAACAGTTTTTATTTTTTACTTTGAATCATTATACTTTGGAAATAATGACATATCCGTGATTTTGTTTTTACACTTATCCCACCTTTCAGATTAATACAAGTGGCCAAAGACTTTGCAATGAAGATTGTGTTGATATTTTGACCCATCGCTATTTTGCACAGCTTATCGTAGAGAGTCGAGACTTGATTTATCTTCTTTCATTAAACATCAACTTTCATACGGTATGCAAGTTGACCCCCTTTTCATTTAAAAATTTTGAGTTAGACCCCGTCTGGGACCCTGCGGGGGACCCTGGGACAATTTATTTTACTATGATATGTTGTACTTTTGAAATGATGAAAGACGTGTTTTTCTGTTTTCATATCTGTCTCACCGTTTCAGATTTTAAGTGGTTGCAACGGACTTTATGGACACGCTTGAAGATTTTAGTTCAATTCAATTACATCATTCATTACTACATTTATTCAATCACTTCATAAGAGCGGTTCAAGAAAAACAATATTTTGATTGTTTTTAAATAAGTGTATGTCACTTTGTTCCCTTTTACCTCTTTTATAACTACCATACTTGTAATGCCAGATACAAATCTTCAAGTAATATCTAGGATGGAAAAGTAACTTTTAAGTTACGGAAACTTACCAGTGTAGTTACAATAGCCACTACAATTTTCCAGTGCATCATTTCACTTCGTCGCCGTTACTCTTAAGATCTGAAAAAAGAAAGCAATATGTATTAATTGTGCTATATTAAGAAATCATTTGGAAATCATATCGTTCAATGACATTAAATATTAGGTTGTCTAAAAGTATTAAGCCTTTGGAGGTGAAAGTTGAGAATAAATTTATTGTTATTTGAAATTGATATTATGAAACCACATAGGCATTATTTTGTTTAGTGACCATCTATCATTTTAACACCATAATTCCATCGCTACAGAACTTCTGTTGTTTCTGTCAAAAAAAAAAAAAAGTAACACGTTTTTCTCACAGGCCTCTTTTACAACTAACTTAACACAATTCAAGAAGTTCTACAGAGACCAAAATAAATAAAAGTCTGACAGTGCTAGGTCCTGGGTACATTGTGGGTGCATTAAAATCTCCAAGTTAAGTTATCTCAATTATGGCGGGTTCGTTAGTAAATATGCGCTGTACCGTTGTAAGTGTAATATACGACATCCTTTCTTTCAACCAGTTCTAACCGTTTCTTTCGAATTCCTAGGTACACTGGCGCTAAATTTTCGACATTATAGGTCCGAGTCTGTCGTTCTGCCCACCGCCAGCAGCTCACGATGCATGATACCCTACCAATTCCACCAAATGTACCTAGGTACAGCATAACCTTTCTGGACGTCAGAGTGGGCTTTGTCACAGATGGTGGAGCGTCTCGTCGTTTCGACCCGATCTTTTTCCTACGTTGTTGTTGTAGGATGTCAACTTTTCATCACTCGTGATTACCCTCATCAGAAACGATTGGAGTTTGTTCTGTTTCGGTAGATATTCGCAAATAGAAAATTCGTTTGAGTAAATGTTTCTGAGTCAGATCTTGTGTCACCCTAACGTCGAGTTTCTTTTTATAGCCAGCTTTCTTCAAATAGTTTAACTTGTTTGGCAGTGGATCTTTTATTATTGATGACGTCATGACTGCTTACATGCCAGTCTTGTTCGTCTTTTGCCAGAATGTTATCCATTTTTTGCTGTGATTGGTCACCCACTGTAGACCCACTGGTCACCCATTGGACATAGAAATTTCCAGAACGAGAGCAACTGGATCATCTTTCGGCTGTTGTTTTTGATAATGTATCTTGCTCATAAAGAACATACATTTTCTCATGGACCTTTGCAGAATTTTCACCTTTAACGAAATAACATTGTAAAATGTGGCGTCTTTTTTGCGAAAAATTCCGTCGCCTTCACGGTACAGTACCTTACATTTGGTTATAAGAATTTCAATACTTTTTGCACATTTAATATCATCAAATGTCAATTATCAAATGATGTTAAACCTGAACCGCTGCGACTTCTATACCTTAAGATTTGGAATGTTAATGCCATCTCGTACACAAAAGGCCCAATAATTTTTAGGCAACTCGATGTCATAGATTTAATCCAAACACATTTTCTGGTACTTTTTTTTTTCATTTCATGCTCCTTATAGCATACACAACTCCAGTATTGATTCCGTTTAACATTCCATGGCAGAGAAATATTTCACAGTCAACAGTACAACATTTGAGAATTATTCTGGTCCGCAGGGTAACCCTTACAGAGTACATTGGAACTACAGGTACGGAAGCAACTGGACGCCTCCGAGCCCTTCTCTCTGTCCTCTCCAGTTTCAGATTCACACAGGGGAGTTGCCATGACATTTGGCAAATGTGCATTATACCTTTTCTTACGTATGCTTAACTGGAGTCAAATATCAACTGATCAGGAGCAAGGTAGCAAGAGCTATTACCGGACATTAAATCGACACAAAAATCCAGCATATATATAAAGATGAGGATATTCCACCCCTCCAAGACCTTCGTCTCCATATGAAATTCTATCAGGAACTCCATAAATCTAGCCATTGTAAACATCGGAACACAGAAAGTACACAGAAGTTACCAGATGCCAAGATTCTGAACATCGACTGAAGCTAACAAAACCGAGCCGCAAAAGTAGTTGTCCGACATTGTGTCCGATACTGAAATTCGTGGACATTGCACTAACTAGTAAATGAGTCCCACTCAAAACTAATTTACACCAAATTTTTGTTATGTACACTCACTGTCTTTGTTCTCTTGCAGTACCGATATATCTTTGTTTCTTCATCTTCGTTTTCTTTCACTTTCGGTTCATCGTTTGAATATAATTTGCTGTTGAATAGTTAAACCTCCTTCTGAATTTCAAAGTTTTTCATAGTTGTTTCATCTTTTTCTCCTTGCGCTAAGATCTGCTCCAGTTCGTTACTTAGGCTTTGCTTTGCCCTATTAAGAATCAGGGTTTCTTCAATTGTTTTTCTTACGATGTAGCTGTTGAATTTTCTCATACCTTATATAATGTTTTTGCATATTGTCTTGCGAAATTCCACAAATTCTGTGTCGCATTGTCTCATTGTCATTATTATTCTGCATCCTGCTTTTTCCTTTCATCAGATGTCTTGTTGTTCGGAGATTTTCTTCTCATTCTTCCTTGTTATAACACTACTTATATTCGTAGCTGTACCCATCAGAATTTTTGTTTTCTTCTTAGCTTTTGAAATGTCTATATCCTCTTTGAGTGCTGCAAAACAGTTTTTCAATGGAAATATGTTACGCTACTCTCTTTGCAGACGTTCCTGTCGCCCTACAAACTTTCTGAACTTCAAATGCAATTTGTACTTTACTATTCAATGGACACTTTCATTCTTCATTCTAGTAGAAACATCTCAGCTTTTAATCCCGTATCTTCTGTTTCACATATTGTAGTTAATTTCGCTTGTCCTCCTACTTGAGTGTCGTTGTTAATATTTTACGGGAGTCCTTTGAAGAAAGAATACATAACACACTGCTATTTAGCTTCATTAAATTCTACTAAAAGGTTTCCACATTTGTATTGTTCACCATATGTGAAATTTCCTATTGTTTCCGTTTTTCTCCTTCTGCCGTTCTCAAGTTCTCAATGACAAACTTTACATAATTATTTTCTGTTTTGAATTTTTTTTAAGAATTCTTCCACTTTCCGGTTTCAAGTTTATCGCTGGATAATGAAAACTGTAACATAACGAGAAGCTGCAAACGATTCAACCTTCAAAGATAACGTATCATGACTAACCTGAACCGGAAGTGGTTCAAGTTTAATATTACTTTCGGTTTCAACACTAATTTCAAGAGGAAGAACGGTAAGAGACATCGAGATGCTGTTTTCTGCAATCGATTCAGCGTTCCAAGATTAGATTCCATCTTCTGTACTAACTCTCTTTTAGGACTGAAAGTGGTGCAAGTTAGTAATTTCCGGTTTTAGCGTTTATCGCCATAGAACGAAAACGGTTACAAAAACGAGAAGCATTGTAAATGATTCGGAGTATCATGGTAACGTACCATGACTTTCCAGGACATACTACCGAAACCGGAAGTGGTTGAAATTTCTAATAATTCCGGTTTCAATACTGATTTTTATAGAGCAAAATCTGTAGGGGACATCATAATACTGTTTTTCACAATGGAACTTATCTTATTTTCACCGAAATTTCTTTTGTTTATATAAGCACAAATTCAGTGAACGAATTGCATTTCTATAAAGTCTTTGTGGGGGTCCGCGGTGGCTCAGTGGTAGAGAGTTCACATCTGGTGCACGGGGTCCTTCCTTCGATTCCAGCTCGCGCCAAGTGGTGAACAAACACCATGTGCGTGAGTTTTCTTGGTGTTCTCCCGTTTCCTCCCACTTTCTTCATTCCACTATTTCACTGATTTCTCATCATCACCGTCTCCTTTAGCCTAACCGGCAATAATCGTGAGACGTAAAACTTAAAGATTTCATTTCGTTTCATTTATAGTTTCTGTATAATTTGCCACTTGAAAGTGTTCTGTTTTCTATCGTTCCGCCATCTGGTGATGAAAGAATTAATGATTAGACGAAAAGGAAGAAGTAAAGAGAAGAGACAGTTCGTCGAAAATAGTGTGTAGTGCGTTTAGGTGCGTAGGTGTGGAGTGAATTTCAAACTTGTTTAGTCATTTTGACGAGTTCTTTTTGGCGCACATCCAGGGGCGTCATTTAGGGGGGGGGCAGGGAGGGGCATTTGCCCACCCCCCCTGAGTTTGAGATGTATATAGATTTTATCAATAGAATAGTAGTAAATCAGTGAAAAACGCGAAATTTTACTTATATCAAGGGGTTTTGCCCCCCCCCCCCCCAAGCAAAATTTGAAATGACGCTCCTGCGCACATCAATAAATCTCAACCTCAAAATAAAGAGGAGATTCGAGTTTATTAAAAGATGAATAAATCAAACTTGTAATGAATATGTTAAATGTGTTAGTTAAAAGTAATCGAAACAATCGTATTACTATAAGCAACAAGTTCTTAGTTTGCTAATTGAGTAATTAACAAAAGACAACCTTGCTAGAACTTACGAAAAGTGAATGTTGTGTCAAGAGTATTACTTTTGGCGCTGCAGTGAATGAACATCATGAAATATTTGTAAGACCCTCCACTAGCAAGTGACAGAATCATCGAAATGCATAGTTTGTCGTTACGAACTTCAATTCGTTTCGCTTTTCCATACCAGATGTTCGCGATGTCAGCAGAACTGACATGTGTTAGGCTAATTATGGACTTTGAATTACCATAGTAAAATTCAAACTAATTTTGTGGTATGTGAAATATTATCAGGTATCTTTTGTGCTAATAGACCCTATCCAATAAGCACGTAACGGATTATGCTATTTTTTGATTTAACATGTTTTCAGTAAACTATCAGTTCCAGTGAAATATATGTATGTACAGTAGTAATAGGTGTTGCAATTATGGGGAAGAGTAGGGTAATATCCATTACCTATTCTCCTCTAAACAAACACTAGACCATCTTGCAGTTGCCTTAGCTCCGAACTTTGACATTACAGTTTTGGGTTTAATTCTTTATGAAATCATTACTTCGTGAGAATCTGCTTTGTTTGAACGATCTCACCACACGTTTTCATTAGTTGAATCAGAACCAACTACTTGGAAGATGAGGTGCAGAGCGAAGCTTAGCTGGTGTTCCTGAAGTCGCGATGTTAGCTAACTTCTAACTGGATAGAAGTAGACTAGATAACTTTAATAGCAATTGATTCAGCTTTTCAATGAATAGGTTTCGCCTTCTGTATTAACCTTCTATTTAAATTGAAAGTGATTCAAATTAACCATTTCCTGTTTCAATACTTTCGCCAGAGAACAAAAATGGTAATAGACAACAAGTGGATTTCTGGAATCCATTCTTGGTGTAAAGAGAATATATTGTCACAACCCACAACACTCTACTAAAACCAGAAGTGAATGAAATTTACTACTACTTTCAGTTTTAATACTGATTTCCATACAGCAAAACTAATACAATATATCGAGATGTAGTTTTGTGCACTCGTCTCAGCTTCTATCTCCTTCCTTAACGATCTGTTCAGATTCGACGTGTTTCAAATTAATAATTTCCAGATTAAATTTTATTGTTATAGAACAAGAACTGTAAGTCATAGCGAGTAATGGTTCTCTGATGTGGATTCAGCGTCCGAGGAACAGGTTCTATCTTTCATTTTATTGATCTATTGCAACCAGTAGTTATAGATGTACTACTTAAAAGTTTGAGTATTGAATTATCATAGCTTGGAAGTCTACTGTGGTTTTACACTGTGAAAAAGTTCATTTATTATTATTATTATTATTATTATTATTATTATTATTATTATTATTATTATTATTATTATTATTATTATTATTATTATTTTGACTTGAAGCTCATCAGCAGGGCCCGGATCTTATTGACAAGTCAACTTTTTTCTGTTACACATAGGACAAGGCAACTTCAAATAAAAACGTTATCCTTCAACTCAAGATTCTAAAAGTATGTTGTTTTAGGGTCAACTTTTGGTCACTTTTTGGATTTTTGAAGTTTCACGTAATTTTTTAATATTTTAAGGTAACTTTCAGGTCACTTATGGTCATTTTAGTCTTTTCCTTCTACATAAGGAAATCTTAAAATGAACACTGTTTACGGATTTGAAAAATACGAAGTTACCTCTTTTCCTGCTTCCTGACTATTGGAGTGGAAAAACAGCATTCCTAAAAAGTTAATGAACACTAAGTTTTAGCTGGTTGAGTAGGGGTAGGAGTTCGTAGGTGGCCAAACAGATGGTTTTGGATTATTGACCACAGAGAATGGGATCACGTGAGTAACTAAAATGGATTAGAACACGTACAAACATTTTTAACGGGGTTTTTATCTATTATCCTCATGTATACAGTCTACACTTGCGAACATCTATTCTTTAAGTGTGCTTCCTAATTTCAACTCGAGACTGAATTGACGCATTCACTACGTACAATGCCGTACAATGCAGTGCTTAAAGTGACATCAGATGAGGTGACGGTATGGAACAAATATGACCATATATATATATATATATATATATATATATATATATATATATATATATATATATAGATAGATAGATAGATGCATGAGGTTTATTTATGCCAAAAAAGTCCTGCTAAGACCGGTTTTTCCAAGCACTCAAATACCTATGAGGTCTATGCCGAACTTCACTGGTCTATTTCGGTCCTCGTGAGGTCTAACCCGGTCCTCGCGAGGTCTAAGTAGGTCCTTTGAGGTCTAAATGTGACTTCAGGGCTGCCAACATACTTTAAAACAACTTCAAGAATCAAAATAAAGATATTGTGTAAAATGCAACATATTAAATTATTTTGCATTTTAAACAAACAAAAATCGCTGAAATTTCGTACCATGGAAATATTAACAGGGAGATATTTTTTGATGTATTATTTAGTGCAACAAAATTAACAGTGTTGCCATCCCAATAACAAGATTTTTCAAATAACACTAAGCAATGTTTTTCTATATTTCAAATTTGCATGTTAAACGAAAACTTACTGCCTTTATTGTTTAATAATGTAAACCGAAGGCGTTGCAGTATCGAAAACATTCAAATTTCAAAGGTCTCTACTACAATAATATAGCAAGTGAATTGCAAGGGAAAATGCATATTGGAAGTACCTTAGTGTCGAATACTACGATGACAATACGACTTATTTCGAAGAAATGGAAACAATGATACATCAAATTCTTTATTTTGAAAAAGGTACTAACTATAACAACAAACCGCATAATAGTTTTCAATAGACACAAATATTATAATGCCATTTACAACAATTTGATAAATCAATCCGTACTTACATATGAAAAAACGTTGTTAAAGATTGTTGTAGTGCATAAAATGAAATATCTGTAGGAACCTTTTAAAACACTGTTGGTTTCCTTTGCTTCCATGACATTATATCGATTGTTTTTGAAAATTGTATTTATAACAAATTGAGGAAGAAGATGATGGTCGCCAGATTAGTACACGAGCTTAAAAACTCACAGTTTTTAAAGATTTTTATAGTTTGTAACTATTTCAATTTTAGATTTTTTTTTTTTTACTTTGGTATGATCTTTATATTATTTTTTAAAAAATTCAATTTATCTGGCGTCATCGATAACGTTTATTTACCACAGTTTCTTATTTTAAACTTAAGACCAAGCTATTCGGATCCATGTCCAGGCAATTTTGTTAACAGTTTATGTTGTAGCTATTGAAGCTCTTATATTATAAGCAATTACATCATAACAATCTTAGTGATAAAGTGTACTTGGCCATAAGGCTTCGACTATTAGACCCCTATTATTATTATTATTATTATTATTATTATTATTATTAACACGAATAGATGAAAAGGAACTACAGAAAATTTTCGGAATTACATATTTTTTAGCATTTTTGCAAGCTTATCTCCATTGTTTATCACATCTCTGGAACAATGTCAGATATCAAATTGCTCTATACTACATTATGATCTTTATATCCATTAAAAAGAATATATGATTGAACGTAGTATTTTCCAAAGCGGCTTTAAGAAATAAAACATGTTTGATATGATATCGTACGATACTGTACTTTGAACATGAATTCCCCTCATTTAATAGTTTTAACGCATTAATGAAAGGATACGGCAATTCGTAATTTTCCATCGACTTCATTTTCTACGTAGTAAACAAAATAAACGTTTCAATTATTGGTTGAAAAAAGCATTCGATCCAGTTCTTCCAAAACATCGATGTTAGAAAAAAGTTACAAGTCAGAAACACATTTAATACAAACTGCAAAAACTTTTTTGTATTTTCATGTAGCATAGGCCTCAAGAACAAAATTTAAATGTAAGAAAAGACAGATTAAATCAACACTTGGAGAATATATTATCTATTCTTGTACAGTCGTGCATTTGTTTCTTTTTTAAAAAAATAATGTATCTTCCTTTTACCCTTCCCTGTAACTTGTTTTTATTTTAGAGTTGACTGCATGATAAGAGTTAAAGCTGTCTCGTCTCTAGAAGGTGTTGTGGAAAGGCTGTCTTGTTTCGGAAAATGTAATATTTCCATTTGGAGGAGTGCTGTCTCGTCTCGTATCACGTCACGAATACTCTGTATCGTCCCATCTCGTGAGTAACCCTAGTTGCATGAAGATACAAGTTAAAAGGTGTTATGCGACGTCCGTCAAGCTGGCCCGCACAAATTTCATATTCAAACTAAAACAGTACCAAAAATTTGTACCCAATATGTACCAATTTGTACCACTAAAATTAGAATTTGTACCCCCACCAATTTCGAAAAAAATGAATTTCTGATGGCGGGCCAGCTTGACGTCAAGCTGGCCCGCACAATTTATTTTTCTTTCCAATCCGAACAAAAATGGTACCAAAAATTTGTACCCAATATGTACCAATTTGTACCACTAAAATTAAAATTTGTACCCCCACCAATTTCGAAAAAAATGAATTTTTGATGGCGGGCCAGCTTGACGTCAAGCTGGCCCGCACAATTTATTTTTCTTTCCAATTCGAACTAAAACGGTACCAAAAATTTGTACCCAATATGTACCAATTTGTACCACTAAAATTAAAATTTGTACCCCCACCAATTTCGAAAAAAATGAATTTTTGATGGCGGGCCAGCTTGACGTCAAGCTGGCCCGCACAATTTATTTTTCTTTCCAATTCGAACTAAAACGGTACCAAAAATTTGTACCCAATATGTACCAATTTGTACCACTAAAATTAAAATTTGTACCCCCACCAATTTCGAAAAAAATGAATTTTTGATGGCGGGCCAGCTTGACGTCAAGCTGGCCCGCACAATTTATTTTTCTTTCCAATTCGAACAAAAACGGTACCAAAAATTTGTACCCAATATGTACCAATTTGTACCACTAAAATTAGTATTTGTACCCCCACCAATTTCGAAAAAAAATGAATTTCTGATGGCGGGCCAGCTTGACGTCAAGCTGGCCCGCACAATTTATTTTTCTTTCCAATTCGAACAAAAAGGATACCAAATATTTGTACCCAATATGTACCAATTTGTACCACTAAAATTAGAATTTGTACCCCCACCAATTTCGAAAAAATTGAATTTTTGATGACGGGCCAGCTTGATGTCAAGCTGGCCCGCACGATTTATTTTTCTTTCCAATTCGAACAAAAACGATACGAAAAATTTGTACCCAATATGTACCAATTTGTACCACCAAAATTAGAATTTGTACCCCCACCAATTTTGACAAATTTGAATTTTGACAAGTTTGAATTTTTCTCTTTAGTGTTTATACATTTAGTTTAAAAACAAAGCATTATTTATTCTTTTTTGTCAATTACTTGTTTAATTTTCCCATCCTGGATTTAATTCCCCATCCGTCTTGAGGAATAATTTTACGGAACTGAGGTTCATTGTGAGATTTCACAATCTGAATATAATTCGTCTATAGTGTAATCTTTAGTTTAGTCTTCCATTGTTAGTTTAGAGATAAGGTTAAAGCTTTTGATTGCTTCTATACATCACATGACTTAGCAAGTGCGTACTTCATCCTCCTCCCTCTTGTCTTTTTCAAAAAAATCTTGTATCCAGTTCTTATTTCTGTTTAGAGGAATAGATCAACCAAGAATTCATCATGCAACCAAAACGAGGCAAACCACCCTCTATTGAGAACCGTTATATCGAAGAGGAAATCATACGTATTCTCTTAATTAATACAAACACCAACTTACTTACGAAAAGAGTTGTGTTTTGAAAACTCGCATCGTGAATTGTTTGTGTCAACTTAAAAGCCATTTCGATAAAAATGCGAAAGGTCTCTGAATTAGCATTAGCAAGTCGAAAGAGGGAGCGAACCAGTTATATGGACCGTGCTGGCGTCGCAGGTCGGATAACCAACGTCGAGGGCAGTTTCCAGTGCAATGAGGAGTTGGAGTGAAGAGAAAGATAACGTTGGCCTCTGAGCATACTCTTTGTTAGCTTTTCAATTCTGGGGGAGATGCATTGAGTTCACTAAATTTCATATTACTGCGTTCGTTATCTTTTTTGGTATTTTACCTAAAAATTTGGGGGGACACATTTCCCATCACCCCCGCTAATGACAACTCCCATTATCTAAGTCTTATCATCATGGTCAAGTTGCAGGAGGGAAGTTGCTTGATGTAGTTTAATACTACAGAATTGAGAGTTGGAAAAATTTCAATTTAGTATAATATATCACAAAAAAGAATTTATAACCGATCAACAGGCCTGACGAAATGGTTTCGAGGGCCGGTTTTTTAACAGGGGTCCGACTGCTTTTAACCGTAATTAAAACATAAAGTGTATATACAATAGTTGTAATAATTTTAACTAGATACTTAGTGTCCCCCGGAACTCTGATATGTTTTTAAGGGCTGACATGTTTTTCAGACATGTTTTTAGGGGCTAGTGCCCCCCCGGAGCTCTGTGAGTGCTTCCGGAGGAGACCAGAATAATACGTCTATAATATAATAATAAATAGAACAGTACCATGTGAAAATAATAAGTGCTCCTCCGAATACCGTTGAGCCTGCCCCCGGAACATCATTTTCTGAAATAAACACTGTTCAGTGTCTGTTAGTATGTCCGAATGTTCTTACATAGACTGGTGTCTCTAATACTAATAATTATGTATTCTGTGCATAACTTCGCATGTTCTATTGAACATTTAACTTGGGAAAATAACTAAGTTAAAAATAATAATATCGCTCTAATATAAAGCCAATCAGGAAAAAGGGAAGAAAATACATCTACCACGTCTAAACTACTAAACAGATTGATTAAAGAATGGAAACAATACAAATCTCTGGGTGTAGACTTAATTTCTTCCGCGTTAATTTTAGCTGGGGGGGGGGATTGTGAAACGAATTACAGAAACTCATTTTCCTCACCTGGAAAAAGGGAGGAATTGCCACAAGATTAGAAGGGATCAATCATCGAAAAAATGAAATGAACTCTTTAGCTTAAAGTTCCACGTTTATGCAAGCTAAGTGCTAAAGGAGACGGATGAAATTGTAAGTGAATGATGGAAGAAATGGTGGAATGAGAAACAGGGAAAAAACGAGAGACTCCCGAGAAAACCCACGAATACGATTTCGTCCACCACGAATCAATCATTGTTCCGATTCACAAGAAAGGCGACAAGATCGACTGTAATGATTATCAAGGCCAGTGGCGTATTTATGATTTTGTTCCGGGGGGCTCTTCGAACTGTAGCGTCCACTGTACTTTCGAACTGTACTTTCGGTACTGTCCACTACCTCCTGGTTTGCAAAAGATAAGGTATAGTTTTAAAAATTACATAAATTCAAATTACTCGAAATGGGTGGAGGAACAAATTCTACTTTTCATGGTACAAATTGATACATGTTAGATACAAATTTTTGGTACAGTTTTCATTCGAATTGGAAAGAAAAATGTGTTGAGTAGGGCAGATTGACGTCAAGCTGGACCGCCTTCAAAAATTCATATTTTCGAAATCAGTAAGGATCCAAATTCTAATTTTGGTGCTACAAATTGTTACATTTGTGTACAAATTTTTCGCACCATTTTTGTTCGAATTGGAAAGAAAAATAAATTGTGCAGGCCAGCTTGACGTCAAGCTGACCCGCCATCAAAAATTCATTTTTTTCCAAATTGGTGGGGGTTCAAATTTTAATTTTAGTGGTACAAATTGGTACATATTGGGTACAAATTTTTGGTACCGTTTTTGTTCGAATTGGAAAGAAAAATAAATTGTGCGGGCCAGCTTGACGTCAAGCTGGCCCGCCATCAAAAATTCAATTTTTTCGAAATTGGTGGGGGTACAAATACTAATTTTAGTGGTACAAATTGGTACATATTGGGTACAAATTTTTGGTACCGTTTTTGTTCGAATTGGAAAGAAAAATAAATTGTGCGGGCCAGCTTGACGTCAAGCTGGCCCGCCATCAAAAATTCAATTTTTTCGAAATTGGTGGGAGTACAAATACTAATTTTAGTGGTACAAATTGGTACATATTGGGTACAAATTTTTGGTACCGTTTTTGTTCGAATTGGAAAGAAAAATAAATTGTGCGGGCCAGCTTGACGTCAAGCTGGCCCGCCATCAGAAATTCATTTTATTTCGAAATTGGTGGGGGTACAAATACTAATTTTAGTGGTACAAAGTGGTACATATTGGGTACAAATTTTTGGTACCGTTTTTGTTCGAATTGGAAAGAAAAATAAATTGTGCGGGCCAGCTTGACGTCAAGCTGGCCCGCCATCAAAAATTCAATTTTTTCGAAATTGGTGGGGGTACAAATACTAATTTTAGTGGTACAAATTGGTACATATTGGGTACAAATTTTTGGTACCGTTTTTGTTCGAATTGGAAAGAAAAATAAATTGTGCGGGCCAGCTTGACGTCAAGCTGGCCCGCCATCAAAAATTCAATTTTTTCTAAATTGGTGGGGGTACAAATTCTAATTTTAGTGGTACAAATTGGTACATATTGGGTACAAATTTTTGGTACTGTTTTAGTTTGAATATGAAATTTGTGCGGGCCAGCTTGACGGACGTCAACAGCGAGCCTTTTTTAAGACGGAGATCTACCGTTCAACGTAGACTCTGAACCTCAAGAGCTCCCGCCGGGGCTTTTCCGTCCCAAAGACTCATATGCTAACTATATACCACAAGGGAGCTCGTTCGTGGTTATATTCAATGCTTGAATTCGTTTATCGACATTGCGGGTAAGTAAAATAACGATCAACATGACACATACTTCTAAAGATGTAATAATTCAAAAGGATACATCGTTTTTTTAACCTCTCCCACTCTGGTAGCAGTCGTGAAAATAAAACTTTTAAATTAATAATTTTGACAACAACTAAATTAACGACGTATTTTGTGAGATACCTACAAGTAATCTTTCCGAACGTTCGAGTATAGTATTGAATGTGTCTAACAAGATATGTACAATGTCAGACATCTGCAAATCCATCAACGACTTCGTTAAAAGAGTTAATATAACATCGTCATACAAATTCACTTAGGATGACAAACTGAGGGATTTAAGAACACAGTTACAAGTGACAACTATAGGGACTATACAATACTTCAAGTGGGCAACGATTAAAAAAAATAGAAAATATAATAAATTGTAGTTAGTTTTGAGTTAAAATTTGAAGTCAAAAGTTTACATATTCCGTTCTGAAATACAACTATCAGATTAAAATTATATGAAAAAAAAAAAAAAAAAAAACAAATCCAGTGGAATATTTTCGAACTTGAAACCACTAAACACGGTTTGAGGTGGGAAGAAAGCAAACATTCCCTCAAGGGATGTTTCAGTTAGTTTCTTTGGAGATCATTCAAATGGGATTGAGGGGGAATATCTCTCTCGTTCTCCAGTAATTCGCACCCTGGTTGTAAGTATTAGGGTACTCTTTATTTTTCGACTTCTGGTTTTTTTTTTTTTTTTTTTTTTTTAATCTCACCGCGGATGGTTCCATATCAGACCAAAACAACTCATGAGAAAAATTAGTTCAGTTAAATAATATTAAATGGTTCTAAACCCGATCTCAAGTTTCGAATGTATTAACAACACACAATATGAGGCAAAAGTGGCCTACCTTATAAATTTGGAAAGACTAATGTAAGTTAACAACCACATATTATGAAAGTAATACGTATTAAATGTTTATAGATACGAAGGAAATAACATCAGACGTGCCTTCTGGTTAAACGCACTCCAAAACATATCATATGGCACTTTTCAATTAAAAATTTTGCACTTGAACCTAAGATGGAGGACTTCGGGATGGCAACCATTATGGTACTATACAGTAATAAATGCGATTCTACCTTAATTATCCTTATTCAAGATATGATATCACTTCTTCTAACCGTTAGAAACTTACAAGGTACTTTTGCCTCGCATTGTATATTGTAAATCATTGAAAACTTGCGGTCATTTTGGGCACCATTTAATATTATTCAATTGAGCTTATTTTCCTCATGGGTTACTTTGGTATAACATAATATGAAACCATTTTAGGAGGTGAGATTCAAAGAACCTCGGAAGTTGAAAAGTAAGGACCATCCAATATGAATACAGGGTATTAATGAACTACACCGACAAACTGTAAGAGGTGATTCCTCAGATTAAAAAAAAAAAGTTCCTATGGACCTCTGGGAAAAGCGCATAGTTTCAGAGATAGAGCTGTCCAAAATAGCGAAAAAGCCAAATTTGAAGAGGCCCTATTTCGAATTCGAGAGATCGTGGAGTGGTGGTCTTCATCAGCATAAAGAAGTCATGCATACGCAATCCAAAATGCATAATTCATTAATGTTCAATGGGTGTGTAGAGTATTCTCTAAAGGATGAAATTCCCAGACATGATATCAACCAAATATGATCTGATTTATGATTGGTCCAAAGTAGGCAAATGATCAGCCTTTACAGCAGTGAACACGAAATCCTTTGGCGCGATACGGAAGTGTTAAGAATCGTCAACAACACGGACTCTCGTACTCGAGAAAAAGCATGCTGTGATGTTTTCTTTCATGTTTATAAGTGAAGAAAACGTGAAATATACCGTGACGAAATGCACCGCATTGCACGTTATTATGAACACTAAAAAACATGGAGCTGCCTGTTCCTAACACTTGACTTCCCTTCGAAGTACTGGATGTCGATTCTTGTCAAGGCTTATCTCCTGCCTACTTTGTACCCTCCTTGAAATAAAAGTATATCTGAAAACTCTATTGAGAACATATTTAAGAATTATACCCTGTACAGAGTACCCTGCAAACCCATTGAAAATTGACGTAATATATATATATATATATATATATATATATATATATATGTGTGTGTGTGTGTGTGTGTGTGTGTGTGTGTGTGTATGTGTGTGTGTGTGTACATGAAGCGAGAGAGAAACTTTTACCTCATGATGTTATGCGAGTAATTATAAGCTATACAAGATAGTGAAAAGAAAAGTGAGTTATAAAGTGTAAATAAACGTTAGTTTTTTAAGGAAGTTTACGTACATATACTGTAACCATATACGTAATTGCGCAATCTGGTATCAAACTAACGCTTTCAGGTCCAAGAAGTCAAAAAATATGTAGAACTCATGGTATTACGAGTATGGTAATGTAATATCTGCAGGTACATTCTCAAACACGTAGGAAAACAATCCATTTATTATGTGGACCAAAAGCGTTCAATTAAAAATTGACAAATATGGTTCACCTCAGAAAGTGGGCATTAAAGAAAAACGATCATGTCAATAGTGTAAAATACCCAGGTTTGGAAAACTTTCTAATTATGTTTTTTTTTTTTAACTAATTTCATGATGGGGGCCGCGGTGGCTCAGTGGTAGAGCGTTCACCTCTGGTGCTAGGGGTCCCGGGTTCGATCCCAGTGAACTTTGTGGTGGACAAACACCGTGTGCGTGGGTTTTCTCGGGGTTCTCCCGTTTCCTCCCACTTTCTTCATTCCACCATTTCATTCATTACTCATCATCACCGTCTCCTTTAGCCTAACCGGGATAACCGTGGGACGTAAAACTCAAAGATTTCATCTCATTTTTTTAATTTCATGATGCTGAGTCCAATTATGCTATTTAAAAAAAATAAATGTAAAAAAATACGTCCAGTCACCTATAGACGTTATGGTATTTGAATGCCTTGGAAAAGAGGTCTAAACGGGCCTATAACGTCCCGTCTAGACCTCATGTGGGTATTTATCTACATCTATTTACGAACGAGACTTAAAATTTGACATTTTTCGGTTACCCATAAACCTTTAATTGAGGGCAGGGATACACCTACGGAGACAAATTGGGGCTCGACTTCCCACATGACTTCCTGTTCCCCAAATGAAGTTCGACTGTTAGGTCTTTACTTCAACATGTTTATTAAAGCAAATGAATGCTTATAATAGAACAAATAGAAGTGCCCATTCTTCACATGGGAAGAATAAGGTTAAAACGAACATAAAAGTGGAAATTTGAATACTATAGACACTGCCCCACTTATAGAAACTGCCGAAGTTTTGGAAAGGCTGAAATACGTTTTTGATTAATTTCAATTAAAAGCTTATGTACCAGACTTCTTACCTCTAACTTTAACAAATACTCACATAAAGTTTTATTAGTAAAAAATTTGAAATTTGAATATTATAGAAATTATTCCCTTTCCCCAATCTAACCTGAACACTCAAAACATGTATTCTCCTATTTTTGATTAAAAGTCTAAATATCGAATCCTTCTCCTCTATCTCACATTTAGCAGTTTCACAATAAAGAGTCGAAGTTCGTAAGATAGAATTTACCCTACTTTCGCTATTTCAGAGCAGAATTTTCTGAAAGCACGGAAATTCAACTTCAGTTAATTTTAATGGAGAGCTCAAATGCCAGGTTTTGTTTTCCTAATGTCAGATACTTCATTCTTTGAAAAAGATTTGAACCCCTTATATACATATTTTTAAAAATGTCTTCTTATGATTTGTTTTCGTGGCGGAGTCACCTGTCCAAATTTTGTTTCTACCTATAAGTATTCCTTTGTGTTTATGAGTGTATTACTTATACTACCGTATTTAATAATATTGATCTGAAGAAAAAAATCTAAACGTCAACTCATAACAATTATGAATTTCCGAAATTCAATAATTAGTACAACACTGATCAGTGGCATAGCCATAAATATACTATACCAAAGAAAGTATTAATTATTGCGTAACGAAAAAAAAAACGCTTACACACACACAAACGTACACGTGCACATACAGCAAACATTATGTGACGTTATCGGTTGAAATGTGGGACATATGGTCAGCCAGAGTGCTTCATGGGCTTTTGTGACACGAATTTTAGTATTGTATTTCATCATATAGAGGCGAGGCGAATTTCAGGTGAGACAGATAAGAAAGAAGTTAAATTGTTTCCAGTTTTCTGTAGTTACACAGTATTGAAATACTGATGAACTTTGGTAAATAATAAATTAATCTTCCTGACGCTACAGCCATGAAAGACTATGACTAGCCACATGGCTCACATTCAACTGGATGAGGAGCGACAGTGCATCGGTTCCCAGGCGCCATTATTTGTGTCTTTCTAGATCACAGTTCGCCACCTCTTAATTCACTAACAATGAGGTTAAACTAGATCTAAATAATAATATTATTTTTAAAGAAAAATAAACATCCACCTTCTTTTTAAGTGGTATCTACTCGTATCTGCAGATGGTAAATTTTGATGGCTATTGTAACAAAACATTGTTTTAAAAAATTAAGACTGTTATATAATGAAATCTTATGTAGAGTTTAAAATATAGCTTATGAGAAGTAAGTTTTTCTTTAAACATCTCATGTAGAGCTTGTTTCTCATGACAAATTATCTGCATAAAAGAGTCTTAACAATTCTAAATAAAAGAGTCACAAATGAAACACACTACATGAAAGCAGAATCTATTTCAGTATCAGTGTACTAAATGGGTGTGGATTTGGGCCAAACCAACTCTCTGCCTACGTCTTTGATACTGATTATTCATGAAATTTGTTGCCCTCCTTTACCTAACTGGATGCAGACAGTTTACTATCGATATGAGAGCGATCTTATCCTTTTCTTCGATTTTTCTCCATTTTTACTTACAAGTGTCGATAGGAGAAAAGGAAGTATGGTGATCGTAAAGCGACTAAGATTTTGTTTATATGTCATTTATAAATCTACAATGTTGTACTAATTACTCGTTAGGAAAATGTTTAAAAGGGTTCCTATTTATTGTTAATATTTACTATATCGTCAAATATGACTCATGCAATTTTACTGACATTACATTAACAAATTCCATAAATAACTCTACTACTTGCTAATCATTTGTAATTACAAAGTCTACATACAGTAGTCTGATTTGAGTCTGTTTTCTTCGAACGAAGTTTTGATAAGAAAAAGAAAGAAAGAAAAGGAAAGAAAGAAATGTATATTTCACAAATGTTTCAATAATACCTGTAGCATAATATATTTTTGTTTAAGAAATCAGAGCGAAAAAGTTCAGTACGGTGGTCCGTAAGCAGTAAATATATACCATGGGAGTGATTGGGTGTAAATAAAGAAAACTAAAGCTTTCCTTTGGTGTAAATAACTTGTATTCCACTTAAAAACTAATAGTTTTATGTGGCTTAGAAAAAAATATACCTTTGTTTACGCAAAATAAGAAGTAACTTATTTCTAAATCTCAATGATATTTGAATGCCTTTTCAAGCCTTCCAGTTATTGTTTATAGCATAGCAGATTGTCCTGTGAATTTAATCCAGTGTATCACATACGAATAGCCGAAAATGTAATATATATATATATAAAAGCCCAAACAGATCCTATTTACAGCATCAACACTATTGGCATACACAACGGCCACTGAGCACTTAAGTTGAACAAAATAGCTTAATGGACAAATAAACACAATGCACTATGAAACAAAAGTGTACACCATAAAAGACAATGATAGCACAGCATTTAAATGAATTCTAAGCAAAAAAAAAAAAAAAAAATGTTCACTTAAGGCATTGCACTCATTTACCCCCGCACCATGCGCCCAATTACCCCGTGGAGGTATTTGGAAGGAACAAATTTTAACAAAATTTTAACTGCCTCACAGTGTGGATTCAAGATTGCTGCTCTTCACGGCACCATCCTTATGATGTTTTTCAGCAGCACGAAAAATTCTGGCTCAAAACATTAATAGATGAGCAATTTATTTTAACTCAAACCAAAACACATACACACCTGAAACTCGGTTTCAAATATGTCATTTCTCAATCCAATCAGGTTTTGGTTTTTTGTCATTATTACACCCTCTCAAAATTCACGTAAGCTTTTTTTTTCTATCAACATCTACCTACCCAAAATTTGTGTGTTATTAAATTCCATAGAAATATACTGAAATGCAAAATATTTATATAAATTTTTAAAAAGTTTCTCGCCCAATACCCCCTTCTACTCTCTCTCTCTTTCTCTCTTTCCTAAATATATACCAAAATGATTATTAATATTTAAAAATATGTTTTAGTATACCATTGTACAAAAATGACATATACCTAACTAGTTATATGTATGAATCAATATAATGCATTGAGCTGAACAAAACCACATGTTTGAAGGTAAATTCTTATGCGTAGTATCGAGAAAATCGAGGAAAATGCTTTTGTAGAAATGAAAACTATGCAGTTCTTTAACCAATAATAACAGACAGTGTTTAATTTTACTGAAAGAGATAGTTATTGGCTTACGTAATGTATGAGTAGTTTAATGCACTGTTAACTAGCAAATTGTAGATCTTTGTCTTTTTCGAAGTGACACACACGCTCCTTTACACACATAGGATTACTACTTATAACTTAACCTTACAATTCAACGACCGTGTGCCATATGCTTTTATTTTCTATTATACTTGCTCATTCTTTAGATTATAATCCAGTTCCCGAAAACGATACTGGGATACTAGTTTCTGATATTCTTTCTAATGTGTTGATTTTAGCCAATCTGAATCAAGGACGTGCATCTTTTAAATTCCAGACAAGACGAAACAGTTGTCTCCCAAACAGAGAAAATAAATTAATGGCATCTCCAATTAATCAATAGGCGTGGGAGATTCGAGTTCGATCTCCGGTGGGGGGCTGCGATGGCTCAGTGGTAGAGCGTTCACCTCTGGTGCATGGGGTCACGGGTTCAAATTCTGCTCCCGCTAAGTGAACTTTGTGGTGGACAAACACCGTGTGCATGAGTTTTCTCGGGGTTCTCCCGTTTCCTCCCACTTTCTTCATTCCACCATTTCATTCATTTATCACAATCACCGTCCCCTTTTGCCTAACCGGCATAACCGTGGGACGTAAAACTCAAAGATTTCATTCTTTTTGATCCCCGGTGGAAGTTCATGTGGTTTGGATCCCACAATAAGTTCACGTTTTATGTAGCCTCGATACTCAAAGAGACGCTAAACACAAATCAAATCAAACCAAATCGATAATAGCAGTATCGCGTTTCCTCTAAAATAAGATCGAACCTATTTTTAGGTAACCAAAGGACGCATTCCGGTTTTTATCTATTTATACAAATATCGAGCCTTTTACATATCCAAAAGATAAATTCGGGTTTTTATCTATTTATACAAATACAAATATAGCATCTTTCTACATGTATTATGAGTAAATCAACCATTTTGAGTTCTGCAAGTACTGGGCCAGAGTATGGCTTAGCGTGTTTGCACACGATACCGACATAATAGGACGAAGCCCCGATAACATCGGTGTCGGTGTCGGCGTACTTTGCACACGTCGCCGAAAATATCGGTGGAATCCCCGATAATATCGTTGCCGGTGATGAGTGAAGTAAGCGACACACACAATATATTCTGCACTGTTTCTATAAATCTTCTCCATATATGAAAACAAATAAAAATAATAATAATCGGGAAAATTATTTTTTAAAACAAGGATTACAAAAACTGTTTTGAAGAGGTGTGGAGAACGGTACAAAACTTAGAAGAAATAGGCCTATGCCTAAGCATGTTTAGATTTAACAGTGCCGTTTTAAATATAAGTCGTAAACATACTATTTTTGCTTCGATGAGAATTGATGTTGCGGTACATTGCAAACTATATTCGTTTTTAATTTTTCTTGAAACACTGTTACATATTGTATGTATGTATATTATTTTGTTTTCCATGCAATTAACACTAATGTCATAGTAGATTAAATTATAAGATTCGAATTAGTGATTTTGTTTTACATTGCTCCATACATACACTGGCGCAAATCCCGGGGGGATGAAGGGAACGTGTCCCCTCCAATCTTGGAACTGGGGAGGTTCCCCCCCCAAAATCCGATTTGAAATGTGTTTTTTGGGGGAGAAATTTGATTATTTGTGTCCGGTCGCCAGAAAGGAAAGTGAGATGAAATTAATGTCCACTCAGAATAAGCCTCTAAAGTGCCCGCCTCCCAATGTTGAAGACAACTCTGCTCCCCTGATCCTCCACAGCATTGTTTCTCGACTGATCTTACCCGTCCCCCTCCCCAATGTTGAAGACAGATTTGCGCTGTTGCATACATACCTGTCGTTGCTCGTTTCTTTTTGTCCATGAACTCAAAATCCTGGGCAAGGCTTGCATAAACTTCTCGCCATGGTTTTTGTTTTCCAGTTCTGTCCTTGAAAGAGTCTGTTATCTTATCCCATATGCAAGGTCTACATTACACAAGTTCAACGTGGGTTAAAATATGGAATGGAAAAATTCTTGCCATCTCTACCAGTCACTGTAGCTAAATTGCAGAACTCTATGAGGGGGTTGATCCCGGTACAAAGGGAAGTGGATACATAGTTTTGGTCTTTGTTTTCAATTGCCATTCCACAAATTCTTTTTAAAAATGGGGAATTTGGGATAGTTTTGGGAGTGAGAAAAAGCATTTGCAACAAGTGAAGCATGATATCACATCCCTGTTGTTGAGATCGCAATCAAGAAAATGCCAAATGAGTCACTTGTAATTGAAGATTTGCAAAGAGTGTTTGATTGTGCTGGTTTCGTTACAAAATAATAATAATCCTATTTTGACTTGTCAACAATTCTGATGAAAATAAAAAGAAGTAATAATAATCAGGATTTTTTCCATATGCTTATGTTCACACAGGCACGTAGCCAGGATTTCGTAAGAGGAATAGGGTTAGTTAAATCTTTTGCCCATTTTGTATGGACATTTCTACATCTACGCATGCATGGCATATACAGTCAAATAGAACCAAGAATCACCAACAGATAGGGCAAAGCACCCGAAAAAGCACATACATGGACATTCCTTGTTTTTTCCCCTTACCCTTCAACTTAATTATAATTATTCTATTTTAGCTTCTCACTAATAAGTAAGTTGGGCATAATTTTACATAAGTGTACTGTAACTACAAAAATTACAGTCTCTACACTAATTCAATTTGTTTAGCTTTACATAGTTTTCAGATTTTTATGTACACAATAGTAATAAAAATAATCAACACTTTAAAAGCAATCAATTTTACACAGATAGATACAATACGGATATTTAAAAATAGAATAAAATGAAATTTCCAGTTTAAAATTCGATAATTTGAAAGTGAATTTTTATGAAAGCTGGAAGGAAACGGGGAAAGCTCTGAGAAAACTCATGAGAAAAAGATGTTGCCCACCAGAAATTCATACGATTTGGGATTGAAGGGCCTCTCGGACCAGATGTGAGCGTTTTACCACTGAGCTACCGCGTTCTCTCTTCCTCCTTCTTAGGTTTGAGCTTCTGATGCACTTTGGCGGTACCTACAAGACCATCGATTTTCTTATGACCGATAAGTTGCTTCTGATGAAATACGTGTACCCGTTTACACGCATCCAATTCTAATAGTTTTCAGAGCTTTACTCATCAGCGGTACCTCTTTTTGTGCCTCTACTTTTTATCTGGAAGGAAGACTTCGATTCTTTCTTTATTTCGTGGATTTACTTTCTTTTTTTCTTTTTTTTTTCAACTTGTGAATTTGTCAAATGATAAAGATTGGTCAAATGATATTCTGCGCTAATGATGATTTGCAATTTAATTTAATTTTTTTGTAGACAATATTTTTCTAACAAGGTCAGGAAAGGGGGAAACGAAACTCACCTAAACAATTTATATCTATCCCAATATAATTAATATTATCGTCCGAATTTTTTTTAGAGATGATCGCAGAAATGTTAACTGAAGTTTATTACTATTGTTATTTTATGAAATAAACTATTCCGATAAATATAGCGAAATAATAACAAATAAGATTTTTTCTGAATCTATCATATATTATTACTATTAATGTACAAATTGTTAACAGTCAGCTTGATTATCAACAGTTATTAAGATTCTACATTTCGCCTTTCGTGAAAATTCTACCCAAAAACCCAAATGCAGGCTTCAATTTATTTACCTAATGTAAGTAGGAGCGAATATAGCAAAAGCGGGATAGACATTTTGTTCCTGACTTTTCAATGTTTTATGGAAAATAGAAATTACTCTAGCGTATTAATATACTGTTGTTAGCAAATTTTAGAATATATTTTCCTCATTAGAAGATATAAAGTTTTTAGAGCAAATGTGGATATAATTTTTCTTTTTCAATGTCACAATTTTATGCACCGAATCTAAGGGAGACGGTAATGATGAGATAGATAATAATGGTGGAGTTGTCCCGCGTAGCGTAGTTGCTAATGCTCTCAGCTTTGTCGCCAGAGGTCCCGAGTTCGATGCCTTGCGGGTGCACTCGATCGAAAAGGTGTAAGAGCTTTTTCAGACGAGTCCTGAGTGAAGTATTTCCTCATTCACATCAAACCGGGATAGTACCTAACTTCCGAGTCCCAGACCGCTTCCTTCCTACCTTCCTTATTTCTTCGGATAATGTGCTCGCCGAGGGATGTTATCCCCACATGTGATGGGTTTAAGGCGTTAGATACCGGTGATGTGGGGAATATGTATAAATAAATAAATAAATAAATAATAGAATGACGAAAGTGAATAAAAACACGAAAACCCTAAAGAACCACGCATGAGGTGTCTGTATACCACAAAGCCCACTTGGAAGAGCTAGGATCAAACCACGGACTAGAAGCACCAGAGGTGAGCGCTCTACCAATAAGCCACTGCGGCCGCAATGCAACAAATGTAAAGCATAACATCTGCAAACCTTCATGTACATCAAAGATGATCATGGTGCCCTCGCATCTGAGAGTTTATCTCTGAAAAGATTATCACTTACTCATCAACGCCGAGGGCATACTTCTTGCTCTTAATTTATGTTAATTAAAACTTGTTTTTAATTTATGTTAGTGAGTGTTCTTGGACATTGAATAAAACAATTTTAAATTATACAATATTTTGAGGAAGGGACATGGACCTTTGGATCTTTCTGGGTAGGTCCTGATATTGACAGGATCTACGAACATGTGGGAAACGAAATAAATAAAATTTGTGTTCCATTTCAAAAAGGAAATTAAAAAAAAAACATTACGGAACAGTTTTGATAGATGTTCGAGTGCTAAAGAGGCAAAAATAAATTTTCCCAATTTTCAAGAAATATCCTAAAAATCAACTTTGTAACCTTCAACTTTGAAGGCAGTATATTATAAGTTTGAGTGATATTAGACTTAACTCCATTTATACAATAGGTTGTTGGAGTAAGATTGTTTATTTCAGTTTCTTTTTTCTCGTATTATAATTATGGAGATCTTTACTATTTATCAGATATAAATTACTACGTATATTACGTCTATGTACATTGTGCACATACATACAAGAATGAATTATTATTAGTGACTCAAACAGCAGTAGAGCTTCTTCGTGGTTAAGCGGTTAGCGTACGCGCCCTTGGCGTGGAAGACCCGGGTTCGATTCCCTGCGGTGGCCCATGTGGTTCGGATTCCACGTTAATCAGTTGGTCCCGTCTCATATAGCTTCGCTGCTGAAAGGAACGTTTAACTCAAAGTGAACTCAACTCAACTCAAATAGCAGTATATTTGATTCCACAAACTAACCCTTTATTTCCTTAGTACATAGCTATTATGGCTTTTTTTTGCAATATTGAGATTGAGAATGCTAGATATTATAATTATGCAGATATTAGTATTATACATCTGGCACTACTCGCCAGTTACCATGTTATTTAAAGCGCATACATTTATTTATGAAAGCTACTTTTTGGATGATTCTTCATTTATTTTCCCTTCAACTTTTGGAGACTGTTACACTGTCTCTTCAGTAAAGACGTTCTTCATAGTATTTACTTTCCAATATCGTAGATAGTCTATGTTATTTTTTAATAGGCTGTATTCTCATTCAAATGAAGACCAAACAAGGAAAGAAACAAATGAATTATCCAAAGTTGAATACATACTAACGAGCAGTTGGTGAACACAATATTTTCTAATGAAAAGAGTCTATAAAATTAGAACAGACTGTTCTATTAAGAAATTTGGTTTCCCAAAGCTTCTTCATACGCATATTACCCTGTTCGTTTGTGCGTTCATCCGTACGGAAGACGAAAAGAATGAATAAAAATAAGAATAAAAAATAAAAACTCATTAGCTACTTGATGGATCACCACGAACTTTGGTCGGGATGTAGAGGTTCGAAAATTAGCAATCGAGTTCGTTGAGGTGATGTTTAAACCGAAAATGATAGAGATTAGTCAGTTTCGATTTTAACATTGATCACTATAGGGCTAAAAAAGGGAATAGATGGCTAGAAACAGTTCCCTGCAACCGATAAAGTGTCTCAAGAATGCATTTTATCTCCCTCCTTAAGTCTCTACTAAAACCAAAAGTGATATAAATACATATATGACAATGTCCGTTTCAATATTGATAAACATTGAGCAACGGATAAGATATAGCGAGAAGTGGTTTCTGAAATAGATTTAGTGTTCTAAGAATAGGTACTGTTTTCTGTCTTAACACTCTTTTCTAACAAGAAGTGGCAGAAGTCAACCACGTCCGGTTTTAACGCTGATCGCTATGGAGTAAAAACGTAAAAGAAAGCGAGAAGCAGTTCCCAGTAGTTTCCTTAATTAAGCGTCCTAATAATATATTTCACTTCCACTCTTAATTTCTCTGTTTCAGCCGAAAGTGGTACATATCTACTACCACTTCGAGTTTCAATATTAATTGAAAAAATCACGCTATAATATCCAAATTTCTTCACGTTGTGTACACGTGGCAGTGCTACTTGTTTTATGTACTGTACACAGGCCTGCAAGGTAAGATATTGAATGTGAAAGATAGTACAATTTTTAATAACTGTATGTGAGAAAATTCCGTTATGTGGAATACAGTGTCGCCCTTCGCATCTTACTTTCTCCATGCGACGCAGACGTATGCAAAGGAAAACAAATGACGTATTGATTTAATGGTTCATTTTAAAAAGAAAATACTACTGGTTTCTGATTTCTATAAATATAAAATTATAAGAAAGGAACAAATAACACAGAACTGGATAATACTAAAAACAAGTTGGTTAGATATATCCGTGATAAATGCAGTTTGATTCTCACATGGAGTCCTTTCAAGTATTCCTAAAAATGTAAGAAATATTCAAATTTTACATAATGGAGTTTACCATATATGAGAAGTTATTATTATTATTATTATTATTATTTTTTTTTTTTTTTGAAACACGATTACTCGGAGAAAGATGTTACGCATACGTAGCTTGGGATCCCCAGCACTATACTCTAAAGCAAGCAATTATTGATTGGCGTTACCTTTTAAATTTGATCTAGAAAATAGTCCTATCGTTTTTCATTAAATCTGGTGAAAACTTGCCTTTGAGTAAACGAAGAAAAATGGGTTAAGAGGTTCAAGAGCGTCATACGAAAATAAATAAATAAATAAATAAATAAATAAATAAAATTAGGAGCAAGAGCGTCATAATTGAAGTGACCTCGTAGAATTATGGATTTCCGAAATACTGTTTACTTAGTATTTGAAAATACAATATAATTTGATTTTAATACTTATGCAATCTGCAAAATATTTTACACTAAACATTAAATAAAAAAGTTTTCCATGGATTCGGATTGGAAAAAATTTAAGACGCAATTCTATTATTAGTAGCAATTTTTTTATTATTATTATTATTTGTTATGGATCAAGTAAGTAAGTGTTTTATTGACGTAAACTTCAATATAGATTACATGTATATTATAAAAGTGGCTTCAAAATATGCTTTCATTAGTAAATGGCTTTATTTATAGAAGAACTTATAGGCAAGTTCTACATATTCAGTTTTCAGTGACTGATAGATCCTTTTCAATCAGAGAATTAAGACTATATATTACGTGAGACTAAATTAAGTTCTTTTTTAAAATTTTATTTTGGTGTAGGTAGCTGTGAAAATAGTTAGAACTTATGCAGTTTGTTTCAAGCTTCGTATGTATGAAATGCTGGATACATTGCTTTTTATTTAACTCGAGAAATACTCTTCTATAGTTGTCTATTTTCTTTCTTAAAAGAAAAATCTCCCTTTGTATGTAGTATCGTTACAAAGTAAACAGTCTTCTAAAGAAATTAAATAAGAGATAGATCTCCAAATAAAACTTATGATGATCATATCTCCTTAGTTACCTGTCTTACGAGATAATTCAAAGATACAAGAGAGAGAGAGAGAGAGTTCTACGTATGTGTGGCGCAAGTGGACATAGACTTTTCATTTATTACGTATAAACAATTTCTACTTTATGTTGATAATGACAGAGAATTAACGTCGAAGAAAATTGAAAATTAGCTTACAAACGTGTATCCCCTTCTTTATAGGATTGCTAGACATCTGGATTTTTAGCACGATCATCCATTTTGAACGAATTATATATCAGCTGTGTGATTTCCAACCGAATGTATTATCATTGTCATCTTCAAACTCATTTACAATGAATCTTTACATTTCGTTTCCCGTCAAATTTCGACTTCTAATCGTTGCATCTCCTACCTTACGTTTAACATATTTACTGTATGATTCATCGTAAAGTGGTTACGCTTGAACATGGTCTACTAAATCCCGAAATTATCTTTACAGTACGCTTTCTAGGGTTTCCAAATCCACAGTTATATATACACAGTTTGTAATAACATGTAGGATTACGAAATGTACAGTACATATTTGAATATTATAATTTTATATATAGTAAATAAATGGGAACTTATTTTAAACCATTGAATACAGGGATGTACGCATAAACTTATTTCAGAAAGGGTCCAAATTCAATTAGACTATAAATTACATTAAAAGTTATCAAGTCACTTCTAAATTTAGACTAAATTTTCGAAAAGTGGGGATTTCGGAGAAATCAGAACTCCAGGAACCACTCGCTGCGAATGCCCCTATTTGGGTAGTAAATCTTTTCAATATACTGATTATTCGAACAACCTTGTAAATTATTGATTTCATTTGAGTTAAGCTACCCTTTCAGCAGCAAGGCTATATGAGACGTGGACTTACCGCTTAACGTGAGATCCGAACTACATGAATTACCATCAGGAATCAAACTCGGATCAACCGAGCCTATTGACTGAGGATGTTATTCAGCTATCTCTTGGCATTAGAAGACAGTTCTTTGGCCTTCTCAGAAATAAAAAAAAAATGGCTGCCATTGGCTCAGATTGGCTTAAATCAACAAACGCGGAAGAATATCAGAAACTATGGAAAGACAATATTCTTGTCAGGAACTGGATACTGAAGAATGAACAATTATAATAAAAAATAAGAACATGTGAGTCAGTTGAATTGTAAGGTTGAGTTGCAAGTAATATATGCGTAAAGGAGTGTCTGTGTTACTGTTTGTAAAAGACAAACATTAATAAATAGATCTATAATTTCTTAATTAACTCCTTCAGTGTCGGTGGAGAGTTAACTCGTGTCTTCAAAACGTACCTGTTGTGCGGATGGCTTATATATACGCTTTCATTTTGCTTTGGCTATTTTGTATTGTGAATGGCGAATATACTTGGGCACAGTATGAGTAATGTTATTCCCGACAATATTTAGCGAGTTTGCGCTCACCTAGGAACCCCAAGAGACCACACAGAAAAATTGGGCTTGATCTGTTGAGGCATTCCCAAATTTTGTGTAACCTAACCATATTATTATCATTATTATTATTATTATTATTATTATTATTATTATTATTATTATTATTATTATTATAACCATAAATACGACAATGACAAGTTATAGTAGCTAATTAGAAGCAACAAAGATCATAATGCCGAAAATTTCATTGTGATTGCTCCAGAGGTTCAAAAGTTATTAAAAGGTAACAAATTCCAAAGTTCTCAAAAAAAAAAAAAAAAAAAAAAAAAAACTACACTTTTTACAGCAGTTCGCATCTGAAAATTACGCACTGAAGGGGTTAAGAGTTCATTTTACTACTCATGTAATAAGTAATTCAATAACAATTTCTGTCAAAATAAAAATCAGTTGTTATTGGAAATAAACGACACAATTTCTAGAGTCGTAAATCCTCTTTTCGTTTACCTTGAAAACTACGAATGAAAACTTATCTTTGACATGTGATTTTATTTAGGTCGATATAGTCTATTGATTCATATATTTTATATGAAATACACAATATTACAAAGAAATATATGTTAAAGTTCATGTTAATAATAATTTTGGGATATAAATCTCATTAATCATACTATATACTGTCATCTTGCTAAGGTCGTAAGGAAGAGTTTAATAAATGTATATTTCAGTATCACATTCATCTCAATAAGTATCATGTTTCTCCTATATCAATTTTTAAGTTTACAAAGTTTCTTTTACCCAAAAAAAAAAAAACTAGATATGAGCTTTTTACTTCAGGCATACTATTTTGCCCAGTTCCATTAGATTTTTCGATTGATACTTTACCTTTGGAAAGTTTTTTTTTTTTTTTTTTTAAGGGATAATAATATTTTAAAATTTTGAAGAAAGACACTATTTTGTGCTTCCGCAACAGAGGCGAGCACTAAAAACGGGAGCCAGTGCATCCGAATCCCCATCCGAAACTTCAGAATTATACACACATGTATTTGCGAGACTGTTGAATACTATGCTCAATAAACGTACGAAAGGAGAAATAAATTTATCAGAGAAATCTAACAAACGGTTTTCTCATGGTTTCCATTTTTCAGATTGTGTAAAATCACAATTGTCAAATTCAATTATTCAGATTAAAACAGTATTTACACAACACAGCGCTATAATATAAACTTTTGGTATTCATCTTGCTATCAATCGTTATGCAATGGGAAGTTGCATCCAGGGTCTAGCCTAACATCCCGTAGGAAACTATATAATACGGAGATCTACATATTGACGTGAAATATGAATCTTATGAGTTATCACAGAAGACAAGATTTCTTCTTAGTTAACCACAATAAAATTATAATTAGTGTGTTATTTAGGTGCGTGAACTTGCCCCCCCCCACTTGATGCACTAACGATAAAATTAATGTCAATCGTTAGTGCATCGTTAGTGCTTCTTAGTGCACCAATCCCTAGCGTTAGTGCTTCATTAGTCTAGGAGCTATAAGTAAAAACTTTTGGGAGGCCAAGTTCACGATGCCCCCCACTTTAAGCACTAACGAAATACCTAGTGCCATTCATTAGTGCATCGTTAGTGCTTCCTAGTGCACTAACCCCTGCCGTTAGTGCTTCATTAGTGTAGGCTCTAGAGCCAAAACAATGGTACACGCTGCCTCTCCCACTTCAAGCAATAAGAAAAGAAATAGTGTCGTTCGTTAGGGTATCATTAGTGCTTCTAGAAAATACTAATAGTTTCGTTAGTGCTTCACTATTAGAGTAGATATAGCCAATTGTAAGTAACGAAACTTCCATAAGAAATGCATGGGGAATTTTTCACTGCGTCAAATTACCGCCAAATTCAAAAGCACTAATGATTTTTTATTAGTGCAATCGTTAATGCATCGCTAGTGCTTCTTAGTGCACCAACACTAACGTTAGTGCTTCATTAGTGTATGAACTACAAGTAAAAAACCCTTTGGGCCTAGCGAGAACTTGACCCCCACGTTGAGCACTAACGAAAAGATTAGTGCCATTCGTTAGCTCATCGTTAGTGCTTCTAGAAAATACTAATAGTTCGTTAGTGCTTCACTATTAATGTAGATATAGCCAATTATAAGTTACGAAACTCCCATAAGAAATGCATGGGGAATTTTTCATTGCGTTAAATTACCATGTAGCCACGAGGGAGCTCATATATGAGAATGTGATCAGACTATGGTTCTTCTTATACTCAGGTAAACCCCCAACAGAAATGGTTTTCAGGACCCTGGTGGTTCACTGGTAGAGCGATCTCTGCTTTGATCCGATCTCACACTCAGCCAAGTGGGCCTTGTAGTGAACAAATACCATGAGAGTGGGTTTTCTCGAGGTACCAGTTTCCTCCTATTTCCATCATTATTGATCTTATGATCATCGTCTCCTTTGCCTTCGGCGCATAAACGTGGTACGTTAAACAAAAAAGAAAAAGATAGTGATTCTTCTTAACTCCATTCTCATCCGAAGCACATAATATATAGCTAGCATCCTTTGTTAAGTTATGCTTTCGTGTTGCATACAGCTTCAGAATTAAGGGGGATGTTAAACCTGAATTAGTTAACTCAGCTTTGCACTTTCATCTAGCTTCTAGCAATATTTTGAGTTAAACTCTATCTTTATTCACATAATAAAATAGTATAAAGTTTTTTTTCTTTCTTTCAAAGATGAAGTGTCAATTATTATATGAAAATGACAAAAAAGAAGCAAAGGATATGAAATAACATTGCATAGTTTAATATTAAGTGTATAACATATAGTGTGGATAAGTACATACGTATTTATTTATTTTTTATTTATTTTTATACGACCCAAGCCTATTTTTATTTAAATAATTGGGTTTGTTGTAATGTTCAAAAGTTAGTTGTAGTCATAGTTACGAGTTACCATCGAGGCAGAAACCTAGAATTCAGTCCCAATAGCTATCGCCTAAATTATTTAATTGTAAATTGCATCCTTCTATTAGCTGGTAATTCATAGATGTAGATTTATATGAATCATTTATGCACATAGTATAAATCAATTTTCTTTTTTTTTAAAAAAAAAAACTACTTATCAAAGCGTATCGTGATAAGCACACAACACAATGCATGTAGACTTATAAGCCCACAGTAAATCAAATATAGCCACAGAAAACTATTTACAATTTAATTATAAATACGTGCTCAGTGACGCGTGACCATGGTTAAAAATGAATTTAATAGCCTGCGACGGATAGTGGTAAGATAATGCATGAAATACTCTAGGTGTTCAAACAGGTTCAGGGGATGAAATGAAACTATGTTCTGCCAGGTTACGAAATGAGAGCCCAACTTTACTGCCTAAAGCCTTAGTAAAGACTAAGAGAAAGTTTAGTTTAGTATTGAAAAAAGAAAAAAGAAGTTCAGTGCAGATAACGTATGATGTGAACCTAAAGTTTAAGGTGGCTCTACCGTCAAATTCAAATCACCGTAATGCTTTCAACATTCAGGCACAGGAAATCGAACCCACAGCCAAGCTCATGAAAGTCGAGTGCAATAACCACTAGGCAAGCGAGGAGGTAATATTGATATTTTTGTATATTATTGTTCATCCTTCTTTATTGAAACAATTGTGGAGTGCCTAAGTAGGGACTTGTATTTACAGTACATTATATATGGAACAGTAGTGTAGTAATGACTGATATGTCATGCTAGATAGAATATCTATTTTCATTCACTCATAATTGATTTTGTATCAATGAGAAAAACCTTTTCTCTTCGGGCGAATGCCAGGACGACAATCTTCTTTAAAAAAAAAAAAAAAAATCACAAAGAGGGAATAAGCACGTAGCCAAAGGGTTAGATTAAGAAAAGCGATACGACGTATGCTGTTAATCAGTACCTAAGGCTTCGTTGTGCAGGTATTCTGCTATACACCCAATTAATATTTTTAGTATACGCAACAGGTTCTGAAGAAAGACTGTAAATAATAAGTAAAACAAGAAAAATTGAACAAAAATGAAATGTGAATAATAATGTATTTTTGAATGACAATATTGGAGCAATTAATGCATTGAAATTTCGCGACCTGTGATTTACTAAAGCAATGAACAGTTGAAAATGAAATATACATCCATATTGGCATAGATATGTGGAAGCAATATACAGGCTGTTTCAAAACAACACCAACAACGTTTGGGAGATGACTAGGGATGCGCACGAGACAAGATTTGAGGTTGTCTCGTCTCGAAAATGTGCTGTGAAAGTAGTGTCTCGACTCGAAAAACGTATTCTTCTCTATTGGAAGAGCTGTGTCTCGACTCGAATTTTGTCAGGAAATTTCTGTCTCGACTCGTCTCGTGCGCATCCCCAGAGATGACTCCTGACACCAAGATAAGACATAAAGTATACACAAAACTGGGTGCACAAATGCTTCTTGTCGGAGTTATAAGCTGCCGAAAACATGAAAAATTGAACTTTAAAGGTTCATAGCTCCAAAACTATTTGACCTACCGTAGTCTCGTCCAGACTTCACTTAGGAACTAATATGTACACTAACCAAAAATACGTGTTTCAGAATCATAGGTACTCACGTAGCAATTTTTGCAGAGGGAGTTTGGTTACGGACGTATGAGTTGAAGTACTCACCAACTACATCTATAAAACTTGTTGCGGAACTTCCGCAGGATTCTGAAGTATAGATATTTGGATAGGGTACATATTAGTTCCTTTAGTGAAGTCTTTACTCGACTACGGTAGGTCCCATAGTATTGGAGCTTTGAACCTTTAAAGTTCAATTTTTCATTTTTTCGACTGCCTATAACTTCGAAAGGAAGCATTTGTGCACCCAGGTTGGTCTATTTTTTTGGCTTATCTTGGGGTCAGAAATAATCTCCCAAACGTTGTCAGTGTTGTTTTGAAACACCCTGTATAGACATCCAATTGTTTCACGATGCTAGGGTTGAACCGAAAAATCTGAGGATATAATCAAGAATCGAATCCAGAACCATGCGCACGCACGCTAACCACTTGGCTAGAGGGCATTATATGAGCCACTTCGTTGCGAATATTATTATTCCTTTTTAATTATCCGTAAGTCTATTATGGTTAAAAATTACGAATCTTTTCTTATAGTTGACTGTAAGAACGTTTCCTACATTCCTTAATTTAAACATTTTTTCCTTTTTTGATGATTTATTTTCATGTTGTCAGCCATTATAAGCAGTGTATGAGGTAATAATTCTCTCCAGAAAGGAAACCTAGCCATCACACACACAAACAATAGCTATAGGGTCTACATATTATTATTATTATTGTGCATATTTAAACAATTGCTGAATGTGGTGGGTCAGTGATAGAGCGTTCACCTGTGGTGCAAGCGGTCCTTGGTTCGATTCCAGCTAGCGTCAAGTGAGTTTTGTGGTATTCCACCATTTCACTCGTTACTCATCATAATCGTGGGACGTAAAACTTAAATATTCCAATTTATTTTTTTTTCTTTCCACCTTCTTCGAGGCATTCTAGCTTGCTCATGGTAAAAATAATGCATTTTCTTCATAAGGAAATAAATATTTCAAGAAACAAAAATGCATGATTCTAATTATTACAAGAATGTTGAGAAGTGAGATGTTTCACAAACTGCTAAAATAAAAGTGTTTGTTTTTTTTTTCAGTTTGGCTAGGCAAAATAAAAGTTGTTCCCTGTTTCTATATTTATGATCATTCAAAAAAAAAAAAAAAATCTAGAAAAGGGAGAGGTTATTCCTGTCAAGGATTAAAATTTAGTTCTCCAGGGGGATAAAATTTTTTGTGAAGGGGGAAGTCCCTAAGTTCCCTCCGTCAGTTCACAAACTGATTATAAGTGAATAATAATAATAATAATAATAATAATAATAATAATAATAATAATAATAATAATAATAATAATAATAATAATAATAATAGATAATCTTTCGCTTACTTCGTTAGAGTTTTGCACTTGTAATGTGATATAATCCTTGGTTAATCCTACTGCCTGGTTGATAACACGGTCACATCTCTTGGTTTGAGATTGCTCATAGTTGCCGAACTTTTCAATACTCAGGTCTAACGTCTGTTTTCGCTACTGAAGCCACATAAGACATTGACATAACGCAGTTTATACTAGAATCCAACCTCAGGGCTACCAAATGTCCCGATTTTGTCGGGACAGTCTTCTATTTTTATCCTACTTCTGCCTTTTTAATCTGAAACCGGGACGAGTTTATGCATATTAATTCAAACAGTTAAACCTTAATACGATGGCTACTCTGTGCTGCTGGTAAAGAAAATTAAAGGAAATTAAAAGGAAACCATAGTTTATTATATTGTATCCAAAGTATACCTACCACAACAATAGGTTACTTTTGAGAGTTGAGTATGCGAGTTTGGCATAGGAGACCCAGTTTCGATTCCCGGTGCGAACTTATGCTTTCCGAAAATTAGTGTAAGTACCAACCGAATTTTCGAACTTCAGATGGCACTTCAAGATAACTCTCTCTCTTCTCAAACGTGTCAGTTCGAAGTCCGATTTCGGACCGAAACAAGCTACTATGAATAATTTATGTAACAGGGGCATTTTTCCTTAGATATAGTATTTTCGCTCTAACCAGCTTAGTCGTTGATGTAATGAATTAATATCTGTGAGAGTTTTCTTTTTACCTTGAAAATTTCTTTCGTAAGTTTCTCTTTTCTTTTTGTCTTCTTTGTTTAATGTCTTTTTCTAATCCTTCTTGCATTTATATTATAGGAAATTTTTCATTAGGTATTACTTTCTTTTTTTTTGGGACAGCACAGACTTAATTTTTTAATACATAAAGATAAATAACTGTTTTCTGCTGTTAAGTGCTTTATTATTATTATTATTATTATTATTATTATTATTATTATTATTATTATTATTATTATTATTATTATTATTATTATTATTATTATTATTATTATTATCTCTTTTTAGTGCTTTGTTGAAGTTGGTTAATATTGTTTTTTTTTAAAGTTTTTATCAATGATTTTTCTCCTCCTCCCTCTAGCATAAATTCCAATGACTCACAGGGAGGGGGACACGGTGGCTCAGTGGTAGAACGCTTACCTCTCGTGAGCGAGATTCACTGTGGACAATATCATGTCCGTAGTATTTCTGCAGGTACTCCCGTTTACTTCCACAATTTCATTCTACCAGTTCTTTCATCGCCATTCACTCGTAGTCTCCCTTAGCCTAAAGGACATAATTGTGTTACGTTAAACGGAAAGATTTCACTTCATTTCTGACTCACCTGCGTCATAACCCTCTTGTAGGTATGTATCTCTGGTTTGGAGGATCTGTGTGCATAGATCTGAAGTTACTTAGTTGTCTTTTATAATATTGTTATAAATTTTAATTTACTTATTTTTAAAAACTAATTTATGTAGGATTCAGCCTGCACTAAGTTGCTTCTTTATGTCAATATTTAGAAGTAGTCAAGAGAAATATAAATTAACAAATACCTTTTCTTTTTAAGGAGAAATAAGATCGGAAAGAACCCATACTAATTTTAGGTCAATTATGGTAAACATAGTTAACATTCAGCTCGATCTTCTAAAGGAGTTTCAAATGCCATTCCAGAACAATTTAAATTAAATTTTCTGAAATGGGAATATACATACTGTAATTCATTACGAAAAAACAAGTCATGGAGTCATGTTCAGAAACTTTACTTCCCATAAGTTCTATCTTTAACATAAACCTCCCGTGGAAGAACACCCTCAATTAGAGATGCAAAAAAGCCGGCTTTTTTGAATCGATGGTTTTTTTCACATAAAAAGCCGGCTTTTTTGGAAAAAAAACGAGAATTTTGAAAATTTTGGCTTTTTTCATTTTCATGATTTTTCTATCTAAATAGCTTTCTTATAGTATATTCTATACTCAGATAAGAATTCCATGACCTAAATGCCATATTTTGCTCTAAAATTTACCATCAAGATGGATGGAGCACATGTTTTACGAATTAAAGCTAACATGAAGAATGTAGTATTTGAGGGCAATTTTAGAGGCTATTTAACTTTATTTTAACTTTTGAGTTATCGATATTTTATCTTCTCGATATCATTTCAGTTTGTCGTCTGTTTCATTTCTAAGAGCTTAGTACTCTAGCTTCTAACGCAGAAGTTAAACTTACGTTTTTCTATATATCCGTCAAAGCGTACGTTTTTCAATATATCCGTCTAACCGTACTTCCACATTTCTGTTATACTGTAGCTGTGCAACGATTTAGCAATAATTTTCCGGATACAACCTTGAATACTAATTTATACAAATAATCAGTAGCGGATTTAGAAACGTACTTTGGGACGGGTTTCTCTGATTGTTTCATTTTCTAAAATCTTCTAATTTTATTTGGGAGGAGCTTGAAGTTTATGAGTACAGGCATAACTAATACTGTATTTCGTTTCGTTTATATATTTAGCGATACTCTTCCGGATACAACCTTGAAGATCATTTTATACTGAGAATCAGTGGCGGATTTAGAAAAGTATTTTGGGAGGGTTTTTTTCTTACTAATGTTTAGTTTTTCTAAGCATTCGTAATTTTTATTTGACGGCAGCTTAAAGTTTATGAGTAAAGGCATAACTAATAGATATTTTGTTTGTTTTAGACATTCCGTAATTTTGCGGAACAGGCTTCAGTCCGAAAGACCGCCCCCCCTAACCCTCGCAAAACCGACACTGCTGGTAATTAATAACGATTTAAAAACAATAAGAAATGAAGTCAGCCAACTCACCGTACACGCACTATTTCTACTTCATAGATGGAATGAAGAAAAGTTTTGTCAGAATGGTCGAATGCTGAGTTGAATTCCGGACTTCTCGATAGAAGCGCAAAAGCTCCAGTCAATCATGTTTGTTGTGCAGTTGTATTTATCTTAACTTAAATATATTTCGTAGTACTTTTTTTGTGTGTGTGTGTTGGTGGGGTTGGGAGAGTTCCATAATGATATGAAGGGTGTGAGCCAAGAACATGGTAACTAACAAATTTTCAATTGCTGAGTTACGCAGCATCAGATAGGCAGCAACGCACACCGCTTGGTTTAATCCCTCATGTATAGACTTATGTGAAAAATCAGCTTTCCGACTTTCAGAATGGATTGTGCAGCAGAAAATTTCTATTTTTTTAAAATAGTAAAATTATGGGTTACCATGTTCTTATCTCACACCCTTCATGTTCAATCCCTCTTGTTAAAAATACAGAAAACTTGAGGACTGAATAAACCGTAATAGTGCTTATATAAAACTGTAGAATTTCAAGAATATACAAAACCAAAAGCTCTAGGTGTGCAGCCTTTAAGTGTATCATATAAATCTAAGTATTTTTCTTATGTTTTATTTTAATTTTATTTTGCTCCAGAAAGAGGGTATAGAATATTTTGAAGTAAAAATACTACATAGAATTTTGCTACTTATTTGAGTATTTTTTAAAAAGAAGTATTTACTTTTAGGGTTGGCTGGTTTACACCAGCTGTTTTTCGTCTTTTTTTTTAAAAAAAATAAACGACTGTTTTAAACTGAAAAAAAAATAAAAGGTACGAAAAATGCGAATCGTGTGAACTTCATGGTGACGTTTCAATACATCAAACCATCTGCATTAGTTTTATTTCCTCTTCACCTTTTAATCAAGGTGTCCCATGTTCAATTCTCGGTAGAACCACAACCCTTCTTTCATGCGTAAACAAAGTAGCGGTTCGGATGTCACTTTAAGCGAAAGTCTTCTCCTTGATAACCTCGGTATTACGTAAGGATGTTAAGCCTGAACATACGAAACGAAACTAAATTGTATATTTCTGTATGCCTGAATGCCTGTTGTTTTATAAAGAAGCCAAGGTTGCTTAAATATACTGATATAAATTGACAAAATTTATCGATTGCCTACGTAGCTTCCAACATTAGCTTGGATTGTACTTTCAATGATATGTACCTCAGTTTTAGCGTACTGATTATGATACGTTGACCTTTAAATTTTACATGCAAAGCAATAACAGGATTTTTTCCGTTATTGTTTTACATTTAGAGTAATGACGGGATTTTCCCGATGGCTAGGGCGGGAGTTTCTGAATTTAAGAAATTTACTGACCGGACTTCTTTAAGCTTATGTGACCTCTTCCAGCATAACCCCGTTGTTGCATAATAACACCAAGGCGAAACAAACTTATTTCTGTCAATATGTAATATAAATACATAAAGCAAAATATCTAAACCCCAAAAAACCTGGTTTAAACCAAAAAAGCCTAGTTTAAATTCCCCTCAAAAAACGGGTTTTTGGCATTTTCAAAAACAACGATGGCTCTTGCCAACCCTGCTTACTTTTGTATGTAGGAGGTTAAAAAAACTTATTATATACATTGGTTAATCCTTTGGAATTCATAATGTAAATATGTTGAGAAGTAAAACTGTTTGAAATATCTTTTCGAAATTCATGGTTTATTTTCGAGGTTTTATATTATTATCGGCATCAACCACTAATTAAATGACTTTTTGTGTTGTAGAGAAGCGAAACAAAATCTGGTTTATGAATTTAAAGCAGAATTTTCAAAAAAGCCCAAAATTTCCCAAGCAAAAAAGCGAAGCAGAAAAAACCGAGTTTTTTTCCAAAAAAGCCGGTTTTTTTTTCGAGCCCTTGCATCTCTACCCTCAATACTGTTTATTGAACATAAATTTTGCAGTAAGAACAATCTTAATGAGTCGTATAGTATGGTGCAGTACCTATAGTGTGCTATGAGTGTAAGATAATAAATCTAGACTTTGCTTTATTTCAAATTCTACTATATTGTCGTATACCAACTCATATTCAGTAAGATTTTTCTCATGGCTTATGTCTCTTATTTTATTCATTTTATGACCATTAAGTAGAAAACTATAGCATAACAAATCTTTTTCTTATATATGACTATCAACAAAAAGGCAAATTCTATTTGCTATGCAACTAAATTTGCATGTACTTTATTATGGAAAGCCATTTAAAAAGTAATGGCCTATTATTTATAAAATAGCTCCGATTAAATAATATAATATAAATAATTCAATTTTTGTAGCGTTTGGCAGCTAGTACAACTGAAACTAAGGCCTACAATGCCTCTTATTTGAAATAAACAATTTAGGTTTCAATATGGAAAAATGATTGGCCAATTACTTTCAAGAACTAGTTGATATCTAGTTTCGGCCAATCAGAAACTAGTATTTGTTGCTGTTTAGAGCTACTCCGGCGAGTAAACTGAATGTCAACGAATTCTTGCATGTAATAGGCCAGATATTCCTCCACATTTTATATTAGAACTGATCAATAAATTACGTAGAACTCTAATGGCTTTCCACTATGATATGTACACCATTTACTCTGAATTTCAAACATAATTTACTGTCCTTGGTGTTAGTAACGTAAGGGAAATATGTATAGTCCATTATAAGTATTGCATCATAGTGTACGACTCCTTAGGATTGCTTTTACTTGGAAGCTAATGTTACAACTAATAGTTTTCTTCGAAACAAACGCATTTCTTCAAGTTCGATATTTTAATACTCCTTGAAAAATAACCTTCGACAAAAATACCATCCTTATTACAATAAAGTACATTCAACTTGTGTAATTCAGGATTAATCGAATGGAATCGAATCGGAATCGAGCCTAACAGTTCCACACGGCCGCAAATAACGTGTCTATCTAAAGAACTTTTGGACATAACTATATATCAATAGCCGTATCTGAAGCCCTTGAACAGTTTTTTTTTTTTTTTTTTCATGGGCGCAAATCACACTCAACCATACACTAAGGCTGATTATCAACATAAACATTCAATAGATTTCTAATACTGGAATAGACTCTGAAGAAAGTATGTCATCCATCACGTAATCATGTCAATCATACTCAATAATATGGAGTGGGACACGGCTGTTTCAGTGTAGGGCGTTTCGATGTAACACATTTCGATCCTCGCAACCAGAAGGATAAGATCTCCTAGCTGAAGTTTTAGACGGACAAAAGATATCACGTAGATATATTCGTAGTAAAATAATGGTAGCCTATGATTGCTAATTTACTTTCAGAGAAGCTGAAATGATATAAGAAAATCAAGAGGTCCTGAAAGCAACTGGAATTGTAGGGAAAATAATTAGTATTAAATTTCCCGTAAACCTAAATATCCCTTATTGCGTTAGTTAGGCAGAACAGGAACTCCTGTTATACCTAAAGATTAGATCAAAAATGCCTTACAAAGTGCTGGAGGGTCATAGGCAGAACAGGATTTAGGCATAACAAGAAGACACCGATAAGTTCATCTCTTTTTCACTAATTTAGAGATCAATCAAAAAATAAGTACATAAATACTGTATTGTGTAAAAATCAAATATTATTTACGGAAGCTTTCTCGGGAGTTCTTTCTAAACAATAGACCCTAACGGAAGGAGGATTAATTCAATCCCTTATTCTTGATTGACTTTAAGGTGGTGATTATGAAGTTACTGCAGCGAATTTTCAACATGTTTACATATTTTTTAGCTTTTTTTTAAATGCATATGAATTTCGAACAACACTTATGTGCATATATATCTCCCCAACTTACTATTCAGTTCTGCAGTGACATTCAAATTATATGGTTTTACCTTTAAAATAGTATTTTCCTTTTAAAATGTACCACCAAACCAAATATTGCTTTCTTTCTCTTGTTAAAAGTTCAGTACTAAGCTAAAATTCACAAAAACGTCGAAGTTGTATACTAATAACCCAATATGGGATGCAAAATGAACTAACATCCTATGTGTTTGTATGTTTCTTTCGTTGTTAAAGAGTGTAGTGTTAAAGAGTGAGGCATGTAAATTTTTCATAGTATATTCTGTTCGGTTGGAAATTGTACTTCGAGCCGGCAGGTTTGAAAAGAGAGATAAGTTATGTTGATGTGCCATTTGAGTGTAAAGAAATTCGATCGAAGAAAGGACTGATAAGACAGTCGGTCGGAGATAGGAAGTTGAAGACACCCTTTTGGGGTCCCACGTTGTATATCCACGTCCCACATATCCTCGGTGCTGGACGGGACGCTAAACTGCAAATGAACCAACCTACTCCGAGTTGAATGAAAAGTGTAAACAAGCTCTTCCCAGTAGATTAAGCGGTATGTTTTCTGAGTAAATGTCGAAGATTAATAGCGGTTTGAAATATAAACATATAATAATAATAATAATAATAATAATAATAATAATAATAATAATAATAATAATAATAATAATAATAATAATAATAATAATAAACTAAAGAAGCGTCCAGATGTTCCTAAGAGATAGGTGTTGCATAGGGCCGAAGATCCGACAAGACACTAATTTGCTTGAACGACGTACCGGTGCGTCCAGCCTACTGTATTTTAAGTCTTGTTATTGTGGCTGAAATTTCATGTTGAATTAAATTGCCAATAATTGACATGCTTTCTTTATTTCCTATCATACAGTTGGTAAGTTTAAGTTTCAGAAACATGAAACGATTTCGCGCTTTGAACACATAGTAGACTTATCTTACAGAGAAAATCGAATGTGCTAAAAAGAATTAAGGAAATTGTAGAGTGGAAATATGAATATCAAAGTTAATCGAAGATTTCGTGCTGATATTCTTGCCTGATCCGTATATTTCAAGCAACTAAGAATAGGATAGAAAAGAAGGTGAAGAGACATTTTTTATTCGAATCAACTCAAATAAATAAATAAATAAATAAATAAGTTTAAACTAAACAAAAGTTCTGCTATATACGCCTTGATGCAGAAGGTACATTTTAACGACTAAGATTAAACAGAAGGTGTATAGCATATACCGCCTACAGCCCTATATGTAAGTACATGGAAAAGTCAATATTATTATTATTATTATTATTATTATTATTATTATTATTATTATTATTACAGCTATATACAACATTTGGAAAAGATTCCTTTAAGCTCTGAAAGGAGCTTCAAGTAGATATCTCATATACGAAGTATGTTCAAAATGACTAGAAATAGACTTGATTTCCTCGTGCACTGAACGCATTATATTGAAGAATTACTGTTCAACATAAGTTGCTTCTAAACAAAAGCTTTACTTCGACCTTATTATACACTAGTTGAATGAAATATATCATATACTGCAAGGCATAAAATGTATTGTTACGTGTGCTTCGTCGTATTTAAGGACTGGAAACCACTCGAACAATCTCTTGGCATACTAGTAATGAAATAAGATATAAATTTATGGTATTGATTGAAACAAATTCCGCATATATTAAACAGCACCCTCCTTGTCCTCGTGCAAAAAACTCGAATATTATTGTATACACCACCATCATGCTCATACTTGTGTATTTTTGTAAAACGTTTCTGTCAGCTTCTAACTCTCCCCTTTCTTCTCACTCTTCCGTCACTCGCCGGAGATAAAAATATTTGAGTCAAACACTTTTAAATGAATATATTCGTAAGCATTAACAACATCAAAGGGGTTAAGAAGGACGAGTGCACCACGCCCCTCGTTGTTACACCTGTCCCACGGCTCATTTCCCAGATATGTATTGTAATGTAGGTCTAGAAGTATACAATATCTTTTTTTGTATTTAGACAAGTAACTAACACCCTCAAACTTCTTTGTTTTACTGACCCCTCCCCCTTAGAAAAAAAGAAATATGTAAATAAAGAGCAAGCATGCGCCTCACTGTTTGTAACTACAGTATTATGGAAGTATACTGCTTGGAACGTCCTGGTTCGATTTATGGTGAGAGCTCATGTGGTATGGATACCACAATAAGCTATGGATCCACGTTTGTTGCTAAAATGAGACGCTAAATTTTAATCCAACCTCGGAAGTTAAAAGTGCTTCTAATTTCAAAATTCATTTCCACACATTTCGAGATACTGACACTTTTTTACTTCACGTGAAGATTTTCATCATCACATTTGTTTCTTGAGTATAAGCGTCAATTTTTATTATACTTCCAAACTATGCTAAACGTAAGTGTCGGAAGACTTATAGAACGACTTTCTCCGTCTGACCGTCTGTCAACAGGAATCAGGTCAAGAACAGTAAGAGATATCGAGATGCGCTTTCTCGAAATCGAATCAGTGTCTCAAGAATAGCTACTATCTCCTCTATTAACTATCCATTCAACTGGTTCAAATTAATCATTCCATGTTTCAACGTTTATTTAGAACGAAAACGGGCAACATACAATAACTATCCCAAACCAGAAGGTGTTCCAAGTTACTATTGCTTCCGATTTCAATACTGATTTCCATAGAGAAAAAATGTTAGAAGGTATCGAGATGCGGTTTTCTGAATCGATTTATTGTACAAAGAATAGGTCTCACCTTCTTCATTAAAACTCTACTCAAATCGGAAGTGGTTCAAATAATCATTTCCGGTTTTAAAATTTAGTCATACAACAAAAGTGGTAATAGATAACGGTATATGGTGCTCTGCAATAGATTCAGTGTCTCACTAAAGCATATATTCGCAACCCGCAACACTACCAAAACCGGAAGTGGTTCAAATTTACTATTATTTCTGGTTTTTGTACAGATTTTCATAGGACAAAAACTGTAAGAGATATGAAGATGCTCTTTGTTGCAATTGATTCATCATTCCAAGAATAGGTCCTATCTCCATCATTAACCATGTATTCAAACCGGAAGTGATTCAAATTAACTACCTCTAGTTTCAACATTGATCGCCATAGAATAAAAATTGTACTAGGTCTATGTAGCGGTAAACTATTTTCTGCAAACGATTCAGGGCGTCAAGAGAACATATCTTCATAGCCCACAACACTCTAGCAAAGCCGGAATTTACTACTACTTCCCGTTCCAATACTGATTTCTGTAGAGGAAAAACGATAAGAGATATATATCTAGATGCAGAGTTCTGCAACAGATTCAGCTCCCTAAGAGTATGTTCTATCTTCTCCAATAACCGGCTGTTCAATCCGAAAGTGGTTCAAATTAACGATTTCCAGTTTCAACTATTCCCCAAGCACAACGAGTAATGACTTTTTTATATGGATTTAGTGTCCAAGGAATATATTCTACCTGTGATCGTTTTAATTAATCTATTAGGGCCGGTAGTTAGAGATGTACTACTTCAAATTTGAGTACTGAATTAGTAGAGTTTGGAAGTCTACCGTACTTTAGCATTATGAAACGAAACTCACTCAATATTGTTTTCAGTGGGTGCTCATCTGCGGTTTTTGAAGAAAAGTTACAACGTTTTTCATTCTAATTTTTTCAACAGATTCAATAGATTAGTGGTTATCAATCTAAGGTTCCCCTTTGAGATGCATGAAAGACTATCAACGGAGGGACACTGGCCTCTGAAATCAAATGAACTGTGAAATTAGTTTCAAACTGCAAAGTCGTCATTTTTTTTTCATACCACAATTGCCATTTTTTTCTTTTTATTGAATTTGGACTGAACATTAAAATTTTATTTTCCCATATTAAATGTGTAAGCAGCATTGGTCATTGTCTTAACTTTTAAAATTGTAACGTGTAATTAGATGAATTATACTCACTGCTGAAGCTCATTTTATATTACCTAATTATTTTATTGGTATAAAAAAACATTCGATGTTAATTTCAACGCATAAATCCAATTTGTGCTAAGTACCCATTAAGAATCTCAAATGGGCGCTGAGTCCTGGAACATCCACGTATTGACGCCTCTGGTCCCGAGTGGAGCATTTCGTGTCAATGCAAATATAAATTAAGAATTTTTCATACAGACAATTTCGGATTGTGATAGAATTTATCCTTCTATAGCAATCACTTTCAACTGGATGCTCTGCGACGTCACAGTTTGTTGCTTGTGTTCCCAGCAAATCACACGTAGAAAGGAAGGAAGCAGCAAACATACTGTTGATAAAATACAGTCAAACAAGACGAAGTCGATAGTTTTGCAGATGCACTGTTCGTGTATTGGTGATTAATCGAATACTGCCAGCTTTTTTTCTATTCAATTTCATTCACATCATTCCCTCCGTTTCTCTTCTCAACCTATTCTAAGGGGGACATGGTGGCCCAGTAATAGAGCGCTTCCTTCTGGTGCGAGGGGCCCTTGGTTCGATCCCGGCCAAGTAAGATTTTGATTAACAACATCATGTCTGTGGGTTTTCTCGGGATACCCCCGTTTCCTTTGAAATCTCATTTCACCAATTCTTCCATCATCATTCACTTGCCTTAGTCATTGTCTACCTTAGCCTAAAGGGCATAATCGTGGGACATTAAGCTGAAAGATTTCATTTCACTTTTTTTAAAAACTAGCTCTCATTCTTTCTCTCCTGGCTCTGATCGTAAAAGCTTGCTCCTATTGTATATAGACAAGTAGGAAATGATTACTCTGTAGGTATAACAGCAATATGATTTTCACGAGATTATTAAATATCTTAAAAGGATTTTGCTTAATGTATTTATATAATTTGAGTGTCATGGATATACAAACGCTAATATACACTGTAGACCTAACTGCTGTAACGATTCCTGAAATCCTTACCAGATACACTTTCCCCGAGAGATTTCTTTCTACCTTTCTTTTTTATTTTAATTGCTCGAATTGCCAAAAGTGAAATTACATTTTCGGTTAAAAAATAATGTTAATGTATGTTCCTGACTTTACTTGTATTAACAAATAAAAAGAAAAAAAGTGTAAGCTTTCTTTGGTGAAAATTTGAAGAAATTCGGTTGGGTACTAAGGAAGTTACGACAAAAAGAATGTAGAAGAAAATATATGTTTATAAGGTTAACTCCTCGTTGTACAGCCCACGAGGTGATGTTTTAAACTCTAGTCTCAGTTCTTTTGTTTACTAATACACGCACATCATCACAGCACTAAACCATTTTCTCTGTCATTGTGTATTGAACTGTCAATCAACCATTCAACCGAGATATGAATGGTACGCGGCAGTTTGGCCAGTTCGTAAAGAAACTAATACTCCCCCTCTTCTCCGTACGGCAACAAATACTCCCTTCTCCTCTGCTCCTCCGACGAAAAGATTACAACAAGAAGCGTGTGGTTTGTCTATTGTCTCTTTATGTCGAAATGTTATCCATAATGTTGGTAGCCATGACAAACTTCAATGTTCCAACTACAATATTTAAGAAATGTTTAAGCGGAGACAACCTTCATATGGTAGTGGTACGATTTGCTTTGGTTAAGTTCTTAAGTATGAAATTTAATGAGTTGTAATACTATGAAATAACTAGAAAAAGTTCACACTAGACCTCATGACCAAAAAAATTAATTGCGTATTAATTCTTTATTTTTCGTTTATTTACTATGTTACTTTGTAATAACATTTCTATGAACGGTTAGCGTAAATTGATAAAATTTTACTTAAATTCGATCAAAAACCTATCAATTATTAAATATTTTTCGAAAATTATCTGGAAATGAGGACCGTAATAAACCTTCCAAAACGATAGATATGGTATAGATATAACATTTTTAAATAATAAATTAACGAAATTCTCTATGATAATACATCTTGTAATATATTATTGTTCTGAACCGGAATTGACCCAAAACAAAAACTTTTTTTGTTCTTCGATTTTTTGACTTCACAGAAAGAAGCTTTGGTGGGTTTTACTGATTCAAAGAGACTTTATTGCTCAAAAAACGCAAAATTCTTTATTTGTGAATCGATAATATAGTAGATAAACCTTTTTATAACTATTTTAATGTAAAATGGTGGAATCAAATCTCACTCCCTTTGAAATAAGAGCCATTTTACAGAAAATACGTAAACTCTGTAAATATTTCATGAAGCAAAATGTTTTAACAAAGAGCGTATATGAAAAGTATTATATTGTTTTATTAATTTTTATTTTTAATCATAAGTAGAATCTTATGATAGACTCAAAATTACAGCTAAATGTCGAATATCTGAAAAGAAATGCAATATCTATTATTGGGACCGAAATAGACCTCGAGCAGCTATAGATAGATAGATAGATAGATAGATAGATAGATAGAGAGAGAGAGAGAGAGAGAGAGAGAGAGAGAGAACTAATATGTAAATGTTTCACGCTCCACTATCATCAGTGGCGTATATACTGGTTTGCTGGCTTGAGCTACCACTAACCCTTCATAACACCTGTACATTCATAATAATAATAATAACTCTTCCTCTTTGGAATAATGAGTTCTTGCTAGGGAGCCTAGTTTCCTTCCAGTTACACCTATGCTTTGGATAAGTTGTAACACTACTCACCAGAGTAAATGGGAGTTGTGCTAGCAATGAAGAACGTTGAAAGAGGCGATTAGCCAATGAAGGAGGCTCAGTTTTAAGAACCTTTGCAACGTAACGCAAATAATGAAATAAGTAATTATAAAGCTCTGCCAATTCCCGCAAAATACTGTCAAACACAAAATTTGAGTTGCGTTGACGCAAACCATTACGGAACGAGGCTCCAGGGACCCGAAAATGCGCTGTCATTACTCGTATAGACCGATTTCTCTAGAGGTAACTAATCCTACCTGGCAGGCTGTTCGTACTCTGCGGATGTGGATGGAGCGAAGGGGAATGCGTTCATAGCTACACGATTCTTGCTGCAGAGAGGAAAATTTGTGAAACATACTTCGACCTCACCCCCGCCATCCATCTTATGGAAGAAACTTTCCTTTTGGTTTGGGGAAAGAAGTGAATTTCTTCGACTGCGTCGCCAATTTGTCATTCAGTCGTGTGGTCTTTGGCGAGTGAAGATCGTAGACTACCTAGAATGGTTAACCAGTCGGTGCACAGCGAAGCCCGTGAAATAATTAAATGTAACAATTCTGTCCACATCCAACAAATGAAGGGTCTCGGCTACATCAACTTGTCTTTCCTCTTTCGAGGGAGGTACGGGAAAGCACATACTATTGACAGCAGCGCCAGAAGGGGCATACTCGAAATATAAAGGCTCTAGTCCCGGCAAGGAACCGAATTTTCCTTCTCTGAACTAAATGAACTTAAAAACTTTTGAATATCCAAATATAAAAGTGTAAAAGGCTTGCCTAAGTGGCTTGCAAGGCTTAGGCTTTCTATTGTTGAACTAGCCTTTAGACTTCTGCCTCCAAACTGATTGTTGAGCAATAGTGATTACGAAGTGGGGAAAGAAGCAGAGGCGGTATGCTTTCGTAAAACTTTTGCTTGACCATATCGGCGATCTAAATGTGGAAGAACACCGATGGTACGTTTACTTAAACATCGTATTTACAATAACATAGCGATCCAACGCGGCCTTAAGTAGATTAAAACAAGAAAACATATATATGTTCATATGTTTTTTCGTCTCGTTTTCAAGGCTTTGTAAGCAATCTCGTCTCGTCTCTAGTATCTAATTTTTAATGATTCTTTCCAATTTCATTTCCATTTTCAAAAACTTCTTCTGGTCTCGTCTCGTGTTCAACACTAATTTTCTTATATGGTTGTAAACACAGAACTCCAGACAAAATGAAAAGAATAATTTTGAATTTTAAAAAAAGAGTCCTGTGAATATCACAGACCGATCCAGGTTAAACATTTTAGGCGGGCAGTACAGTAGTTAGAATTGTTTGAGGGGGGATGGAATCGCTCTCACAAATGTTGAAAAAAATCAAAAGCACAAATTCTGCAATGGAATAGGGTGATAGGGAACTATTATTAACTTTTCAAAGAAGCAGCAACGAAATCTTTGATACTATAAACATATTTGTTGACTCAATGCTAACATCGTACTTATTACTGTGTAAAATCTTTCTTTTTTCTACATGCAAATTACAATTTAAATATGTTATTTTTACCGGTATGCCATACCGGCCGATTTTCTAACTTTCGGATGCATAACCGGCTCATACCGCCTCACTTTGAGCACTGGTACAATGCAATGATCAATAGACTGCAACTAACTGAAACAAAATTTTTGAGAATGAGAAATGGTAATTAAAATCTAATAGATATTCCAAAAAAATGACAATGTTTAACGAAATAAACGTTTTAAGAAACGCAAGTTTTAAGGTCATTTTTTGTGAATTTTAGGGTCATCTTTCAGGAATTTTAGTGGCATTTTGTAGGTCACTTTTTAGAAAACTTTAGGTCAACAAAATCCGAGCCCTGCTCGTGAGTTTTATTCTGTTTCGATTTTTATGTTTCAATTGTACTTGTCAAAATACATCTTAGGTATACTATATATCATCGTTGTGTCTTGTGCTTATTTAATAAAAACACAATTAATTATCGTAGTCTACAGAAAAAGTAAAGAAAAATTTCGAAGAATGAAACTCAAAATAAACAAATAAATTAGTCATTCGGTAGGAAAGAAAAAGATCAATGGTTGAATACTGTTGGTTCTTCACTTTAAACAAATTGTTCGTTAAACTAGAACGCTGTTCAACAAAAAATTATTTCTGTTAAAAAAGAAGAAGAAGAAGAAAAGATAATTATGCTAGCAATAACTATGTACATTTAGATGGGAAATGTAAAACCCCAATGCCACAATGATATTATGAAGATACAGAGCAAGACATTACAGATATGAAAAAAATATAAGCTATTTATGCTTTATGATCTTATGAATCCGTTAAATAATGGATATTCCATACATCAAATATTTTTAAAGAATGAGCCGCTAAAATGAATTATTATTATTATTATTATTATTATTATTATTATTATTATTATTATTATTATTATTATTATTATTATTATTATAGGTAGCATGAGTGAAGGTGTATAATTAAAATTATGATTATCATCTCAGTAATTATTGGTGTAAAATGGTTTAAAATTTTTAATAACTTGAGATCCCCTAACATATCTATGGCCGCCCCAAACTTCTGTGGCTAGTAAAATCTGAAATGACACTGCTGCAGTGAAATTTACAATATGCTCAAACCTTTTATCATTAAAACATAGTTTAAGAGGGATATCTATTAGCATCCCTAGCAGAGATACTTCAGTTGATTTTTTTTGGGGGGGGGGGGAATCAACATTTGATTGAGGAGAAAATACTCTTCTTGCTGTAATTCACACCCTTATTTAGTTACAGACGTGCTTCAATTATTTTTTGAAGTACTTTTGTTTATATTGAATTGTAGTTTTATCTGCATGATTTCTTAAACAGATCAAACTAACACCTGTATGAAATGGTGGGTATTTTCAGTACATATTGTATTTTGTGTTCAATAATCCAAATAATACTGTTGTTTTTCGTGTCAGGAAAATACAATAGTTAGAATCTGAGTATATGATAACATCAGTGGCGGTGAATTAGTATGGATCTAGTAAGGTGGTAGAAGATTTACCATATATTCTTAATTTGTACAAATTCGTAAATTAGTCCAGTAAACGGCCTCTACGTTTCTACCAATTAAAATTTGAAACAAATGCTAGTGAAATGAGAAGAAAACTATATTAGGTAGTAATTTGGTAGGGATGTGGTAAATTGGCGACAAAACCTTCAATCCATGACGGTTTAACAGGTTAAGAAAAGTGATTAATCGCTCCAGAATGCATCATGTATGGGATGTGAAGAAGTGAAGGAGGCTATTAGGCCAAACACGTAAGCAGTAGTGAGTATTCGCAAAAAGAAAAAGGAGTTCAACCTCTCAAGTTCATGTCGTTTCAGAACTTTTGTGTAGATCTACCTATCTTTATATGGTAAATTACTAGACCTATTTTTTATGTCATATTCAAGTAGGGAAAATTGGAAAGAACGTCCAATTGCAGTGTAGAAACCATTCACTATTTCCTGGACCAGCTTCGGAAACAATATAACGTAGAACAACGTGTTCCATATGAATTGGCTGTGGGATCAGGGAGCACACAAATGCATGTATTAATTTGCTGTTTCGTCAAGCAAAGAATTCATTTCTTGACAGGCTGCTAATGTATGATGGAAGTGGGTTCTTCACCAGACTCTGCAGTCCTATTGAGAAAGAGCCAGAACCATCATAACTTCAACAGAAGATGATGTTTTGTGTTTGGTAGATTACTAAAGGTATCGTGTATCGCAAAATGCTACCATTATTCAGATAATTAATACCAGTGTTTCTTTCAGGAACAATGGTACACATACTTAGTATTTCGAGGCCACACTTAGTATTCCGGGGGGCACGCTTAGTATTCTGGGGGCACTGATGATACTATTCTATTTAATACTAGCAGCGTTCACCCCGCTTCGCTGCGGTCACCCCGGAACGCAATAAACTTTGTTACTTAGATAATTTTTACTTTTTCGCTTTCAAATTGCAGTAAATGTTAACATTATAGCGCCTGTCATTTATGTTAACCCGCCGAGTGACACGGTCATGCGGGTTGCATATAAATACGTTTATTTTTATACCTATGATGAACTAACAAAGGATTTGTACGTTATGAAAACTTGAATGGTCAATTATCTCAAGACACTGGTAATTAAAAATTAAAGTGATATGATAAAAACCATCTAGGGTCCAAATCCTAATAACCCCCCAAAAATAAAAGAAATTGGTTCAGCCGTATTAGCGTGATGAGCTAACAAAGGATTTGTGCGTTCTCTTTTATATAATAGATTATATTACGGACGTACTACTTTGGTCTCTTTCGGGGGGACACTCTCAGAGCTCCGGGGGGGCAGTGCCCCCAAAAACATGTCTGGAAGAAACACTGATTAACACAACTATGAATTCAAAGTGACTGGAATATGTGCATAAGAAATTGAAAATCATGAAGCTAGCATTATTATGTTTCAGGGTAACAGGAAACAATATATTGCTAAGATTACCCAGGATACCATTGCCCGATGAGGTACGGAAACTCTAATGCATTCTACAATCTCCAGACATAACCATTACAACCAACAATTCCTTCGACAAAAATTAAACAACAATATGAAGGAGTGGGATTCCGATCTCTTGTCCAAGCGACGCATGCACAGACAACATGTTTGGTACATGTTCCTTTGAAAAAATGAAATCTTTGAGTTTTACGTCCCACGGTTATGCCGGTTAGGCTAAAGGAGACGGTGATTATGAGAAATGAATGAAATGGTGGAATGAAGAAAGTGGGAGGAAACAGGAGAACCCCGAGAAAACCCACGCACACGGTGTTTGTCCACCACAAAGTTCACTTGGCGGGAGCAGGGTTTGAACCCGAGACCCCATGCACCAGAGGTGAACGCTCTACCACTGAGCCACCGCGGATGTTCCTTTGAGTACTAACTGTGGAATGATAGTGTGAACGGGCATTGGAGATAGTTATACTGCTGCTAATAGAGACTATAGCTCATCTTCCAAGCATTTTATTACCTTTTTCTTTCGGGACAAATTATTTCTTTTTAACTTATAATAGAGTTTAACTCTTAAAATGAATGAACACATTTGTACACTTCATCTGGTGCTGTAATCTAAATAAAGTAACATGGAAATATGGAAATATCAATGTTCAGTCAAAGTTTCTATAGCTTCAGATATAAAAGTCTAATAAATAAATAAATAACATTTTAAAAAATCATATCGGATAACCTTGAATCAGAAAATAACAAACTAGTAAAAATTTCCTTATATACTTGTGCATAGTGAACATGATTTTTTACAAAATGAAGTTTTAAGAACAGAGTAGCTTAGTGGTTGGACGCTCATCAATGAAGTTACATGTCCCTAGCTGATGACATTGTAGTGGAGAAAATCGTTCGGGGTTTCTCATTTTGTCCTACATTCTCTCACAATTTTTTTCTATAATCCTTTACTTTCAGTTATCTTAATTAGACTAACATACATAAGCATGGGTCACAGTGGTTATTCCAGACGTTTTCCTCTCGGGAGAGCAATTTCAATGTATGGGAGATTCAAAATATTGCAAAAATATTAATGGCACACATTGAGCACGACTGTAGATAAGGCCATAGGGAGGTATTTCGAAATTTTGTGTGGGAATTTCCCTCCTCGGTCCCGCTCTGAAATTGTCAATAATTGAGCGACAAATTGAAAATCCCTTTCATTAGAATTCTGCAATTCTCATTTGCATAATTTTGAACGTGACCATTCCTTGCATTGTGGTCTCGAAATGATGAATGAATGGTTCTGATATATCGCAATATGTTAATTTAAATTCTCTTATAACAAATACAGAGATGCAATGCGGAAATTTTAACTGAAGATTTGTTGGACTTTAGTATCTTTATTCTGGAATGAATCTAATAGTTTGACAATTACATTTATTTGTTTAAAGCAATTACAGAATTGTTCTTTGTAGTCTGTTTGACAAGAATTTAATCCTCTTTCTTTAAACACAAAGTAATAGTGTTATATAGTTGCTATTATGCAGAAATTATAAGGAAATGTACTAAAAATCGGTGGACACGAGTCGAAGTTTCAGATATTTTTGCAACACAAGATTTACAATAATTATATGGAAAACGACGCTTGAAACGAAATTTAACTCGAATGTTGTGGAAGTTGTTCCGAGAGACGCTTCGAGTTTCTCATAGAATTTTATATGCTTGATATAGACTAACTGATCTTACTATGAAATTATGTAACCACTATGTAAACGAAATCGCACAAATAGACGTCAATTCATGACAGTGACGAATCAAACTTGCGTCTGCATTGAAGTAGAATTGCTATAGATTCGTCAAATAAGGATTTCATAATGTTGAGTAAAATTCTTAATAAAACGCTATTTTTTGCTATTGTGACACAAATTTACCAAAACAGACAGGAGATTGCAGCTCGGTGATTCATTTGTAACTTTATTTACATGTTAAAATATAAATCAATTTTGTATTTATTTTTCAGATGTGGGGAATGATGTAATCGCTTATTTGTAAATATTTAATAAAGGAATTTTTTTGCTATTGTCAAACACTAGAGAACAATGACTTCATTAGTCTGAATAGTATAATACTGTTTGATTTATGAGAGGAAACCTACTGTTTAAAACGTAATTGCAACCTACTCTCTCTCTCGTTCTATCCAGGAGCGAATTAAGAGCGGAGCCAATGGAGCCCAGGCTCAGGGGGGCCCAAAACATTTCCCCTCTTTAATACTAAAATATAGCGATTAGCTTATTATATAATAGGCTTCAGACCTATGCTATTTTTTTCCGCTCGCTACGCTCGCGGTATCGCTAGATTTACGTCTTCCACCAACGTCTTCACGATAATTATTTTGTGAGGAAGTGAGCTATTTTCGGGCTCTATTACAAACTAAATTATTAGCTTGTGATGATAATTCCTTTGAAATATCTGTCATTACTTAGAGCAAATCTAGTTTTTTTTTTTCAAATCTCTTTAACAATAAAGCATTCCTATTCAAATCAATTTGGGCTCTCTAAAATACTAAAAAATCATTCCCTAAACACGCGAAAAAGCATAAGGAAATGTTCTCCCATTAATTTTGAAACATGCGAGGTGCATCCAAAAAGTAAGTTTCCCACGCGTTCCATAGCTAGGAAACGGTATGTTGCGCGAAGCGACTACGTGTACGTGAGAGATTAAGGTCCTAGCATGGCACATGCACTAGCGGAACTTCCCTAGTGCTCTCAGTAGCGTCATGGCAGTGGTTGAATATGGACGTTCATATTCCAGCTCCCGCTGCGTGTGAAATGCGAGCAGTGATAAAGTTTTTGATTGCACAGGGCATAGCACCAATCGAAATCCATCGTCAGCTGTGCCAGGTAAATGGGCCTTAAGGGCATGAGGAAGCAGTTCCTGCAGATTTTCCGCTCCTTATTGCACACCACTGTCACGGAGTGCCTGTTCATCAGGAAATTTTGTGTTGAAGCCACTGACCCTAGAGCATAAAGCAAGGCGCACAGGGTCAGCATTTATGTTTTCAACGATATAGCTGACGATGGATTTTAATCGGTGCTATGCCCTGTGCATTCAAAAACTTTATCACTGCTCGCAATTCACACGCGGTGGGAGATGGAATAGGAACGCCAATCTTCAATCACTGCCACGACGCTACTGAGAGAATTAGGGAAGTTCTACTGGCGCATGCGTCATGTTAGGACCTTACTCTCTCACGTACACGCAGTCGCTTCGCGCAACATACGGTTTCCTAGCTATGGGATGCGTGGGAAACTTACTTTCTGGATGCGCCTCGTACAATCGATATCTTGTTTATCAAAATTGAATTCTGAGTAATTCCTGTTATTCGTGTGTCGATATTCAATCTTAGCCTTAAGTGAAACTAAATAATCTCTAATTACTGCGAAGCAGAATCTAATCCTGCATCAGAATTCTTATCTTCAATCAATAATGGCATAAAGATCGTATTACTTCGTGTAGTAGTGGACGATTAAACATGGCGCTTACTTCATATTAAGAAAATGTATGCGCTGGAATTATTCGCAACATAGGGCCCCCTTGAAATAGACAGCTCCAGTGCCCCAAAGTCTTAATCCGCCCCTGGCTCTATTCAGAACCGGTTGTTAAAAAATTAGGATAACACCACTGCCTTTAGGTTTAAAGATTGTGATGACTAGTGAAAATGAACGATTATGAAATAATTGGTAGCATGAAAATGTGAGAGGAAACGGGAGAAACAGAGAAAACACATGGAAACAATGTTGTCCACTCAAACTCACATTTTGTGGATCTCTCGCACCAGAGGTAAGTTTTCCACCACTGAGCCATCCGTGGCACCTCATATGGGAAGTGTAATATGATTTTAGTAAAATAGTAAGAATAAAGTTTCTGCAACTTTCAACAAAAGGAAAGAACATTATAAAATTATCAACACAGTTGTCTTATTAAAATATATAAGACAAACATATGTATTGTTAGAAAATACTATACATCACGATAAAGTTCTATGAAATGAAGTAAAACAAAATAATTAACTCCTACTGTTATTCCCTACAAGGAGACGCAAGTATATCATTAAAGTAATTGGTAGAACGTGGAGGTGAGTAGAAATGGGAGTATTACATACTCAACTAACGCTACGATAATTGATTGGTTTAAAATCTGATATATATCTGTATAACGCCAAGGAGAGGAATATTAAACATGGACCTACATTTTAACATGGAATCTAAACCGCATGTGCCCCTACCGAAGAATAATCATCTAATCCAATACGTATTTATTCGGACTGGAGTTCCAGCACGTGCAGTTGCATCCTACACATGGATATTGTGTCACTAAGTCGCCGAAGTTTCACAAATGATTTTAGAGTGTAAAGAGTAATCTATTTATCCTTATACATTTTATATTTTAGATTGTATGTATAAAGATATGTATTTCCAGATACAACATGCTTAATATTTCTAGTTTTTTGTTATGTTTTATACTACATAAACATTACAAGTCTCACGAATAGGAGATTCATAATTTCAAACAGTATTGGAGTCTAATTTGGGAAATATTTACTGGATATCCCTGTTGTCTAGATATAAATTTATTTCACACTACCTTTGAAATAAAATCGCATCGCTAGTTGAGTCAGTATTTCTTTATAAAAACCGATATCAAAATGGAAACGATTCATTATTATTATATAGATAATATTTCTATCGTCATTGTCTAAAATGAATTAAGGATTGCTTTAAGCAAATTAGCATAAATCAGCTAGTTTCACTAGTTTCTAATTTTCATCACGATATATTTCGATAGCGAAAAGTTTGTACCTATTGGTAATCAACACAGAAAGACGTACATCAAAATTAAGTCGATCGCCTACACATGAAGGCAGGCAGTTTTCAAATTATAATTAGAAGCAAATAATTATTAATCCACCAAATAATTGCAAAAAGTTGTAACGATCTCCCTCTAGCCGGTGTCTCATCTCTGTCTCGAAATGTTTACCTTCCCAGTAGCACGCTTACACAAAATCGGTAAGTGGAAACATTGTTAAATATTGCCTTAAGGACTAGCCAGCAAGAAGTTCTTCGTAATACTCAAGACGCAAGAAGGAAAAATATATTTATTTAATAGTATTTGCAAATATTTCAAGCTATATGTATTTGTGAATATCTGTTTAATTATATAGCAAATGACTATTCCATTTTTGGAGCTGTTGAAATGACCCGAGCATAATACGTGAAAAAGCAGGACTTTTGAAAAGAGTATATCGGATGTTCTTACTTTCTATTTCTTTAAGAAATTTTGGTTTAACACATCACGGTTATAATACAATGGGGATGACACCTGCTGCAGCAATATAATTTATGCCTACATGGATCATAAATAAATATACGAGGACTAATGTCGGGACATCCTCTGAATGTCATTATGACAGACCAATAAAGGTGACTTGAGTTGATTTTGAGTTTAACGTCCCTTTCAGTAGCAAAGGCTATATGAGACGGAACCTAGTGATTAACGTGGAATCCGAACCACATGAGCTCCCACTGGGAATCGAACACTTGTCTGCCACGTCAAAGACGCGTACGCTAACCGCTTAGCCACGAAGGAGCTCACCAACAAAGTTGTAGAGTGTCACTTGCAAGTTCCACTTAGTGCTCAATATTTCATTTTTTATTATTAATTAATTCACTATTCACTTAATATTTTTATTATTCGTCAATTGACTAGTATTCACTTACTGATATTTCTTTCTTTTTCTATATTATTTCATTTTGTACTTAGTATTCTACTGGTTGATTAATTTGCTAAGATTCCCCCTTTTTTTAAGCATCGAAATTATATGAGTTTGGGCGTAAAAAAAATATATTGTTTAAAATGGGATCCGAACCATATAAACGTACAGTTCGGATCCCACTGCACTCGAACTATACGTTTATAGGTAAGTTGTTGTGTTTATATAAATCGTCATGATTAACAAATAATTGGAACTTAAGATCGGTTGTTTGGAAAATTTGTTAAAATTTTCAAAATTTCAGAAATGAATGAAACAAGTAGTGTTTATATCCGTCTTGTCTCGGATATAAATACTACTCGTGTTTATACCCGGGAGAAGACCTTCCAGAAAGAATCTAACCTCCTGGAGCCACGGTTCGATTCCTAGTTCGATAAATTGCGTCAAATACAAGTCCGAGAACTGGTTTGTATCTCATTTTCAACACTAAGCCATGTCTCATATAGCCTCTGTACTGAAAGGAAACGTTAGACACAAATCAACCAAATCTCATTCTTTTTGATTATCTTGGATGACCACGCTATTAATAGTTTAATATTTTAATAAATTATTGCTTGTTCAATCTCCCTGGCATTTCAAACCAAAATTCCATATTTAAAAAAAATCATTCTCGCATTACCATTCAAAAAAGACACATCTAAGTTTGATGCAAACAAAATTTTCCTCTGTGTTCAATTTGTCGATCAGTTCCTTCCTCAATTTGTGCTAGATTAGATATATCACCCTTTTGTCTTCAGATATTCATATATTAGAAATAGAAATTCAGTTACAGAAAAAAAACATACAACTAGAAAGACATTAGAAGTAGATAATTACGGATAACATGCAAAACCTAAAACAAATTTCGGCAGAAATTATGAACCTGATAATGTTTTAAAAAATAAATTAAATAGCTACCTTAATTACAAATAAGATTGTTCTCTTACTTCGATCAATCCTGAGATTTCTGCTCAATTTCACTGAAAGTCACTGCTCAAAGGTGTTTGCACTACGTTATAACAGCTAGTAACAAACTAATTTTCCTTGATTGGCGCCTTTATATACCCAACATTGGCAACTCGAGTCAACAGGTAATTGGTAATACGGATATCATTTGTATCATCAGTCTTATAAGCACTACCAGGTGTCAATTTCGAGACATCACCCACACACACGGACATCAAAGAGACACAGTACAAGAGTGAATAAGCTGCTATCATATTAGTATACGGATATACCATCCATATTAAACCAAAACACGATAACTTCATTCATTCACTGCATTTGATGTCGTCATTCTGTTCAAATGTACCACAGCGTTCAGGATTTAACTAACAAAAACATGGAATTATATTGAAATGTGTTCAAACAAGATACTAGTTAATTTTTGTTTGTATACATGTTTTTATTTTTTATTGGCTATTCTTTCTTGGACACTTGATCCAATGAAAAGTTTATGACTCCTCGTAGAAAACAATAGATACAAAGTAAACAAATTCTTTTATCTGTTGTTGTATTTACACTGATGACGAGTTCCTACAATAGAGTTTACAAAAAATTATTGAATAGTATTTATATTAATTTAACCTTGATATATATTATTTTAACGTACATGAAAATCCTGTAATAAGAAATTGTATTAACTGGTTCTGCTGTTGACGAATATGAAACCGTCCCATTGATTCCCCACTTGGACTATTAGTATTGAGTGGATGAAAAAGAGAAACACGGATCATCCTATGTAATCTGATTCAAAATACAGGGTTGGTATAAAGTATAGAGACACTGAAAGAATTGACTTACTTTTTATGAAATACTAGCAGAATATCCGTTCTTCGCACAGGGACAATACGTTTCATATTGGACATAAAGGGTTGAATTTGGATTTAAACGGCGCCGGAAGCGTCACTGTTTTCAAAAGACCCGGGAACTATGGATTCGACACTAATATCGGTCATTTTCTATTATTTTTATATATCTTCCCCTCTTCCAAATTTCAGCATCAAAATGAAATGATCAAAGCCATCCCAGGCTTGAAAATTTGATCGAGATCAGTCGTCTGATTCAAGAGTTATTAAGTCACAAACGTAGTCACTTTCGTTCTTATTCATTTTTACATATCTTCCGAAAAGAAGTTCGTTGAATGTTCTCCAGATGGCTCTTCAAACAAGAAGTTTGATAAAAAGAACTAGAGATACGTGAATGTTTAACTTTTTGTATACTTGGTTTACTTGGCTTACTCCGTTTAGATCAACCTTTCCCAATCTGGGTCCCCAAGACAATCTCAACGGGTCCGCAGGCCAATCTGAGAAAGGCACACACAGTGGTGAGAAATACACTATTTAAAGTTAAATGATCGAATTATTAATGACAAGTCAATTTGTGTGAGAAGTAATATTCAACATAGGCCTACAAGAAGTTGCCTATACACCATCAGCATTTTCTTTCTTCTGATTAAGCCAAAAAGCGTGTAGACACAAATGTACGTGTTTATAAAATATCTTCATACAAATCTCCTTTGACACAATAGGTGAGTCGAAAAGAAAAGAAGAAATGAGAAATTTTTGCTCGGCATTCTTTCATTTGTCAAAAACCCTTTGCAACGTCCCAGTCAAGCAGTCTGGCCCCAGGTTTGAAACCTAGGACCACTCGATTACAGAGTAAGCATCATACAACTCTAACATGATTATACCACTGCAAAGAGAAGCAAAAACACACCCATACATATATATGTAGTACTCAGTTTCTCCTGGCTGCGGTGAACCGTTTTACTGTAATAGTTAATTTTAACCCTGGCTATACAATGTTTACTTAACAGGAAAGATCTGATGATCTGATGATAAAGTAAATTGCAAACCGAAACTACTAGTATTTAATTGATTAGAATTCTATAAATAACATTGTATTGTCGTGTCAGGTATGTTGTGCGTCGACGCATGAAGATGTTATATGATACCCATCAATACAACAACAAATAACAATTCAAAGTAATTATAACTACGTTAAAATTTTGTCATAGGCTCAGCTATACCATGAAAACGCACTTACCATGTATTTCCATTAACTAAGCGAAGACTTTGGCCCGGCACATCGGAATCGCCACCCAAACATGTAACTTAATGGTTCGGGAAGTCAATCAGAGGAAAAACCAAGATTCAAGAGGTAATGTGAGGGGTAACATCAGGATAAGTTTTATGTAATCAAAATGCTACGTTATCAAATAGAACCATTGACATAATATTATACCGTATATCTGAACACTAGTTTTAAAGAATAATCTTAATAACCTTAAAATTTAAATAATTTCACTTATAACTTTATGTCGTTATTATTATATTTATAACTTATGTAATGAGACTTTATGCTTTAACAGTAATAATATAGAAGTAGTATATCATATCACAAACCCACATCTAGCATTGTAAGTGACATTAATATTTCTTTCCTTTTTAATGTTGACTTTAAGTACATTTACAGCGCGTCCTACCGGAGTAAATACAATATGCAGTTATGTGGCGAATACCATCATTAATACATATATCTAGCATATTCTCCATTATTTTAAAATTTATTTATAACTAGCAGCGTTCACCCCGCTTCGCTGCGGTCACCCCGGAACGCAATAAACTTTGTTACTTAGATAATTTTTACTTTTTCGCTTTCAAGTGATATGATAAAAACCATAGAAGATTGCAGTAAATCTTAACATTATATCGCCTGTCATTTATGTTAACCCGCCCCGCTTCGCTGCGGTCATCCCGGTGCTGGTATATTGTAAAAGTGTCTGTAAAAATAAGCAAATCAATTAAAAAATTTTAAACAGAAGATTCAAGCTATTTTCCGCTGTATATCGCCTGTCATTTATGTTAACCCGCCGAGTGACACGGTCATGCGGGTTGCATATAAATACGTTTATTTTTACCTATGATGAACTAACAAAGGATTTGTGGACACCTGAATGGTCAATTATCTCAAGACACTGGTAATTAAAAATTAAAGTGATATGATAAAAACCATCTAGGGTCCAAATCCTAATAACCCCCCAAAAATGAAAGATATTGGTTCAGCCGCATTAGCGTGATGAGCGGACAAAGGATTTTGTACGTTCTCTTTTATATATATAGAAGATTAATTCTCTTCTTTAAACATATATATATATATATATATATATATATATATATATATATATATATATATATCTTTATATAGCATTAACTTTAAATACTTATTCTCCTCATTTCCTTATATGTTACTAACTCTTTTCTTCCTTAGTTTAAATAAACTTCTGCCACATTGCTTGACATTCGTGATGAGGACGCGTATGCACTATAATGTATTTATTGATTATTCTTTTAGGATCATATTTGGTGCATTTTATATAACTTGTTTTCAATAAAATTATAATACATTCTAAGCAGCATAAATAAAAGAGCATCATTAGCTGACATCCAAAATCGTGTATGAAAATCCAAATCAAAGTTTGTAAATTTAGGCCATTTCGCAATACTGTATCATATTTCTGAATTTTCGGTAAGGTTATTTAAAATACCAAATTATAACATGTTGACTGTAATTGATTAAAACATAAAATTTTGAAAGGTGTATCTTACATTTTATTATTATAAGAATATCAATTTGGTAGACTGAGATATGGGAAGAGAAGAGTCTCCCCCAAACAAACTCTTAGTTAGTAATTCATGATTGTTTTACTTTCTTTCCCTTCACAAAATTCATATCTAATTCTCTATTTTACCTGATATTCTTTTTTTAGTATTTAAAATCACATTAAATGGCGACGAATTTGTTTTATTTTATATTGTCCTTCAAAAAATCATAAAACTTGTTAAATCATAACACATACAGAAATAACCATATATATTGCAAGGGGTCCTTCACATATATTGTAGACTCTAAAGGGGCCGCAATGTGGAAAAGGTTGGGAAAGACTGGTTTAGATGTTTCTCACGTCACAAAAGAAGTTCGTTGAATGTCTTTCAGATGGCTCTTCAGACAGAAGTTGTTAAGAAAGTTTCTACGATCTACTACAGATGGCAGAGAAACTCAAGTATTGTTGTGAAGTGAATGCTGTTTGGATGCATTTCATGGCATGGTTTCACTAAGCTTTTGAGGGAAATAAATATGCATGAAGTAAACTCATGGATAGTAGCAAGCATATGTGGATAAGATTGTTTTTAAAATGTAATAGAGACATACATTTTCTTTGGTTTTGAAACCCAGTGCTATAGTGCACCCAGAAGAAACTCAGTCACCTGCTCTACCCTTATTTCAGAAATAGGCCTTTTTCTAAAACATCCGTAGCTAGGGCACCCAGGAGACTTAGAGCTTCTAAAACTTTCAGAGGTTGGTTTACATATATTCAGAAAATAAGCAGTCAAAAATTCTTACAACTTATTTTGTTTCCAATAAATAATAATAATAATAATAATAATAATAATAATAATAATAATAATAATAATAATAATAATAATAATAATAATAATCTTACATTTATTATTATTATTTTCTGATTTTGAGGTGTAAGAAAATAGAGAATCCAGTATTAAGATTTTACTATATCCAGCCCAATGTTTCTCCAAGAGAAACATTTAAAAAAAAAAAAAAAAAACACCTTCTCTGTTATCGTAGAGGTCTCTGTGCTAATTGATTTTTTGCATCACTAAAAAAGGGATGGCTTTAATGGTTTGCTGTTTTCAGAAATTAAAGTGTTTTCTCAGAAGTAGAATTTAATTTATTGTGCTAATTTGGTTGCTTCTGTATTTCTTTCTTTACATGAAAATTGCAAATAAATGGTTTCGACTAAGGGAGGAAATAATTGTTGGAAGTCTGAATTTATATAGGCCCTATATATACAGGGTGGGCTATTTTAATCAATCCACGGAAATATCTGAAAAATGATAAAACATAGAAGAAATTTTTGAAGTACACGTTATATATTGCTAAGGGGGTAAACCAATTCCGCCAAAAGTACCCCTCCCCGCCCCCCGTAAATGGGGGTAACGGGGGTAACTTTGAAATGTCAAAGGGAACATGGGTCGAGTAATACCTCGTTCGAAAGGTCTTGGAAAACTAAGTAACCAAAAGATGTTTCATATTGTGCACCAGTTTCAAAATGGCCGCCATGATGTGGTTCGGAAACTCCAGTACCCGTAGTATGAAAATCATGGAAGGTAAATGAATGGAACAAAATTGAAATACGTAAATATCCTCTCTGGGCCTCGTGGCGCACACATTAAATGGCTAGTAAACTTTAGATGTATATGAACATTATTCCACAAAACACACCTTTCTATCTATCCCCACTTCTGACTTATACTAGATCAAAGTTGACCGTTCCTGTCATGGTTCGTGATAAATAAAAATTATACTGACTTGTATCCTCTCCCTTCCTGTACAAAAAGGAGTACCTAATTTAAATTTACTCAATGGTGCTGATCTCTAATATTGCCCCATAATATATCTATCTCTATCTATCTATCTATCTATCTATCTATCTATCTATCTATCTATCTATCTATATATATATATATATATATATATATATATATATATATATATATATATATATATATATATATATATATATATAGTCAGTTTGTATGTTTCAACTATTTTTTCTCTTATCACCTCCGAAATTTATGTCATTGTTGTATACTTTCCACCGAATACTAAAGTGGAGAAATATCTTGATTTTTTTGAAAAAAAAAATGAAAAAATAGATGATATGCAATTTCATAATATTATTATAGTTGGTGATTTTAATATTCCTTCAATTATAAACTACTCGTTTGATTTGTTAGATGGTGACGTTATCTGTAAGTCCTTGGCAAACTTTATCTCATTTCATAATTTAAGATCAATGAACTCAGTAAAGAATGCGTATGATAAAACTCTTGACTTAGTTCTCTCTAGTGTTGAGTTGGAAGTTAACGTATCTAGAAATATGTATCCCTTATTAGAAGAAGATAAACATCATTCCTCATTACATTGTCAGCTGTACCTTAATAACACTATTTCGCGTATCAAACATACTACTAGTATTGTATATAATTTTAGTAAAGCTGATTTCCTTAATTTATATAGTTCTTTAAGGCAACAAAACTGGTCAGAATTACTTGTTATAAAATATGTTAATCTAGCAGTGAATTACTTTTATAACATTTTAAATGTTATTATCGATAGTAATGTGCCCAAGAAGAAAATATTCAAAAAGCATCATCACCCCTGCTGGTTTACGCAGAAAATTATTAGTATACTTAAAGAAAAAAATTACAATAGAAAACATATGCATGTTTCTGTTTATAATTTGAATAAATTTAAGGAGCTACGAAAACAAGCTAAAACTCTTATTAATAGGGCTTACGAACTTTATATAAGGAAGTCAGAAAACGACTTAAGGAATTAACGAATGCTTTTGGAATTACCTTAAGAGCAAAAAAAAAAAAAAAAAAAAAAAGAAATAATTTAGAAGTCAGTCATATGGTATATAACAATCAAATACTTACTTCTGATTCTGCCATTGCCAATAATTTTGCTCAATATTTCAAAAGCGCTTACTCTACATGTCGTCCAAATTATAATGAGTTTTATTCTCCCATCTTAAATGTTCCTAACTGTCTTGTGACCAATTCCATTACTGAACAAGATAATGTGAATGCCATTAAAAAGTTAAAATTGTCTAAATACTCTGTTCCTGAATTAATTCCTTCATACATTGTTAAGGGATGTGGGGAAGTTTTGAAGATACTTCTATGTCACATCCATAATCTCATATTAAAAACTTCTCTCTATCCTGATGTTTGGAAAATTAGTAAAGTCCGTCCTATATTAAAGAAGGGAAATCCTATAGCAATAGAAAATTATAGACCAATCTCATTAATTTCTACAATAACTAAAGTTTTTGAACACATCTTTTATAATAAAATGTTTAATTATGTTAAACCATATATATCAATTTATCAACATGGTTTTTATCCCAGGAGATCAACAGTTACAAATCTCGTTACTTTCGTTCAGTATATATCAGATTCCCTCAATAATAATCATTCAGTCGATACAAATTATACAGATTTTTCAAAAGCTTTCGACAAATTGGATCACGATATATTAATTATGAAGTTGTCTAGTTTTGGATTTTCAGAACAATTGCTTCTATTGATTGCATCTTACCTAAAAGACAGAAAACAATATGTGGTATTCAATAATCAAAGATCTACTTTATTTGATGTTTACTCAGATGTGCCACAGGGATCTAACTTAGGACCTTTATTTTTTGTATTATTTATCAATGATTTGCCGTCTGTTCTCAAAAATTCAAATTGCTTATTGTACGTCGATGATATGAAACTGTATAGACAAATAATGTTGATGTTTGGAAGCTTCAAGATGATTTAAGTAGCTGTTATAACTGGAGTCTTAAAAATAAACTGCATTTCAATATCAATAAATGTACTGCAATAACCTTTTCAAGAAAAAATAACCCCACTTATTTTGATTATAAGATTAATAACTTAAATATCAAAAGATGCCAAGACGTAAATGATTTGGGAATTATTATCAATAATAGGATGTCTTTTAATGTACATATTGAGAAAGTATGTAATGAGGCTTTTAAGCTTTTAGGATTTGTAATGAGGAACACCAGAGATTTCCACAATGTTCATACTTTAATAACTGTATTTAATACCCATGTTAGAAGTAGACTTGATTATGCTTATATAGTCTGGGCTCTTATTATAAAAACTATATTAACAACGTTGAAAGTATCCAAAATAAATTTTTGAGATATTTGTATTATACGTTTCTTAATATTAATTTTTATGAAGCAAAGGTATTGTACAAAACTCTTCTGAATATTTTTGGTTGTAGTTCATTGGCAACTAGACACGAGCGCTCTCAGTTAATTTTCCTCTACAAATCAGGAACGGAATTGTCGACAGTTCAGAGTGTCTAAAGTTATTGAATTTTAATATAAAATAAAAAAATTAGAAATCGATTACCTTTTATCTACAACAGACTAAGATTTAGATTTTGCTATGCCTTATTCAGTCTATGTAAAAACTCTTAAATAAAATTTTTGATTATAAGAGACTTTCAATTCGAGCCTGACATTGATTATGGTATTTTGAAATTAAAAGAGTATTTCTATTAAATTAAAACATTTCTGCTTTTTGTCAGAAATCTTATTTCAACATTTATATTTTGGATATTTATATTTTCGTTACGTTCTATTTGTTTTTCTTTCACTTTTTTTTCACGAAGGGCTGGGTTTATAGTCTTATCTAGGTTCTATTTGTATATTTGCATTTGTTATTGGAGGAATACAAATATATCTCTTACTTGTGTTTTCTCATGTTTGTGATGTTAATTGCATGTTTATTTTTTCTTTTTGTTGTGTTTCAATATTTATAAAGCTTGTAATTATGTAAGCCTATTGTAAATGGGAATATTCTTTTCCTGTAATAGGTATCTAATAAAGAAATAAAATTACAAGACGCACTTTGCACCTATCCACTTTCAGGATATCTCTTGGCTGCTATCTAGATTAAGTGTATTTCGCGTCTGCAGGATAGCTGGGTGGGTCAATCCGCTCCTGGCTCACAGTAAACTTACTTTTTCATTGTAACCTTTTAAATATTGACTTACGTAATCCCAACGTAATATTTGTAATCAGTTTGCGACAAGTGACATTAAATATCATTTGAGATGCAATTAACATCGATATAATTAATTCCATACACAGTAAAATCGAAAATTAAAATAAAAGCAAGAAATGCGTTACGCTGTTATGGCAAAGTTGCGAACACACGGTATTTTATTGGCCCCAGTTTATTCAAAAGATATATTTTAATGTTCGATAGTACTATTTGTGTAATACGGGCTATGTTTAAAACGAAATGCATCCTTGTGTAAAAATTTTTGCAGCCTTTCACTGCTATTATAGTGAGATCTCTTAGCATTCTGAATCCACAAACTTTCAGAGGAAAGCAACAAAAGGCAAATAATATTAGCAGAGCGAATAAGATCAGCCAAGAATAATTGTCTAATGCTGGTGTGAATGAGCAAATCAGAAAGAATATTCCTTCCTTTTCTTTTTAATGTTTATTATATTCTGTCGCTAGTTGCAAGATGAAAGGTTGCTTCTGTTATTATTCAGTGAACTCATTATTCACATTATCATAGCAACTTCACTCTGGCTTTATTGGTTGTGAGAAACCTTCCCCGCTACTAACAAGAGTCATTTGAGGTTAGTAGGATGTGAAATGTTCTTTACTTTACTGCGCCGTCTGTGACTAGCTGATACACAGGAATCTTTGTTGTCTTTTGCATCTGTGTGTGTCGCATTCACTGCTTGGCGATATCTGCCTATTGACCACGAAACTCTTCAATTGTGAAGGAAGCATGCATGAACATGGAACAGACATGTATTGCTTATTTCGCACGACATGGCTAAGGCTTTCAGTGATTTTTGACAATTAGGTCCCCATAAAATAAATAATATTCTATGACAAAAAAATGAGTAAAAGTGCTTCACTTTGCTTTATGAGAGAAATTTTTAAGAAAAAGAAACAGTTTCTTGAAGACGTTCATTGTGTAAGTATCCAGACATCCAATTCTATATTCGAACAATATTTGGTGAACTTTCTTAAGCTCCTTACAACACTCGTAATTAGAAAAAAAATCAACGCATGCAACATATAGTAGAATGTTTTCTCTTTGCTATTATAGTTAGCTGTGCACCTTCGAAATTCGGGAGACTGAAATTCGATGCCCTGTAGGAACTCATGTGGTTTGGATCCCACGTGAAGCTATAGAGGGAACTGTACGTAGGTCTACGTCTCATATATAGTCTTAGTGCTGGAAAGGACACTGAATTCCAATCCAACCTATCAATAGAATAGGCTGAAATTTGGTTGTTCCACAGCAGTGACAACGCTAGCATCTATGACCATATTAGCCTGTCACGTATGAAGAATGACGTCCGTCGAGGACCGCACTATCCCAGGAAAGGGAAGGAAGAAAAGATTGGGGAAGAAAGGAAGTGGCGTGGGACCTATATGTTATGTACCATCCCGACATTTTCCTACTGTGAATGAGAAAAAGCTAAAAAAAACTCACGCAGGATGGCTGACCTGAAAAACTTTTTACACATTTTCGACCGAGTGTCCCCATCGGGAATCGCACCCGAGACCGCTCCCACCAAACACTCGCACGTTAGAGACTACCGTACGCGGGGCCACAAGACAAGGGAAACGGTTTTATTTTTATTACGAGTATTATTATTATTATTATTATTATTATTATTATTATTATTATTATTATTATTATTATTATTATTATTATTTTATTTGAGTTTTGCGTCTTTTTCAGCATCAAGACTATATGAGACGTGGACTCACAACTTAACATGGGATCCAAACCACACTATCTCCCATCAGGAATTGAAGTAAAACCTCTCGTGCATATTTATTGATTGTGGATGCAATTCAATTACAATTTACTTCACCGAAATTAAAAGTGTAAGTTTTTATTGGCAACAAACGCCATAGTTTTTAGCACAAACAAAGTTCGCTTTCTCGGTTTTCTCGAAACCTACGCATGACAATTTGCCCACAAGCATGTGATTTTGTTCAGCTCGATGTAGTTATTGATTCATATATGTCTTATCGTTACACGATATTGTAGTAAACAAATATGCGTTCAATTTAAAAGTGGATAATATATACTCTACTAACTATATATAAGTAAGATTCTCAAAGTAAAAGTTGAAAATGATGACTTTGTTCTTGAATACACATGTTAAGAGTCTTCATCCCGACGAAATTAAAATACCGCTAATTTTACAGTAATTATGTGATATCTTCAAATAAATAAAAGACAATCGAAATGTGGAACAAGAGCCCCCTAGACTAAAACAGAATAAGGGGGAAAAGGAAAAAGAAAAGAAAAATGACTCTGTAACAAATGAGGTGCATGGAATAAATCGTGAGTGGGAACCCTTCGCCTCTGGTGGGGGGGATATTCATGAAGCTATAGGCTTATGTCTAATTCTATTGGAATATATTATCCATTTCTTAATTTCGAACATACTAGGTTCGATCGAAAGGAGAAAACTTTTATCGGACTTCTGAAGAAAATAAAATAAAATAAATAAATACATGACCGTGTTTATTATATATGGAATTCCCAGTCACGACCCCCTTTTCAGTTTTATTAAAAATAGAAGAAGAAGATGAAGAAAGGAAAAGGAAGATAGAAGAGAAGAGAAAAGAAGTAAAGTAAGAAGGTGATAAAGAGGAAACTGTTACTGGATATTTTGAGAAATATGGTAAAGGAAAGTGAATAATTATCGAATTGGGATCATTTCTAATGGCTATTGGGTGAATGTTTGGTATTAAGGTGATCAAAGGTAGATACATGTTAACCCATACCTCCCAGACCTAGATCCATCTAACCCCAACTACCGAATTATCCCAATCTAGCTCTGAGATAGATGAGAAAGTTTAGTTTAACCGTTTATTCAATATTTCCAGAAGTTCTAGACTAATATCCAATATTTGAAAAATAAACGACGAAGTTGATGGCATGTTAGAATCGACCACGGAAAGAAAAAAAAAATTCAGAGTAACACATATTTGTCGAAGATTTTGACTTTCAAAGTTCTCTCATGATGATCGTTCGTTCAGGTTACTTCAGTCCTTTTTGCTTCCTTCATAGAGCCAACTTAAATTAAGTTAGTATTGACATTCAACGACTTTAATTGCCAACTACCATTAACTATAGTAACTCACACATATATATATCAAAAGAATCGGTGCACTTAATACTAAACCTACATTTCACTCACACTCACGTTCATACAGGACAGTATATACTTCAGGTTACATTTAGTTGAATTAAACTAACCTAACTACATTTCTATAGACATTTATTACATTTCAATAAAAGAAAACTTAGTTTGACATAACAGGAAAAATTTGATACATGAGAAAAAAATGTTTCATAAGCATGCACAAAAATCTGCTACTTTCAATAATATCAAATAACACATTTCTCTTTCTAGAGATATTAAAAGTTGGATTACATTAAAAAAAATATTCGACAAAAGACGAAAGACAAAAAATTAAGAAAAAAAAAGAAAATTCAAAGGTCAACATATTTAGGATTCAATGCAACGAATACATTGTGGAAAAAAATGGTTAATCATTCTTTAAAAAAAACACTTTAGTAGCATTTTACTGAGTCTGTCCCAAGAGGAGAAATTTCGACAATTTTATGAGTCTTTTCTCGCGTCGATAATAACTCCTTTTTCAACTCTCTTTATTCACTATGATTGGTCTCCATGAGAGTATTTAATAATTTGTCTTAACGACAGACAAAAAATTTAGTTCCTTCGTATTATATATATATATATATAAATTTCTCATTTCGTCACTTGACGCACTTGATATAAAATTTCAAAATTTATTGAGATTTAAAATATCGAGTCCAGTCCCAAACATTGGGAACTTATTTCCATTATACTATATCTAAATGGAGCTATGTCTTTGGACCTATCTAGGTTCTGTATTCACATTCCTAAATTATTACCAAAATCAGTTCATCGATTTTTTTTCTGGTCTAGATCGTGTAGTCAAAAGATTCTAGTCACAGAACTGACGAACGACAAATAGTTATGTTTTCCAGTCGTAGGGGAGGATTTGTTTCATAGATTACTGATAGAAGGATTCGTTGGTGGGGCGCACTGTTTCATAGTTTACTGAGTTCACTATGATCTCGCAAAAATAAATTTGGATAAGGATTAGGGTTATTTTTACTTTTCTTACGACCTGCTACTTGTTCCATTTACATTCAACATTTGACATAGTATTAAAAAAATTGAATAGTTACAAACATTACTAACAAATCGATAAGGTGTCATTAATTATAAGTTACGCGGTAATACTTTACATCACAAATAATTAATCAATGTCGGGTGTCAAAAATCCATGGCAACCTAAAACAACCAGGATAAATACCGAGCCCTTTACATACATACTCGTATATATATATATATATATATATATATATATATATATATATATATATATATATATATATATATATATATATATATATATATTCATATTCCTCAATATAATCAATTTCACTCTAATATCAATCTCAGTAATTCGTCGACGATTAAATTCTACATAACCCTTTTATATTCAACAAGTATTCACGCTGGCTTGGCTCAAAGACAAAACAAAAACCCTGACTAACAAAATTATTTTTCTTTTCATATTTTGCAACATTGAAATGTATATGTATAAACCCGATAATTAATAATAATTCTCAATTTACTAAGATCCGCGTATAAAGGAATAGTTATTATTTAGTAAGTTGACACAAGAGGTGGAAATACAACAAATAGAGCAGGCACGTAACTTTCAAAATATGTAAGTACATATATAGATATATATACAGAGAAAGAAAAAAAATCAATGTTATTCGAAACTAGTGGGCCCAAACTACTAATACATACACCATATAACCAATCAATAGAAAGAAAAACCAGAAATCAGTAATCATCGGTTATAAGTTGTACGATCAATGAATAACAAGTAAGTTTCTGGGAATCTGAAATTATAGTGTACCTTCTCGCCAGCTTCTCCCGTGGTGGATTGAATATCGCGAAAATGGTCCTGAGTTGTGCTGAAACACCTCCCCGAATTGTATCCCTCGATGTCTCAGTTAGTACATACGATCGAAATAAGTGATATGAATATTGTATGTTTTCATGAGTTTCAGAACCAGGGGGGGAAGGTTGAAAAATTTTAAAAAAAACTTTAGAGAAAAATTTTAAAAAAAGTAGAGGAAAGAATAGGTAAAAAGAGAGGAGACAGAACACTACAACTACGAAAGATAAGTGGTCGAATTTACGTATACAACATACTATAACCAAATATTCTCTTTTATGCCAAAAGGGGTTCGGCTTACCAAATAAATAGCCGAAAAAAGATGTCTGCAAAGTCGAGACGAGTCTGTGTCCTCGATGGGATTTTCGGAAAGACAAAGGCTTTAGGGAAATCCCACCACTCACCGTATCCGGTCAACGCCCTTGCAGATCCCGGAATCCACCGGAAGGTTAGAGAAGGCACTAATTTAGAATTTCAAAAAGAAAAAATCATCCGACCTCTAAGAAACTAGCAGAGTCCAGAATAGTAATGAAACTAGAGTAATAGATAAGATATCCCTAATGAGAATTTGCCAAAATAAAAAAAATTAAATAAACTGAATTTTAGATCGGTGATTTCAATGACCAAACATCACCGATGGCTACCCTGCGCAGACATGCCAAAGTCTGGGATGTCGTTAATTTCCCTCATCTAAGAAAAGAAATGAAAATACTTAAGGGGACTAGGGGTCGACATCCGGGTACGCTAATGACATAAATATTAATTTAGTAGCAGTTGATTTAATCGGATAGTCCGAACTGAGCTGTCAGCTATATGAACACTGCACAATAAATAAATAAGGTAAGCAACAAAAAAAATCTCGGAGAGTCAATGAATGTTAAAGGTACAAATGACCAAACCTGTACTTTTCGATGATCACAGGATATAGCAGTTATTTTTCTTAATTATCATTTCTGTCAACCTTTAGAAGTAATTCCCACATGATGCTACCCTATCTGATGAAAGCTTAAGAATCCGGGGCTCTTACTATGAGGTACTTAAATGCGAAGTAACACACAATTCCCAACTATACTTTACTATCCAAATAGCAAACTCGGTTGGATGAATGTACTGGTGTAGAAGTCAAAACGCGAGAGATTTTTTAGTAAACATATTCATATTCTCACTATATAATATACACTAGGCCTATCCATTTAAATATAGGTGTCATATCATCTCATTCATATTTTATATCATATTACTAATATATCATTACATTCATTCATTATTTACTCATTTTCGCGCGAAGTAATATTTTATAGACACCCTATTTCATACATTTTACATGCAGGCCATACACATATTTACATTACACACTAATAAATATATAATTATCACAATCTATCACGCCCAAACTACCACACGATAACATTCATCGAAGCACGGACTCTTTATTTCGAAGCATCCAAATCGTATTTACTTCGCAGTAAAAAAAAATCATACGTGCGTATTCACTGAAAGTTAAATTGTCAACGAAGCTGTAATTTTCAAAATAGTAAGATCTCATGCTATCTTATATGAATGTATACTCATCTGAACCGAAAACCATGTCCACGGGATGTAATTTGAGAATAAATGGCCAAAATTAAACAACTTAGATAACTAAGTCATGCGACGTCGTAATGTCAACAAACAATTGACTACCGAAAACGGACACGGTAGCGCTGTAGTGGAGGCATAATTTACCGTGTACTGAAATATATACTTGTACTTATTAATCAGAAATCTAATCTTTACTCTCGTTTATTTATGTATAGTTAGAAAAATGGTACTAAATTGACGCATATTTAATACACTGTCCTTATGGTAAAATCATGCACTCACTCAGAACTACTAACTACACACACCACTATAAATACTACACATAAATACTAACTAAGCAAGCACCATTTAATTACAGGTATATTAAAGGCAAGCACCTTTAATCATATTACTCCTTGTCGGTATATAGAGTTGGCTCTATTGAACTTGATGGGGGCAAAATGAGAAGGGTAACCCTAGGTCCAACTGACCTGACCAATTACTTGAAACAGGTTTGCAAAATGATTACTAAAGATTGATGCCCTAGAGGCACCTTTACAAGGTTTATTGAGGGACCCTTCCCCTGAAAGGGGAAAAGGCCCTAAAACACACAATAACTAACCCATTCCCCCGCTAGAAATGGTTCAATTTGGAAAGGGAATAGGAGCCTTTTAGTTAACTTAAGCCGTCATTTTGATAGTTAGTATAACAAAACCTACTACGTACAGGCACTTACTAAAAAAAAAAAAATCACATTTACCAAATACAAGAAAAATATGCACAAAACAGGTCGTATGTCCCTAATCCCTAACTGAATTTTAAAGATCAAAAATCATTCTTGTAAACTATCTATGCTTTGGCTTGAATGACGAGCAATATGGCGTCTGAAAAGCTGGTTCCTATTTCTCCTTTATTTTTACAGTTCACTTAACACAGTATAGGCTTGTATGCTTCTAATTCATAATACGGCGTCTCCTATGACAAATGAAACTAAAATTTTACCTGACTTTCGTCGAAATCCTGGTTTTTTAGGTAGATATGTAGCCGTAAGAAAATGTAGGTTACTCCTCTTAATGTGTCTTCGATTAGAATAATAATATTGCGCCGAAAACAACAGGGATTGGAAAATTCCACCAATGAGGCAGAGTCCTCCAGCCGCCGAAATTACAAAGCGAATAGAAATTTGGCAAATCCAGATGTAACCGGATCTGAAAGTGACTATGGACTAGTGAGAGGGGGTGAGGGAAAATTTAGGTACCTGGCCAAAATCTACATTGGTCTGAAATTAAAAAAATTTATATCCAATGGCGGAACTATATTTCGGTATGACGTCAGAATTGTAAACCTTGTAACTATTCAACTTGTATATGCGAAAATGGGATTTACAATTAATCAAAATATAAATAAATATATTATTCAGTTAAAATATGATTACTAACGAAACCTTTCGATTCATTACATTTAATTTGAAGTAAGGAGAATAAATAAATTGTGTAATTAAACCGAAATCGAATAAAAAAAATTACTAGGTACAGGGTGCGTAGAAAAAAGTTGCCATTACTTTCAACTGTAATGGTACATTACAAGACAATATTATTTTACATGAGAAACCGTTATCATGACTCACTTATCTGCTTTCGATTTCCAGCCATTTTGAAAATCGGCATTTATTTTCGCGTTTCTAAACAGCTGAAAACGGAAAGCCATTAGGTGACTTGTGATAACGGTACCTCACGCAAAATAATATTGTCTAGGGCGCTCTTGTTTCATATTTCAATTATCTTTTATCTATTTGAAGATATCATATAATTACTGTAAAATTAGCAGTATTTTAATTTCGCCGAGATGAAGACTCTTAACACGTTTTTCCATATTCCGTGCAACATTACGGAGGACTTGTATATACAATTATACTCTTAATTTCCACAGTAGTATTGTGCCTCAGCTCTTCTAAGGTGCATGGATTCTGCCTGTATACTTTTTTGCTTAAAAACCCTGCACAAGAAATAGTCCGCACTTATGGGGATCTGATACGCCACTGTCCATTTGAGATAATCTTGTTTCCAAAGAAATCTCTTTTAAAAGCTATAGTCTCATTAGAAGTATGCGGAGTAAGCGTCGTGCTGAAACCAGCGCCGACGTTCCTCTGGTTCCAAGAGTGCTACAAATTGCATTATATTGTTTTGGTAAGATTCACTATCTATTTTGTTTGCCTCTCGGCTCCTAAATATGGCACAACAGATCACCAACTTTCTGTGGGTGGAGGGGGAAGTCCACGAAAAGATGGGGGTTTTCAGAGCTCCAGGTTCGATAAATTTTTGCGAAGACACGTAATCATTCAGCTGAAACCATGCTTCATTGGAGAAGAACACATAGTCCAACACAGTGATGGCGTTTCCAATGAAGTCCTCCAACCATTGACAGTGGTGCAAAGGATTATGGTAGTCAGTTTGTTATAATTCATGAAAAACCTGAACTTGATATGAGTCTAATTTCAAGATTTTCCTCACTGCTGTGTGGGCTGATCCTCCTATTCCACGGATTTTTGCATGCTTGCCTCAGTGTCTCACATTAGCGTTTAGTTGTCTTAGTTCAATCGGTTTCGTCACAATAATAGTTTTAAAAAATTAATAAAATATTTGATTTACCGTCTTATGCTTATGTTCTTTAGTCAAAATAAGCCACATGATTAATAAAAGTGAATGACTATGAAAGAGTTTGTAGAATGAGAATGTGTAACGAAACGGAACAACTTCAATAGGAAACACAGACACGATATTGTCCATCTCTAATTCCCATGAAATGATATCGAAACAGGACACCCATGCACCAGAGGTGACATCTGAGCCATTGTATCCCCTGCAATAATAATTTGTTACGACTTATCACCAGGCCGGTAGCCCGCCCAAAAATTTAGGGAGGCTGAAGTTAGGGGGGCGATCCAACCATATAGTTTATCATCATATAGTTCATTTGCAAGCCTACCGTGAAAATTTAGGGGGGAAGCAACAATTTAGGGGGCCCCCTAGACCCTTCCTGTATACGGGCCTGCTTATCACTAATGTTATCTCCAACCGTTGTCACTGTACCTACTCACAATATTAGCAAATATTTTTATTCGAAACACTTCAATGTTGAATGTTCCGGATCTATTGTATTACTTGTAGAAGACCTCATACATTTTCATCTTTTCTTTAAGGTTATCCCTTACTCCGCCCCTATTCTACATCCGGTAGCTCATTAGTAAAATCTAGGAAAGAAAATCGTTGTTAAGCCCTTTAACCCGACCTTTATCCGACACTTCAATCTCGAGCATTCTCGTCTTTTTCCTTATAGTTTCGTCATATTTTCGTAGGCTACAGCTACGAATTGACGCATTTCTGCACCGCATTTCTGCATCCATAACATTTTTCATGTCTACATTTCCTAAAGGGTTTTTTTTTTTTTTTTTTTTTTTTGACGTCTCCGAACACTTTCTCCTGTATGTGTCGACGATTTTTAAGTGTGGAGACTCATCTGCATCCAGAATTTTGGCCTCACATATCCCCTCATAGATGATAGTGCTCTTTCTGGCTTTAGTTTTCATAGATTACCAAGAAATTTCCTAGTTTACTTCGGGGGCTACTCTTGGGTCGCTCCTGCACCACGTCGAATTGTACATTAATGACATCTACGACTAAAAATAATGAAGATCAATCCGACATTCTGACAGTTTTGGCTGTTTTCGCACTTTTCCGACAAATTTTCAACTGTTCATAGAGTCTCAAGGAAGGTATTCTGCATCCAGGATGGTCTATACTTTTTGTCTTATTTTGATTTAATTAATCACGTCCAAAAGGTGTTGAAGCTATTTCCGATCACCCTATAGATCATTTTATTGGTCAAAATACTATATGACTACCTTATTTTTCTCCTGTTCGTAAATAAATTTATATTTCTTTTAATGTTTTAGCAAGATTTCACTATACCAGGATACTTATCTATCTATTAAAATGCTACAACAGCAATTAAAAGCACCTGAGCTCCAACCTATAACTTTAGCTTTCAAATCTTTCACTTACGGTTATGTGTGATTTCACGTTTAACAGAGACAAATATTTTAAGTATTTGTACTTTAAATAGTCTAAATTAGTTAACTATATCTTTTTCATAAGGTTTATAATATAAAATTATTGTTCAAATCCTTTGTATTTAATAAGCCTTCTCTAAAATCAATGCATGTGAATTGTGCTTTCATCTTCCGAGTTCTTTTAAACTATATGTTGAGGACGTTTATATGTTTGTGGTCAATCCTTTCGACAATGAAATCTCGGAAACTACAGGCTCTAGAAAGATGACATTTTCACTGATTGATTGGAATTTTTGCGTAGATTGTCCAGTTCTAATTGACTATCTAAAAAAAAAACATCACCAGTATTTCTTTATTACATTCTTTTAGGGTACACTGGAAGCGTTGAAATAAAAAAAAAACTAAAGAATCATATCCTATGCGTTATACATTACAACACCACACTGTTGTATATTTGGGTTGTACCAAATTTCACAAAATTAAATCCCCACGTTAAGCGGGTTTGCATAGCAAGGCTCCTAACTATGAAAACATTTACGCTCACTCCAACCTCAATCATTTCACGAATTCAACCTGTTTTACGTATGTTATTAGGACATAATATCGATTGTGATTTCTTCTAAAAACACTTTTATACATTGCAAGAGCTGTAACGTCCAAATATTTACTGAAAACTCATAGTCGTATCGGAATAAACAAAAGCGAGTATGGAACAGTAAACTGCTTTCACAAAAGGCAAAAGAACATGTGCAAAGGCATACAAAACGGTCGAGTGGTTTGGGTCGATATACTATCAATCACATGTTTGTGTGTTCAAACCCGGTAGCAAGTTGTTTCTTTTTTAAGTGTCTTCCTATTTTCATCCGGAGGCTGAAAATATTTCTTTGAGTAACTCATTGAAAACTTCTTTTGTTTCAAATTCGATTAGAACGGAACATTATATGAATTGCGAATCTTAAATCCATAGCTTAAAAAAAAATGAAGTATACTCACTACTCCATTATCCTCTGATTTGTAACGAAAAACTATTTATAAACAGTGGTGACTTCAGAAAATTATCCTCGGGGGGAATTTCAATATGCGGGTGGAGGGCAAACATTGGTAGTCCACATTGAGCACGATCGAATATATGGTCCTGAAGGCGGAAATTTCTTAGCTCGAAAGGGGTCTCAAATTCTCCGTCAAATCACGCCCTGAAAGTATCATTGCTTAAAAGCTTTTCGTAGCAAATATAATATTACACTTGTTTCTCGTTCTACATTTAGAATTGGTAAAATCATAACTTAGGGAGGATTATAATAAAAGCATAAAAATTACAATATCAATCATGTATAAATTATCCTGTAAGTTACCAACTTTGGGTCAGATTAAAAGTCATATATTTGTTTTCGGATTGCACTTAGAAGTAAGTCCTCTCTATATAATCCTGATTGGAAAACCATGTATAACTAATTAATTAATCAATATTTATACAAATATTTTTTTTATTTTACTATTTTTACTATTCAATATTATATACACTTCATTTCCAAAATCAAAATCTCGAAAATGTATATTGTACGAGTGCAGATTCGGAAATAAATGATTATTTATCATATATATATTGGTCTCTATTCGAAATTCTATTTAATCGAATCCGACAAGAACACAGACAGAAACATTGAGCACAGGTGAAAAAAAGAGAGAAAAAGGTGCTGTACCCGGCGGAGACTCGAACTTAGTTCGAATGGTGCTTTATAAGCCGAACGCCTTAGACCACTCGGCTAAGGTAACAACTAGTGATGGTAGCAAAGGCTTCGAGTAGTAGTTCCTATTACAGAATAACGTTTTCTATTGCCTAAAATGTAAACCTAATTTACTTTGATATAATATATCTATTAATTTGTTTCATGAACACGTTTTCGTTACTTTGATGAATGATGCATGTTGTTGATATAGATTCTATTACACGTTCTCTCGTAAATATTATAGAAAGTATCAGGGTTATTTATGATCTTTCATGGAAATTGACTGGCGCATGCGCAGTACACAGACAGTTCAATTGGAAGGCGAGGAAGGAAACGCTAACACACTGTTAGAATGTTTCATCGCTGTGAAGTATAAAGAACAGCTAAAATGAATTTTGCGCTTGTCATTGCGTAAAGAATCACCAGGTTAATGTTTGTCTAAGTTCTCACTGATCAACTGGACTCATGAAAAATAATTAATATTGTCATTACTGCACAATATGAAGAATAAAGAACGTAAATTACACCACATTGTTCTCGAATTCGAACCTAGCTAAGGAAGGGACAATAAACAAAATGTGATTTATTCATTCGAATTGAGATAATTCAATGAAACTAGAAATTACACAATAAAAAGGAAAAACATCGTTAAAAAGACAATAATACTTTTATCCGAGGTGTGAAATAAAGTTATTAATTAACTGAAATGAAAGTAATATTGGGCATGATATAGAGTAAGAAAAAAAATAAATGTATTCTTAGAAACGTTCAAAGTAAATTCACAAATACTTTTTGAAGATATACTACTCTTCCTTAACGTTTTAACGAACTAATAAGTAAACAAGCAAAGGAAAAGAATGAAGAACGAAAGTATTGCTTTTGAAAAAATATAATAAATAAATGAAACTTAAATAAATGTTTACACAAAAAATAACACACCAGTACTTCGTGTAATCACCTCCAGAGTCAATAACTTCTTGAAGTCTGGAGGGGATACTAGATACAAGTCTCGAGCAATACGACGGTGTGTCACGAAAATGTTGCCACAGTTCCATAACATGATTTTGAAGAAACGTTTGGTCTCTGTCTTAACGTCTCTCTTCCCATTCTTGCACCATGTAGGCCCAGAGATGTTCAATTGGGTTCAAATCTAGGGATAGAGGGGGCCACTCAATACAAATTAACTCTGGGTGTTCACTTAGCCACTCTCGTGTTTGCCGGGAAGTGTGAACGGCACTGTTATCGTGCATAAAGATATATTCTTCCTGTTCGGGGAAGTTTCTTTCTAAGGACGGCAACAAAGTATTTTCGAGGATATTAATGTAAACACTGCTGTTCATTCTCTCAGGCACCGCAACCAAATCTCCAGGACCAGCAGCCGTCATGTATCCCCAAAAGTGTGCTGATATTCGTCCTGAACAAGAAGTTCTGATAATATTTTGTTCAGCATACCTGGTTCCGCGCGGTCTATACAGTATAACTCTGCCTTGTTGGTTAGACTTGAAAACCTTCTCGTCGGTCCAGATGACTAAGTCCCAATATGACTGAGGTTGGGTTATGTTATTCTGTGCCCATTCCATTCGTCTGGCCTTGTGAGTTTCAGTCAGGAGAGTCTTCCTAGCGGGTCTTGAACAGTGTAGACCAGCCCCCAATAATCTTCTTCTTATTGTTTCGTGAGAACAATTATATTCTCTGGCTTTGTCCAAGAGGATTGACGTGTGGCGTAGAGTTCTGTTGATTACTTCTGTAACTAAAGCTTGATCTTGAGCTGCAGTTGTCACTTTTGGCCTTCCACTTTTTGACCGAAACCTGAACCATTCACCACCTTCTTCATGTCGCTGAACCCATTTCTTGACCGTTTTCTTGTCACATCCCAGATCTCTAGCAATCTGAGGCACAGTTTGTCCCATTTTTGCTCGGCCTATGATTTCTCCTCTCAGAGCAACAGAAAGTTCTCCACAACCTTTAGAGCGAGGCATTTTCAGAACCTGTTAGAAATTTGCGTTCTGGCGTGTATGACAAATGTCGGTAAAGTGCATCTTTCTGTTTCTACTGCGCATGCACCAGTCAGTTTTCATGAAAGATCATAAATAATCCTGACAATTGTTGTAATATTTATGAACGAATACGTAATAGAACCTATATTAACAACATCATTCGTCAAAGTAAAGAATACCGTAAACATAAAACAATTTCAACAGACTATTACATCAGGCCAAAATAGGCTTAAACTTCAGAGAACACAAAATAAATTTCATACTGTAACAAAAGATTGAACACGCTTACACGCAAACACGCTTACTATATTTTCAACTTGTGACATTAGCCGAGTGGACTAAGGCATTTGGCTAGAGATTCTGAGGCATCATTCAAGAGTAGTTCGAATCCCACCACAGTACAATTTGGTTTAACCTCTTCCTGACGTTTCTGTTTGTGATCCTGCCGGATTCTATTAATTATAATTTCGTAATACGCAAAAATATACGTAATATTTGAAATTCTTAACCTCCCATTTTTACATTTTTCAAGCTCAGTTGAGAAGAAAGAGGGAAAATGAAAGTACAAACATTTACAATAATTACATAGCATTTACTGTCATTGTAATTGTGGATATTTTATTTATGAAAATGTATAATGAACTAAAAATATATTTAGTAGGTCACATGTCTCCATTTTTTTATTCTAACTTGAAAGTTACAGTTTAGGCGGTGACATATCAAAGACCCCGGGGGTTGTAACCCCTCCCATGGAAACTTTTATATTCTATTGAAATAAAAAGTGTTCCAGTTTATAATCTTGGAAAAGCAACAATCACTGTGTGTGGAGGACGATTTATTTATACTACGATTTATTACTTCTAAATGTGTAGAAGATGTGACTGTATATTGTGCATAATCATTCAAGAAATATAACACAACGAAGAGACTTCGTAAACCCTTCACGCCACCCCAGGAGGATGAAGTGCGTCCCGTCGTCCCTCGGTTGGGAACTACTGCTTGTGAGGGAAACATTCTAACAGTGTGTTAGCGTTTCCTTCCTCGCCTTCCAATTGAACTGTCTGTGTACTGCGCATGCGCCAGTCAATTTCCATGAAAGATCATAAATAACCCTGATACTTTCTTAATATTTACGAGAGAACGTGTAATAGAATCTATATCAACAACATGCATCATTCATCAAAGTAACGAAAACGTGTTCATGAAGCAAATTAATAGATATATTATATCAAAGTAAATTAGGTTTACATTTTAGGCAATAGAAAACGTTATTCTGTAATAGGAACTACTACTCGAAGCCTTTGCTACCATCACTAGTTGTTGCCTTAGCCGAGTGGTCTAAGGCGTTCGGCTTATAAAACACCATTCGAACTAAGTTTGAGTCTCCGCCGGGTACAGCACCTTTTTCTCTCTTTTTTTCACCTGTGCTCAATGTTTCTGTCTGTGTTCTTGTCGGATTCGATTAAATAGAATTTCGAATAGAGACCAATATATATGATAAATAATCATTTATTTCCGAATCTGCACTCGTACAATATACATTTTCGAGATTTTGATTTTGGAAATGAAGTGTATATAATATTGAATAGTAAAAATAGTAAAATAAAAAAAATATTTGTATAAATATTGATTAATTAATTAGTTATACATGGTTTTCCAATCAGGATTATATAGAGAGGACTTACTTCTAAGTGCAATCCGAAAACAAATATATGACTTTTAATCTGACCCAAAGTTGGTAACTTACAGGATAATTTATACATGATTGATATTGTAATTTTTATGCTTTTATTATAATCCTCTCTAAGTTATGATTTTACCAATTCTAAATGTAGAACGAGAAACAAGTGTAATATTATATTTGCTACGAAAAGCTTTTAAGTAATGATACTTTCAGGACGTGATTTGACGGAGAATTTGAGACCCCTTTCGAGCTAAGAAATTTCCGCCTTCAGGACCATATATTCGATCGTGCTCAATGTGGACTACCAATGTTTGCCCTCCACCCGCATATTGAAATTCCCCCCGAGGATAATTTTCTGAAGTCACCACTGTTTATAAATAGTTTTTCGTTACAAATCAGAGGATAATGGAGTAGTGAGTATACTTCATTTTTTTTTTTAGCTATGGATTTAAGATTCGCAATTCATATAATGTTCCGTTCTAATCGAATTTGAAACAAAAGAAGTTTTCAATGAGTTACTCAAAGAAATATTTTCAGCCTCCGGATGAAAATAGGAAGACACTTAAAAAAGAAACAACTTGCTACCGGGTTTGAACACACAAACATGTGATTGATAGTATATCGACCCAAACCACTCGACCGTTTTGTATGCCTTTGCACATGTTCTTTTGCCTTTTGTGAAAGCAGTTTACTGTTCCATACTCGCTTTTGTTTATTCCGATACGACTATGAGTTTTCAGTAAATATTTGGACGTTACAGCTCTTGCAATGTATAAAAGTGTTTTTAGAAGAAATCACAATCGATATTATGTCCTAATAACATACGTAAAACAGGTTGAATTCGTGAAATGATTGAGGTTGGAGTGAGCGTAAATGTTTTCATAGTTAGGAGCCTTGCTATGCAAACCCGCTTAACGTGGGGATTTAATTTTGTGAAATTTGGTACATGTCTCAGGCGTTTGTTTCATGGCCAAATAATAATGAAAAAGGAAGGATAACCATTTCTAGCGTCTAAGATAAATCTTTATTTTTTGAGTGTTTTGCCCAATGAACACCATATATAACTGACATTATAATTAATTGTATATGTAATGTATTTGCTTATTACATACTGCATGCAAGAAGAAAGAAAACACTGGTCATACATGAATTAGAAACTCCAACCGGAAGTAGACTCAAATCTTGCAAACGGTGCGAAATATTGAGAAATAATAATCGAAAAAATCTCCCCTTTATAATACCCCTTGCCGATTTTTTTTTTTTTTTTTATCAAGACGTCTTTCACTTGTGTCTGTAAAGGGACATGTACATATGTTGTGAGTAATGAGAGGAGATTTATGCTCATATGCGAATGATGCGCTGTGTAGAGAGCGCAGGTTCAGCTAGTTATATTTAAAATAGTATTAAGTAAAATTTCCCTAATTTTATATTGGTAAAAGCATCATAAAATACATATTAGATTCTTTCTTTAAGAAATTGAAGGCTATAATACATCTAAGTTATCAGAATTCATTCAATCTTTACCTGATTAAATTATTAAATATATTGTTTGTATAATCTATGCCCGTTTGAGATTCAGAACTATGGTGCACAATTCACAATTCACTTAATTTTACCTTTCTTTCTTTCTTGGACTACTATTGAACCTGAGATCACTACAAGCGCAGAACTAAGAGAAAAAAGAAGATGAAGTGCAAAATGTGTCTACGAATGGTAAATAAATTTTTGTTTTTCGTTGTGAAAGAAAAATGTAAATATACTAACACATTTCTTGTTATTATTTTAACATTTAACAAGTTACTAGCTAAAGAAAGAAATTACTTAATTTAAAAATTCAAAATGTGGATTTAGCCATTAAAAAATGCTAACAGCTATTTATACAAGAATCTGAAAATGAACGTAATGTTACTAACGAGAAAAAATCGGAATATCAGGCATTGTCTAAGGAGCATCCTTCCACATATTCAAGTGGAGGAGTGAAAGATAAATTATCTGAAGTTGCATGCTGGAATTCAATCAACAGAATGAAATGAGGTAAAATAAATAATTAAAATAAATACTTACTCTAGTTAATTCCAAACTAAATGCTACGTAAATATAACTCGAAACAATAGAAAGAGAACATTTTTATCATAATGAAAATAAAAGATATCATTTAGTCCCTGTTCTTGATTGCTTGGTGAAATTAAGAACATAATTCTTAATAGGAAAGGGGGAGTAAGTGCCAGACGGAAACATTCAACGTTAAATCAAGTACATAGTTCATGTCTTGAGAGAATTTGCCCAAACCTAGTACAGTATTAACATACATATACACCTCGGATATGAATATCTGTGCTATGAAGGACATAAGTATGTCTCTTAATTACTTGTTTTACCTCATTTCATTCTGGGGATTGAACTCCAACATGCAACTTCAGATAACTTATCTTACACTCCTCTACTCCAATACGTGGAGGAATGTTCTTTAGACAGTGCCTGATATTTCTGAAAACATGATTCAAATTTCATAGCTAATTAACTAACTCTATGGCCTATAGAACCCGGAGGTTCAATGCCGCGTTCACAAAAGCTCTCCATTGACTTATATCCTTAGCCAATTGGATCCAGTTTCAACTTTGTTGTATTCCTATTTCTGCGAGATCCACCTTAATATTGTCCTCTCATCTGCGCCTAGGCCGTTTTCCGATTGGATTTCCAGTTAAAATGTTGAAAGCGTTCCTACTTTCTTCCATTCTGGCTACATGACTTCCCCACTTGAGCCTTCAAGACTTGATGACCCTAACAATGTTTGATAAACGGTATAAATTACGCAGTTTCTCGTTATGAAATGTCTGTCATTCATTATTCGCGTTCCCCTTGGGTTCGAATATTCATCTCAGGATTTTATTCTCAAATACTTTCAGTCTGCGTTCTTCCCTCAGAGTAAGCGACCATGTTTCATAACCATACAGCACAACAAGCATCGTTATATAAATTAATTTACAATAGTTAAAATTCGTAGAGTTTGGAAGTGTTTCCGTCAGTTCAATGCCTCAACATGGCATTAACTTAGCAGTTATTATTATTTTAAGGGCTAAACTACTTTAAATCGTAGACTCCTTTGTAATAGTTAGATTAGTATAAGTATATGTATAAGAATGACCAGAAATTAGCGACTTCACAAAATATCTCCACTGCAACCATATACCTAAAAAAAAAAAAAAAAAAAAAAAAAAAAAAAAACTACTTCATATACATATATTTGAATCAAGACTAGTGAGTTATAACAGGAAGATTATTTTATGAAAATATATGCATCACTTAGTGCAAACTTTTTCCTATATTTTGACATGACATTTCTAGCAATCGTACGGATAGGAGCCAAGCTATAGTGAATTCTGTACTGCAAACTGGGTTTTACAGTTCTATATACCTAGTTAAGAGTTTTCAAAATGGCGGTCAATATGGCATATTTCCTCCAAATGGATTTCGATAGACTTTCGATATGCTATTCAGAGCACCTCATAGGACCAGAAAATATATATATATATATATATATATATATATATATATATAAAACATTTCTGTTGCAATTTGTTCTAGGTAATGCCTATTTTTTCAGTACCACTCCTGAACTATAAGTTTGTTGATGCCTTTATACATGCCCGAGTGCTCTTGTTGTTACTAATTATATTCAAGTTCATTAATTTTAGCTTTCCAACAAATCGTGTTTCTTTGTTTTAAAAGTTCTGGATGTTTCCCACTTGATGTCAACGAAATACTGTGTAGTTATATCGCTTGGGTTTTGTAGTCAACGCAGTTTTGTCTGCTTTCTCTTCTCTGCTAGTTTAGTGCATTCTGATCGAACAATGGTTTGTTCTTATACAGGGTGTTTCAAAACAACACCGACAACGTTTGGGAGCTGATTCCTGAGACCAAAATAAGACAAAAAATATAGACCAACCTGGGTGCAAAAATGCTTCCTTTCGGAGTTATAGGCTACCGACAACATGAAAAAAAATGAAATTTAAAGATCCATAGCTCTAAAACTATGGAGCCTACCGTAGTCGGGTCAAGACTTCACTAAGGAACTAGTATGTGCTCTATCCAAATATTCAAGTTTCAGAATCCTGTGGTACTTCCGCAACAATTATCATAGAGGTAGTTGGTGAGTACTTCAAATTATTTGCCCGTAGTCAAACTCCCACTACAAAAATTGCTTCGTGAGTACCTTAGGATTCTGAAACATGTATTTTTGGATAGCGCACATATTAGTTCCTTAAGTGAAGTGTTGACCCGACTACAGTAGGTATCATAGTTTTCGAGCTATGGACTATTGAAGTTCACATTTTCATGTTTTCGGCAGCCTATAACTCCGAAAGGAAGCATTTGTGCACCCAGATTGGTCTATACTTTTTGTCTTATTTTGGTGTCAGGAATCACCTCCCAGACATTGTCGATGTTGTTTAGAAACACCTGTAATATATATTTCCGACTTTTTTTTTCTGAGATTTTAATGCTATCCCTAATTCCAATCCAAGTATATTCAACACTAATACACTCCAAACCTTCTAAAACCGAGACGAGATTCTGTTCGACACTTCAATCTGGTATTCCCATCTCACCTAACTCTCTTCCAATTTCTCTAAATTAAACCTTTCCGTTTTCAGATGTTGAATAACTCCTGTAGTCAATGATAATCTCTCTCTCACTATTGCTGTTAGTAAGTACGTAGTGATCAATCTCACAACCACATCAGCTTGTCTTATACGTCCAAACATCAATTATGCTTGACTGTCTTTTTCTATCTACCAAAATGTGATCTTTTTTTTCCATCTGGTGAGATCCAAGTATATGAACGATGCGATGTAGAAATTTTGTACTGTTCACGAGAAGTTTGAATATTGCAAATTTCAGAAGTTTGAATTTCTTTAGGCAGACTTTTATTCCGTATTAAAGGTTTGGAAATATCCTCTCGTCCTATCTTCCTAGTAAAATCGAAGAATTTTCATATCGTGTCATCGTCATCCTTATCTTCTGTTTGGGCATGTATATTTTAAACAATAATATCACACCGCCGACCCTTAAAAGTAGTAAAAGAGAAAGTCCATTATTAACAATTAAGCCGTTTAATTACTGAACGAGAAACATGTGAAAGAAAAGAAAATTTAATAAAACTAAACAAAACGAAGAAAGTGAATGCTATATAAAATACGTCACTTCGGATTATATTTGTAAAAATATTCATACTATAAGAACTTTACAGCAAAACCAGAGACTACAAGTAAGTGTTAAGTTGAACGTTCAATTTGCTTTGCTTCAAGAACTGTAATCAGTGTAAGCCAGTGGTTCTCAACCTAATTCCTATTAGGACTCCCATTTTCTCACACCCTCTTTCCAGCGACCCCCTTATAATTTCTGGTTTGATTTTAAACAACTCTGCACCAGAGTTGGAGTGGGTCAGTGGGTCGGTGGGTCAGTGTTTCAAGTGGGTCAAGTTTTCTGAGTGGGTCAGTGAGTCGTGGGTCAACAGCATGTGACCCACTGTGACCCACCACCCACCTTGACCCACTGTGACCCACCACTCACCGTGACCCACTGCGACCCACCACCCACCATGACCCACTGTGACCCACCACCCACCATGACCCACTGTGACCCACCACCCACCGTGACCCACTGCGACCCACCACCCACCATGACCCACTGTGACCCACCACTCACCGTGACCCACTGCGACCCACCACCCACCATGACCCACTGTGACCCACCACCCACCATGACAAACTGTGACCCACCACCCACCGTGACCCACTGCGACCCATCACCCACCATGACCCACTGTGACCCACCACCCACCATGACCCACTGCGACCCACCACCCACCGTGACCCACTGCGACCCACAAACTCAGTATGGTCTACCGACCCTCTCTGCTCACTGCATTGTAGACAGTATCTTCTGAAGACTGGTAAATTTGTCTCTGTTTTACTTTCAAGACCTTCATTTCCCTTCCTTTTCCATTTGTTTCTGTCTACCTACCTGAGGTGAGTATATGTAACCAAGTGAAAAAAGAACTTCAGGCACTTTTGGATATTGATATTTTTAATTGTAATAATAGCAATAGGACTTACACTACAACTTGGCTTTCGAGACCTGTGAGTTTTTAGAGCTAACTACTGGGAAAAAATATACTTTTGAATCACTGTAATATATATAAAAAAATGCATGTAACTATGTGTGCCTGATCATCACGGTCACATTGCCAAGTCAAATGAAATTACTTTTGGTATATAGTTCGGCCTTAATCCAAATTGGGGTGTTATATTGCTTTTATTATAATGCATAATATCCTAAGGAGGTAGTGAGGATTCAAATGTTTGAGGGAAAAAAAATTAGTATCTCGCAACCCGTTAAACTTACGGAGCTGAAATTCAGTGTATTAACTCTTTATTGAAAATAAACAGAATGTGTCCTAGCATTTTTTAAATTCTTCTTTATGTGGGGGAGGGGCACTTTTCTATATATGGAAAATTGGTAGTGAGTTGGTTTGTAAAAATTAGGGATGGGCACGAGCGAGTTCGAGCGCGTTTTCTTTGAAACTCGACTCGACTCGAAACAGACATGTTTGAACTCGACTCGAGAACTCGGCTCGAAAAATTTCCTCCAACTCGGCTCGAAACTCGACTCGAATTTGGTTCGAGTTTCGAGTTGAGCCAAATCGAGCCTAATCGTGTGTGTAGTTCAAGTACTCTCTTCAAGTATTATACATACACAATACAATTATTATCAATGACACTACTACTACTACTACTACTACTACTACTACTACTACTACTACTACTACTACTACTTATTATTATTATTATTATTATTATTATTATTATTATTATTATTATTATTATTATTATTATTATTATTATTATTATTATTATTATTATTATTAATTTCAGCACACAAAGTGTCACACATGTAAACATTTTCGTGAAAGCAGAGAAATGAACTTGTTTTTCCGATTGCTTTTGTAAATAGCTGTGCGATTCTTCCTGTTATTTGAGGAGTGTCTGCAAATTTTGACTACCATAGCTTTGCTCAAATAAATGACACACTGCCGCAGAGAAGTAATATTGTTCTTCTCCTATTTTTATTGCCTCCTATAAAAAAGGAAAGAGCTTAAAACTATTCAGTAAAGAAAAGTCTGAACCTCTATAGGGACCTCTGATTACAGATTCCGTTTGGTGGTAATTTGTTTACTTGCAGAGTTGCAGGGCTGTTGAACAATAAACCACATGTGTTCAGTTGCAGTTCAGTCTAAATCTGTAAGAACGTTTGCCTCCAATGAATAAGATAAAAAAGAATTTCCGGCCATACAAAATATGAAGAAGCCACTTTATTTACCATAATGTGTGTGGGGGGGGGGGGCGCGGTAGCTCAGTAGTAGAGCGTTCACCTCCGGTGCTTGGGGTCCCTAGTTCGATCACAGCTCGCGCCGTGTGGACTTTGTGGTGGACAAACACCGTGCTCGTGGGTTTTCTCGGGATTCTCCCGTTCCCTCACACTTTCTTCATTCCACCATTTCACTCATCTCTCATCATCACCGTCTCCTTTAGCCTAACCAGCAAAACCGTGAGACATAAAACTTAAAGATTAATTTCGTTTTTACCATGATACGAGAGGATTTAGCGAACATCATGATAATTGTTACTTCTGGTAAAATTAAGTTATTAGGTGGACCGGATTGGTATTAAACCACAAGGGAAACTTATTTGGTATGTGTCATTGTATCGAATTGCATAGGAATGATGAACTTTCTTTTCATACTTACTCGAAAGTCAGAAAATGTGGCATACAATTATGTTTCCACAAGCTGCCCATATTATACAAATAACAACATTGTTATCCGGAATAGGCTTTTCATAATATTGTTAATAATAATAATAATAATAATATGTAGAAACTAGATGACGATTATTCTTCTCGCAAGAAATTCTAAATATGAGGAATTTAAAAATACCATAGGAAAATTATAAAGCTAAAGACAATATAGGAATATTACTAAAGAGTATTATGAAGATAATTTAAAGTTAAGTATGATTTCTTTTGTCACTAGAATTCTTTATAATGATTGATACTAACAGAAAAACAGACTAATAAACCAATATGTTAATACTGAAAAATTAGTAATTTCTCCACATAGCCTATGATAAGATATAAGAAAAGTGATCAATTTTGAATTATCCCTTTTATTAATCATTCATAATGGGAGCCATTTCAACACAGCTATACACAGTCACATATATAAAGACAAGGAGATTTAATGTTGATAATTATGGTTGGAGGGGTTATTCGAGATATATATGATAAAATATTGGAAAACATGGTAAATTTTATGTATTAATTAATTAATCACGAGTATTCATAACGTGAGAGCTGCTTCAACACGGCTATAGCATAAAGGTGTATACCAGGAGATAAATTTATGCCCACATCAATTTGATTAAAGAGGGGTTACATGAGACACATCATGTATAGGCCTATATCCATCTAAGAATACCCCGGCAACCCTGTTTTTTTTTTTTTTCTGTTCTGGAGTTAGCAGTTATCTGAATCACCGCGGTGCTCTGCCCGTATTTAGGGTTGTCAACGGATCGAGTGGCTCGGGTCACAGCTCATCTACTATCGACCCGAACCGAGAAATGAACCGAGTCAACACCTCACCTAACCGAGACGGCAAAAACCGATGGCTCACCAGGGCCGAACCGAACCGATTCGGTGGCTCATCCCGAACGAGTCGGCTCAGGCCATCGGCTCAATTGAGCCGAGCCGATGGCTCATTCCAACCGAGCCGGCTCGAGCTGTTTGCTCAGTTGAACCGAGCCGAGCCCGTTGACATCACTACCCGGGTTGGGCTTCTGCTTAGGTTCAGAAATACGACCGTGCAGGTCTCATCCTTGATGGTAAAAACTACAGTATATACATATATTGGTGCTCACGACATTTGAGGCTGTCCTTTTATTTAAAAAAAAAAAAAAAATCTATTGTGCTCTCGTTATCGAGACGAGATGAGATGCAAGCAGTGTCCCCTCTCGTGAGCAACACTAAAAGTATTACACAGTACGGCTTACATTTCTCATGGCTTTCGCTCTACAGTTTAATCAGGCCATGTACCAAACTTGACTCGACTCGAAACTCGATCTCAAAAACAGTAACTCAGCTCGAAACTCGACTGGAGAAAACAACCTTTCACACGGCTCGAAACTCGACTCGAATTCGAGTCGAGTTTCGGGTCGAGTCGAGTTTCAGCTCGACTAGTGCCCACCTCTACTAAAAATGAACGAAAACGATCGATGTTATTTAAGAAAAAAATCAGAAACAAAAAATACAGTGCTTGGCTTCATATATCCATTGCTTTCTGTTATAATAATTGCTGAAGCTTATGTTTATTATATGGAGCGCTTACAGCACAGGGCAATCAACCCATAAAGTTGTGAGAAAAATAGGCATAAAATTTGTACTGTAAGCTTAATTACACGGAACCTTTAAGTTTGGATTGTGCGCATAATTGTATGGAAAACTAGCAGCGTTCACCCCGCTTCGCTGCGGTCACCCCGGAACGCAATAAACTTTGTTACTTAGATAATTTTTACTTTTTCGCTTTCAAGTGATATGATAAAAACCATAGAAGATTGCAGTAAATCTTAACATTATATCGCCTGTCATTTATGTTAACCCGCCCCGCTTCGCTGCGGTCATCCCGGAAGTTTTCGCTTTCAAGTGATATGATAAAAACCATAGTAGATTGCAGTAAATGTTAACATTATATCGCCTGTCATTTATGTTAACCCGCCGAGTGACACGGTCATGCGGGTTGCATATAAATACGTTTATTTTTACCTATGATGAACTAACAAAGGATTTGTACGTTATGGACACTTGAATGGTCAATTATCTCAAGACACTGGTAATTAAAAATTAAAGTGATATGATAAAAACCATCTAGGGTCCAAATCCTAATAACCCCCCAGAAATAAAAGAAATTGGTTCAGCCGTATTAGCGTGATGAGGGAACAAAGGATTTGTGCGTTCTCTTTTATACATATAGATTTTACACTTTTTTTCCTTTACGTTGGTCTAATTACCTTGATTTGGAACTTTCAAATTTCATCCTTTTTTCCACTGAAAAGTATTGATAATTCAACAAGGAAATAATTATATTATGATAATTTAATTGAAATTCATCGTAATTTGGCACATGGCAAACAGCAGTGTGGTAATTGAAGGGGAAGGAGGGAAATTCCCATTCACCTCTGAACACTTTCCAGGAACCTCGTTCCCTTTCGCTTTCTAGACGGGGGAGGAAACTTGGTAATGGTATCAAACCTTCATGTGTAACTACAAAAATTAAATTTATAAACAAATAAGAAATCATCAGTTTATCATATCAGGCTTTAATTGATAATTTATTCACAAGATTCCCTATCAAAGGTGTGCTAGATGAAGTTTCTGTTCCACATGGGTCGACATTGCCAACTGACATGGTCGATATGGAAAAGATGTTGTATGGTGATGGAGAGATGATACGTCTTGCTGAGTATTTCAAACCTGACCAAGAAAAATCGTTATCAGACTTGAGTCTAACAAGTAGATTGTCGATGAGAAGTTGCAGAAATCGGGTAGAAGTATTATCAATTTCCACGACAGAGTGCAAACGGGGATTTCTCCTTATGAATTTACAGATGACATATTAGAAATAGACTAAGTGCTCAAACATTGTCTAACTTGTTGCTCATCAATGTTAATGACCCACCGCTAGACAAGCTCGAAATAGACGAGCTAGTTAATTCTTGGCTGAAGGATGGACATCATTCCGCTGCGGACGATTTACCACGAAAAAGTTACCAACAGGAAATAAATCCGATTTCAGATTTGTTTTAAGGAAAATGTATACTTGTATTACTAATGGCTAATTACTTATGTTATTCAACTTTGTACCTAATTTTTAGTAAGTCTCTTCTTTGCTTTAGGTAAACTACTTTGAATAAATATTCATAATAATTGCAATTATGCATATTTGTAACTTATATTTAACGTGGTATTTTAGTGATTACACAAATTACAATTATGAGCATGCTTTATGGAAATGCTCTCACATAGGGTACCCGAGCACCTTTATACACTATGAAAAACTGATTTTTCAAGTTTTTTGTGAGAAAAATACCGTGAACTGAGAAACCATAACCTTTTCCATATTGTACAGGGATATTTTCCTGCGAATAGAAGTTTCTTGGGGAATGCGTTCAGAAATTAACACTTGCAAGAATACTCTCTTAGTACAAGTATATTTTAGGCACACACTAATTTCCCCCCACCTCGAACTGCTTCAATTTCCTCACTACAAACACTTTACCATTTTATATCGTAAAGGTCAGATCCACCGTTATTGTAACAGAGTTGTGCTTGAGCGATTGACTAGAAATTCAAACTCCGATTAGTGATAATTTCGCACTCTTGTTTTATTACAAGTGTAAACTCTTTAGTCAGTTCAGAAGAGGCCGTGGATCGTGTTCAGAGTTGGTGACGATGGATTTTGGTGAGTCAGAGTAGGTCAAAGTGGATGAGAGTAGTTCATGGTGGTGATGGGTCAGAGTGGGTCACCGTGGGTGGTGGGTCACGGTGGGTGGTGGGTCAGAGTGGGTCACCGTGGGTGGTTGGTCATGGTGGGTCAGAGTGGGTCAGAGTGGGTGGTGGGTCATGGTGGGTCGTGGGTCAGAGTGGGTCGTGGGTCAGAGTGGGTCATGATGGGTGGTGGGTCAGTGGGTCGTGGGTCACGGTGGGTGGTGAGTCAGTGGGTCGTGGGTCAAGTTTTCATTGACCAACGCCAACTCTGCTCTGCAGCTGTTAAAAATGTTCAGTAACCCTATTTTTTGTTGCTCTTAACAGTATGTATAAAATTATGCCTATCACATCAAAGTTCAAAATAATATTTTAAAATGTTTTCCGGTATTAGACTCTAATTATATTAATCTCTTCCGCTTGTCTTCGCTAACCCCATGAAACTCTCTCACGACCCCCAGGTTGAGAAATCCTGGTGTAAGCAAAGATGGCATTAGTAATTTCCTTTGCTAGTGCTGTCTATTGTTTGTATATTCAATACTTAAAAAGTAATCTTTCTCGCCAAGTGTGTTGCACTGTACCGCACAGCTTCATGGAATGTGTAGCGAAGCTTTTGAATTTAAAGACAGATTTTATGCCATCCAGAAGGCCTATAAGTGTAAACAATCTAGTATAGGATATTTTATTTTTATTATGAAGTCTTTAAGAGTAAGGTGAAATGTACCTTGAGATAACAGCAGGAATAATGTTCAATTTAACCTAACAGAGCTTAACTCTAGTGTCTTGTGATGTCTGGTCATTCAGTAAAATGTGTCATTAGTTAGGAAGGTTTGAGAAACGCTGAATTAAAGCAAGCCGAACCATTTAATTGAAAGTCAAAATAAGTTCTATGCTATTTGGTTCTTTGAAGTCATGGTGGTATATTCTTATGCATCTACACACTGTTTACTGTTGAGTTCGACGTTTCATCATTCATATATTCAATATATTTTCTTCTACGTGACATACAGAAGACAGTAAATTACTGAACGAAAAGATTAAACGATTCCAAAAATTATTTACAAAATGCGATTGATTATATATACATGTGAATATGTAATTATGTACACCTGCAGGTAGTTTAGAAAGGTTCTCAGTCTATGTAATTCTGTTATACAAGAAATTCGAGTATGAAGTTCGTTAGTTCATATTTAATTCTGAAACAACAAAGTACAAAATAATAATAAGAATAAGAAAATTACTTAAAATTCAGTACTTTCTAATTTAGTAAACTGACATTTGTCCCCACAATCCTTCACAGTCATTACCAATTTTTGGAAGTTAAGAGTTGCCAACTTTCTTCTCTTTCTTTTCTTGACTTTCACGTCACACGATTATGCACCGAGGCTAAGGAAGTCGATGATGATGATAATGAATTAAATGGTGGAATGAAGGAAGTGAGAGGGAGACGAAGAAAATCCACACACATGGTGTTTGTTCACTATAAAGCCCCCATGGAGCAAGCTGAGATTGAATCAGGAACCCCATGCACCAGAGGTAAACGCTGTATCAGTGTGCCACACGGCCCCATTGCATATTACTATTAATTGAAACTACACTAGGACAACTTTAATATATTATACAGCACTTCAATATATTATAGAGCACTTCAATATATTATAGAGGACGGAGAATGCAGCACTTTCAACTTGAGAGAGAAATTTCGTACGGTTACCAGCAAATATAAGTATAGGCTACGAGCTCTACATGTTATTTCTCACTCAGTAACTTAAGAACGTGTTAACCAGTTTTAATGCCGTCCGCTTGCTTCGATATTCGGAGAACGTAATTGTTTGAAGTCTTGAAGCTGTATTTCAATTGGTCAGTTTGTTTGGAAACTACTAGTAAGAGAACAAATAATGTGTGTACCAATTTTTTGCAAGCTACTGTACAAAATGATAATTTTAACAATTTATTTTTAAAATTCCACAGAGTAGATAAATGACAAATATAGGATAACTTATGGGAATATTCTTTAAACACAATACCACGTTGAAACCTGATGTACAGTAAGCCTAGAAACAAAAATTAAGAACGACCATGCAAAGCAAGAAAGTCTTTTATATCTACTTTCATTTCTTTCAACAATTCATATTACCGAATGATATATTGTGTAGAATATATAGAAAATAATTTTACTGTTTGATTTGTGTACGTACGTAGGGCTATGTCATTTTTTAGCAGTGGTTCCTACTCTTTCGCGTCATGATTTTGTAAATTGAAAGCTTAAACAGACAACACAGTGTGCAACGAAGTAGATATCATTAAGGATAAGTTCCATGAGAAAAGAAACCACAGAATCCATATTTATAATGGTTTAATGAATGCAATTATGTCTTCTATAAACAGAAATGCACGCTATCAAAAACAGCTGAGAAGAACTCTTTCTTAAAAATATAAGAAAGGTCAAAATTCATTGACAGTGCAAGAAGTGAACTATGGAGTAGAAGAAAGAAGAAAACACCTTTTCGTGTATTGCAAGCAGCAGAACAAAGCACAGTATAATTTCTCTTCTTCGTTTGCGGGGCAGGAGGAGAAAGGTGTAGATGGTATCTGGATCGAAAGTCAAGGCTTTGATGGGAACCAACTCACAGACACTGTTGGTATTCACATTGTTCTTCCTCTGAAAAATCTGAAGGGAAATCCTGTTTGGACAAGGAAGAACTCTTGTTATCAGCTGTTTCTCTTTCTTTATTATTTATTTCCTTCTCTTCCTTTTCTTCTTCTTGCAGGTTGCAGAAAAAAATATTGCAGTCTAAGCAACGTTAGTTTTGTCTCTGCAGTTAAAACTTATCCCTGTATTATCAGATACACACATCTTTCTTCATTTTTCTTCAACTGAAGCCTGGTGGGTAAAATCGAAGGATCAACTTTCATGTTTACTTCAAGTTAACCAGATCTCCAGCCTCGAAGTACCCGTACTTCGTACGGATGTCCGCGCCAACGGACTAAATTGACGGGTTTAAATATCATAAAATTACGGTAATTACCTATGCCATTTATGCCTTATAATTAGACATCGGATTTTTATGGAAATGCATGATTTGTTTGCTAATATGCAGAGGCGGATCCAAAAGGTAAAATCTGGGAATTAGTCGGAACCCACACTATGATAGGTATATCATGTTTACTATAAAGGTAACCAAGAAAGTTCTATCGCATTTTCACTCACCACCTTCGAACATCGGTATGTCATCTAAGACATAACTGGAAGGTCAAAAATAGTTCCCATCAGCATCAACAACCTTCTGTCAATGTTTTGGAAGGCCATGGACCCCATTGCGATAGAACTTGGTGGGCCGTGAAGCGAACAAAATATCGAGTGCATTTTGCACCTGTACTAGGGATTTGAACTGGCGTCCTCTAAGGTGATTGTCCAAAAAATGGAACAGGTGATAATTAGACGGTACAATGTCCGGGAAGTATGGCGGATGCAATAGTGTTTCCCATCCAAGGCGTAGAATTGTGTCCCTGGTTATCCTAGCCCGGGCTTAGCGTGTCCTGTAACAGGAGGACCGCTTTGCGACTCAGAAGTGCTGGCTCCAGAGTTTTGAGTTTTTCTTGAAACGGCTCAACTGTTGACAGTGCAAAATTGCATTGATGCTCTGACCAGCTGGTAGCAGTTTCCGATACACGATGCCGCGACCAATGCACCAAACACACAAGAGGACCTTCTTCTGGTGCAGTGCTGGTTTCGGCTGTTTTGGAACCGGTTTAAGGGATGCTAACCAATGATGACGGCGCCGTGGAGCTTCGTACAGGACCCACTTCTCATCACATGTCAACATTCTATCCAGTAATGGTTCCTTCCTCAGATGAGACAGCAAAGAAAGCCAGGTGTCCGCTCACGTTGCCTTCTGGCCCGGGGTCAAATAATGTGGAACCTATCGACCCAACTTCCCAAGTTTATAGAGGTGCTGCCGAATGGTTTTTCCACTCGTGAATTGTATTCCCAGTTCCTTACATGTCTGACCCCGGTTCGTCTCAATTGCTGCCTAAAGATCTTCATTTTGAACATGTGTTGGTCTTCCGGCACGTGGTGTGTCTTCGAGTGTTTGGTCACCGTCCTTAAACTTGTTAAACCACCGCTGCACTGTTCGCGTAGTCACGACACACCCACCAAAGGCTTGGAATGTCTTCCGCCCTGCTGCAGCAGCGTTTGGCCCCAGTTTGAACTCGTATAGCATACACGCCCTTGTGACGCTCTGTGGAAGTGCTATGTTCACTCTATCCTTACGCAAGTTTACGGTGTAACTGAACTGACACAACAACGTAGTATGTTGGATATACCTACACCACCAACTGATCTTCGCTTTATCTCCATTCGCGTTCAACTCACGGTGTGAGGGCCAATTGAACACAGACCTCCGCAGAAAGCGACAGAACTTTCTTGGTTACCTTTACATAAACTTTCCAAATATATATAAATAATAACTTATTTTTGTCACCCAAAAAACTGAGGACTCACGCGCCCCGTGCCCGGCCTAGATCCGTCACTGCTAATATGCATCTCTGTTAAATTTGATAGGAGTTTCTAAGAACAATAATACAGTTTGAATTTGAAGGTTTTGTAGTGCATATAAAGGCATATTTTAAAGGTTAGTGCATATGTTTATAGCAAGTAATGAATCCAATTTTAGTTTGTAATTTTAGTGATGTAATTTGAGTTATCACGAGCTACAGTCAGTTTCTGGTAAATTCAGGCGCTCTGTGGAAAAGAAACTGATGGAAATTCTTGTCAGAAACTCGGATTGCAAAATAATTGAAGCAATAGGAAAATACCTTCCTCGGTTAGATTTCAATTTACAGAAAATATAGATACTAAACTTGTTTCAGATCGTATTCTGACTAAAATTGTCACATACTATCAAAAATGTAGAGAAGCATCTCGTGATATATTCTACACCTAATTACAGGAAGGAGTAAATCCTTAAAAACGGAAACTTTTTTTAACAGTGAAAATGTACTGTAGAAAAGTGAGGCTCGTATTATTTCGTGGAAAGTAAATGCATTCTAAAATATATAAAATACAATGTCTAAAATAAAAATTGTAAAGAGAAACTAGAGATCTCCAAATATAAGGCGCACAAGAAAGTTTTTGATTGTAATATATTGGATCTTTTGATCCCAAAAATAAATAAATAAAAATAAAAAATAAGATAAAATAAAACTTTATCCATCTTGCAAAAATCATACTAACTTTCATTTCTAATAGGTTTTTAATTATTTTATCAATCCAATTTTTTTTAAAATCTGAATATTCCCCAATAACAGTATTCCTAGACAACTATACTTCTTCCGAAATGATTCTGAAACGATTATTTATTTTTTTTTTAATATTATTACGGTGCTTGCAATTTTGTTTCTGCATCCTCCACAAAAACAAAGAATTTTGTTTCAGGCAGTGTAAATGCTACTAGAATTCCCAACGGGATGCTCTTTGAAGTCTTAGAGTTCATAAAACTGTAACAAATAAGAATCTCAATCAAGGTTAAAATGAACACTAATATCAAAATAAGCTGCTTTGGATGTGCTTGTAATTGGTTGAATGGTTACGCCACTAGAATTTAACTTCTCTTTTCAGCACCGAGGCTGTATGAGACGGAGCCTACTGTTTAAAGTAGGAATCGAACTACTATTCAAGTTACTGATACGAGTACCCTACCTGGAATCGAACTTGGGACCACAGAAAGCAAACACGCTAGCTACTCTGCCAAGAAGGGCCAAAGGAATCATAGTATTAAAGAAGAATTTAAATCCTGTAAAAGTAAAATCCTGCCATATTAGTGTAAATGCCAGAAGTATAACTGACTTGCCAATACCCGCTTTCTTTAGGATTTTTAAGTGCATGAGAGAAATTCATGTCGGGTCAAAGTGCAGAAGTCATGAAATCGCTTTGAACCTACATTCTTTTCTTTTTCCAGGGTCTTCTTAGAAGGAAATATTGAAAAATTATGAATATTATTCGTGCCGTATGGAAAAATGGTTAGAAGGAATAGGCTACTATTGGAAAATTATATGACACTGAATTGTGGTATTTCTTTTATAGCACAGAGCTTTTCAATATCGACTATTGATAATTGAAATACTCACTTTTCCCCGATTCTTTAGTTTAGGCCTACTATGGACTAGTTTTTTTCTTTCTCTCTCTCTCTTTTTTAATTTATCAACAGTGAAACTATGTAATTAGTGGTTTGATGAGAAAAACATAACTGTATACACACTTTCTTTCGTTCGAACATCTTCCAATTTCCTCCAAAGTCCGTTCCACCTCATGACCTTGGCATTTTCCAAGTACACTGGCCGGTCTTCCTCTTAAAATTGGGGCCAATACTTTCTTCGGCGTGTTGGTCATTCTCACATACGACAAGCACATCTAGTCTCATAGTTTACCACGTCTTTTCCTTTCCCCTTCTCGCTTTGCGTAATTGTCTTGGGTGTATGTGACAGAGTAGAATCACAGAGAGAACTGCTGCCTGAAAGAAGGTCAACGGTCGGTTTGTTGAATCTGGGAAATAGACTGCTGCGTGCCTTACTGTCACGTGACCAGAATACATGAAAAGGCTGTACTATATATATGTGTGTAAATGTATGTGTGTGTGTGTGTAGCATAATCGAATGAAAAAGAGAAAAGGTTTCCGAAAGAAAGAAATGGAAAAAAATTATCTTATAACCGTTTGTCCTCTACATCTTCACCCAGCGTTTGTGAAATATCATTTTTGACTGTAAATCATATTTCACAAATCAAAGTAAATATGGTATGTTGATTTCTGATTTTTTTTTTTTTTATTTCTCGAAAATGTTCTGTTTTAATTATAACACGTTTTACAAATAGATTCTTTATCAAAATAGTTTCTCTGCATTTCGTTGAGGAAAAGGTAAGTAGCTGTGACATATGAGAAATTTTAACGATTTCTCCAAATAGTCAATAGAATACAATCTCATTTAACCGAATTTCCGGGTTAACCGGATTGCTAAAAAAAAAAGAAAAAAAGCCTTTACTAAAACAAAACAAAAAAGAAAAAAATATTTTCTTTCACAAGCTAATTAAACTTCATTGTTTTAGTCATACTGCTGTAATTTAACAATGTTCAGTTCTAATGTTTAGTTTTGAAGGTGGTATGTCTTGTCAATATCTTTTCATACGAAATATATAAAAACGTATCATACGTACAATTATGTATACCAGAAAACTTTTCATTCAACCGAAGCACCATCGATATACAGGGTGGCCCAAAAGTAGGTATACAGTACCGTACTCATCAGCTTATTGCATTTTATATCATTTCTTATTGTTATCCATCAGTTAGACTTAGTTTCCTTATTATTTGTTCTTAATGTGTTTTTACTTATATCTTAAGCTCGGAAGAACCGAAGTAAATAAACCCATAAACTAGAATGTTATACTTGATCAATGTAGGTGTGTATACCTACTTTTGGGCCACTATATATATATATATATATATATATATATATATATATATATATATATATATATATATATATATATATATATATATGTGTGTGTGTGTGTGTGTGTGTGTGTGTGTGTCGTTCGGATAGACTTTTCCCAATAAAATCATTAATTATGTATTTAGGACAGGTTAGTACCCAATTGGAAGAAATGTTGCAAATATGAAAGACATCAAGAATTGGCAAGTAGAATTCTTGTGGAGTGTTGTATTTTCTTGTGCATTATATATTTTACATTGAATAAAGATATAGACTGATTTTATTTGGTTATTTATGAATTTTTACTTTGAAATGATTCATTTACAAAACTTACAGCATATTTAACCTACATTTGAATAGCCATTGAACGAATCACACAGAAAGATTAAAAAACATAAACTTTAATGATTTATTTGAGACTAAGACGTGAAACGAAACTATATTATACTACCAACAACATAACTTTGTCTAGGTCACTCGTGACATAATTCCATTAAATCGGTCATATGAGCCACTGTATACACACACGCCCCTGATGATAGAAGTCCTGGTTATGAACTTCAATGGTCACTACAGTCACACTTATTAAAGAAATTGGTCATATGAGCCACATTCACGTTTGGTCGTAGCCGCCACATGGATAACAGACACACCATACAGTAGGTTCAAGGTTGGTCATACGAGTCAGTGGTCAGAGTAGCTACTGCTCTGACTCCACCGTTCTGCTAAAGACACGAGAGTGCAGAGTAACGATATCCTAAGAGAAAAGGGTGGAATTGCTATGCAAAGGGATCATTTTGAAGGAGATAATGTACGAACGTAGATAAACAAAGTACTTTTTTGTAAACAGAATAAAACTTAACTTTTTGATACACCTAGTAGGTCTATATAATGAATATATATTTTCCAAGTCTAGACTATTTTTCTTTAATTTTGGTAAATCAAGTGCTGCAATATTTTTAGGTAAGGAACATTGAATTTTAAAATAGCTTGCTCATTTATTAAGTTAAATTTGCCAGTCAAATTTAGATATTGGTTTTGTAATCTGATTTGGTAATTCATTCATTTTATTTACTGATAGGCTTCTTATTATTTAGTATACTCGATTTTGAATTCCAGTTACCTCTATTCATTTATTATTATTATTATTATTATTATTATTATTATTATTATTATTATTATTAGTAGTAGTAGTAGTAGTAGTAGTAGTAGTAGTAGTAGTAGTAGTAGTAGTAATAGTAGTCATAATAGTAGTAGTAGTAGTAGTGGGAAGGGAGTGACCTGTAAAAATAAGCGAAAACCACAGATATTAATTTCCAACCCGTAGTCTTCGGGGTCGCTGAGATGAATGACACGCACGGTGCCATACAAGTCAAAATTCGTCCCCCTAAGAGGGTTAGGGGTTCACGTACTAGCATGCTATTCTCCCCATGCGAAGAACGACAGTTTTAGCTATATATTATTATAGTGTACACAGTGTGTTGAGCTTTGTCAATAGTTATTGTAATTAGTCGTCCATATGATGTAATTGTAGAATAATGGAGTATTTGCAAAAGTGGTTGGAACTGAATGGACGTCACTCGATGTTTTTTCATCTCCCTCATATAACATTGAGTTGAGTTGAGTTGATTTTAGTTTAGCGTCCCGTTCAGCAGCGAGGCTATATGATACGTGAACCTACTGATTAACGTGGAATCCGAACCACATGAGCTCCCGCCGGGAATCGAACCCGGGTCTCCCATGCCAAATGCGCGCACGCTAACCGCTTAGCCACAAAGAACCTCATATAACATTGGAATTCATCCTTAGATAAGGAATAAATATTTTTTTTATTTGGTAAGTTTTATGGATAAGGTGTGGTTAGTTTATCGAATATGAATACCACTATTTTCGAATTTAGGACAGAATGGCAGGAGGACAAAATGGCGGGGGACATAATGACAGGAAATAAAGACAGGAGGACAAAATGGCAGCCGACGAAATGGCAGCGGATGAAATGGCAGAAGGACAGAATGGCAGGAAGTTAATTTGGCAAAACTTATAACTCCCAGGGCTCGTAATTTTAGGGTTCACCTATTGTGTTTGTTAGTAGGTAACGGTTCTCGATTTAGTCATTTCTGCCTCGAATGTCCAAAGCATATAAATACAGCTAAATTGAACCAAGAGGGTAAAATAGGGTAAATATCAGTTATCCAAACTTAACTTGAAACTTAACAAATCTTAACTTTTTTCTTAAATTCATTTCTTTGTAACCATCTTCCAATTGATATCTTGGTCTTATAACAATTCTAACTACAAGAAAATATAGATTGAAAGCAAACAAGTTAAGTACAAAACTGAAAGAATGGTTACTATTTATTCTTCAATACTAATACATATCACAGAACAGACCTACAAAATTCCTCTACAGCTACAGGAATGACAAAGTTTTTTTTTTCTAATTTCCTATAACATATCCTTTAAATTATAAAAACAGCCTGTAGTTGTAAGAATGACTAATTACGTACATCTTTCTTAATTCTCAATAATAACGGGTATCGTAGAACAGACTACAAGAAACACTACAGCCGTCAGAATGACCAATTACTAACATCGTCATTAATTTTTATATAACAAACCTAGTCTTTGGCTAGCTGGGGGCTCCGCCTCCAGGCTCCCAGGTCTGCTCGGCCTACGGCCTCGCATGTCTTATCTATCGACCTTTGCATCAACAATGAATTTCGTGAACTTGCTCTTCATATTTCCTGAATCTGCCCATCCGGGGGCTTCGTCCCCCCTGCCCCTGTCTTTGCTCGGCCTACGGCCTCGCATTCTTAAACCCATAATTCTATCGTTTCTTTTCCTATTTCAACTATCTAAAAGATAAGATTTTGTATCCCAAGAAAACGTTCGTTTAAATAACATGGGAATCTCTTCATCCCCGTTTAGACCCCTAAAAAATTTTTAAAATATTCACTTTTGGCAATTTTTCTTGGGTTTGTCCCGGAAAGCTACAATCATGCCAAATTTAATCATGCGGTTTTCAAAACGGAAACAGCAAAAGCGGTTTCCAACATCGAACCGCAAAAGCGGTTTTCGGTTTTTGAAAAACCGATTTCGACAGCACCAGTTAAAACCCTTTGCGCTCGTAAGAATGACTAAACCATAGTCCTTAATTTTATATAATAAAATATATCATAATTTAGACTATAAACACACTTTGCAGTCTTATGAATAACTAATTACATACCAGACAGGCCCGTATCCAGGGGGATCTAGGGCCGGTCTCCCCTAAATTTTTGCAGCCCCTCCTAAAATATTCACAATGGTGATGAACTATAATATGGTTGGATCGGACCTCCTCTAACTTCAGCCGGGTCCCCCCTACAGTTTTGGGCTGGCTACCGGCCTGATACCTGGTCGTTAACATCTTATAACACATATACTAGAACAATATAAAAACATTCTGCAGTTGTGCGAATGACTAATAATTACATCGGCTTTAATTTTATATAACAAAATATATCGTAATATAGACTATAAATATACTTTGCAGTCGTAAGAATGACTAGTTACTTACAGTGTCGTGAACATCCTATAACACATATCCTAGAAAATGCTATAAAAACATTCTGCAGTCTTAAGAAAAGAATTGCTAATTATTAACACCATCGTTAATTTTATATAATAAAATATACCATAAAATAGACTACAAAAACAATTTTTTAATCATAAGAATGACTAACTACTTACACTGTCATTAATTTCAAGTTGTGAGCAATTCCCCGCAAGAATTTCTCAAGAGATCTTTTGTTTGTGTAATAATCCACACATAGGTTCCTCGATCTATGTTGCAGATCAACATAAACCTTTTTAGTTTTCTTGACGGGGTATTGTCCTCTTTCGCACTAGGAAATTGTAGAATGAACGGTGGAATTCTCTTTCTGTAGGCTTTGTATGAGTTTCCATACCGTTGGGTGGTTGTGTCCAACCAAATGGAAAAACTTAAGATTCCACCCCTCACATAAGTTATTTGTGCGAGGATTGTTAGACAGAGTTGCCTCATGAGAATTCCAAACTTCCGGCGGAAATCTTGGTGGCACTCTCTTAATTCTTACGACATCAGAATTCTCAGAGTTGAAATATTATTAGCAGTTCGAATTTTGGAACATAATGAATAAATCGAAAATTTATGCGAAATCTTCATTTACCAAGTAAGAAACAAAATAGTTTAAAACCCGAGAATTCAAATTATACTTTCTGCCTTTATGTCCTCCTGCCATTTCGTCCTCTGCCATTTTGTCCTCCTGCCATTATGTCCCCTGCCATTTTGTCCTCCTGCCATTCTGACCGTTCCCCCTATTTTCTACACTTAAATTTATCAAGTATACATACCTATACTGACGTTGTTATACCTACTTAGGCTAGCACATTTTTCGGGAGTAGTAGTGGTAACGAGGAAAAAAATTCTTAATGAACTAGTCATATAAAGTTCAGTTGTGGTATACTTTTTTTAACATTTGTTAAAGAAAAATAAAGTAATTATCAAATTTTGGGGAGTTGACCACCAGAAATTGAATTTCAAACTTCCTATTTCAAATTGGAGATTTTCTTTGTTTCTTCAAATCATATTTCCGAATTGAAAATAGAGTCCTTGATCAAGTCAAAAGTAAAAGCAAAAGAATTTCGATGATGTTAAGAAAAAAAAAGTTGGTCACAAAGGAAACCGAAAAAAAGGGGAAAATTGGCATTTGCAGAAAGGGAAAACTGTAAAGAGAAGTTCTTTTTCTTTTATTTATTATTGTTCCTCAGAACCCACAAAAGAAAGAAAAAAAGAAGCGAGGCCTTTGGCCATTGACTCAGTTACCACATGCCGCTAGATGGAAGTAACGTTGGAATTTAGGTCAGGGTCATTGCCAAGATTTTTTTCTCTTTTACCTGTTGTTATATGGGTCAACCATGATGTCTAGCCCTATTTAGATTCTTTATCTATTATACCTGCTCACTATACTTGCCATTTCTTTTTCCTATCAAAAAGAGAAGATTAAAAAAAATACTAAAAGGATTTTAATCTCACTTTCTTTCCATGACAAAAATGTGCAAAAGTAGCATGAGAAAAAAAATCAAGCACACAAGAAGGGAAGAATTTTAGGGAGACGGTCGCCTCAGTTGGCATCTTTACTTCTTTTCTTTCATTTTCTTTCCGTCGTCCATCATTTTTCTTTTTATCTTCTTTGCTTTTAGCAACAACGAAAGAAACTGGATAACACCCCCTTCCCGTAGAAAGTTGCTTGAGAAATTCAGATATGTGATAGATTTCATGTGTATGTAAAGGCACTACCAGATCTAGCCTGGGATCGAGGCTAACCTATGCTTCCAGTTTTTTTAGCGACAAACTCTCTCTCTCTCCATATATATTCAAAGTTTATAGTAAGCGTTGACTTTTGTTCTTTATTGGAATGTTTTTGCAACACTACATATAGTTTCAGTTGCAATTTTTCTGTGATGCAATTTGTACAACAATACTTGAGGCCTGCAATGTTAAGGCCCAACCTAGCCATAGTGTCCATCGGGAGAGAGATAAGTTGGAAACCTCTGCAGAACCTATGAAAAACTGTAAACTCAGATACGCCTGTCATAGTCCGGATTCTGGCTATTCGCCCTAGCTTTCACCTTCTAGATCCGCCACTGTATCAAGGATTATTTAAAACTATTTCTTTAAAGCCTCAAACAGGAGAAGTGGTAACCAAGAGTTTGAACTTCTAAGGCAAATTAACAAAATATTTTGTCTTTTAGACGATTGAATATTTAGATAAAGAATAGCTAACCTACTCAAATAACGGATTAGATGACTGAGGTATAAACAACGTATAATATCTGGATAAAGAGTACAGGACAATGGACCATAGCCGAAGTATACGTTGCCCAATACTATCCACTATTCGACTTCTAGGAACTCATAAGAGAGAACTAACGTGTAAAACGGATAGGTCTATTCTGAAGTTATATTAACACACACAAATTAATGGGATGGCAGATATTAATAATAATATCAAAGTAATTCTTTTGAGGTAACAAAGACGAAATGTGAATTCATCAAGAAAAAAAAAAAATGAAAAGAAAAAGAAAATGGACCTAATCTGTCAGCATCTGAAATTTAACATTTAAATTTTCATAACTTACGTTATTGCATCACCTTTATAATTACTAATTTTAGAAAGAAGGAATAACTAATTTGAAGTTTGAAATTTGATTGGACAGTGGGATGGGCTATTTGTCTTCGTTTCGTTTCAAATTTGCTTTTGTTCAAACGAGTTCATCATAAGGAGAACCAGGTTCGATTCTCGTCAGGAGCTTATGTGGTTCAGATCCTACGGTAAGCTCCAGGTTCACGTCTGATATAGCCTTCCTGCTAAAGGGGATGCTAAACTCAAAATCGAATCAAACAGGCTAATCGAAGACTCCTCTGCTGACTTGTTATTTTCTTTATTGCTATTCGGTGCTTCGCTGGCTCAGTGGGAGAGCATTCACCTCGTGGGATCCCTGGTTCAATACCAGCTCGCGCCAAGTAGGCTTTGTGGTCGACAAACACTGTATGCGTGGGTTTACTCGGGGTTCTCCCATTTCCTACCAGTTTCTTTGTTCCACTGATTATTCATTTATCATCATCGCCATAAACCCACATGGCATAACCGTGGGATGTAAAACTCAAAAATTTCATTTAATTTCATTTTCTTTATTGCTGTTTCATTTTTTAAATCTATATTACATTAATATTGGGCTAAAACCTTATCTAATGGTCGATTCGAATTGTTTTGAAATTACAATATGTTCGTCGACACTTTTGTGCACAATATATTGAAATCAGAGTCGAATGACAGACATTCAAAAAACAAAAATTCACTATATTTCGCACGCAACCTTCACCACTGGCAACATTGAAAAAAGATTTGCGAGAAAACCATCAGCAGTCTTCTTAGAAGAGAACATTGTGTGATTGGCATTGTGTGTTGCCGCTGTAAGCCTCATGGGATAATAGCGTCAGTGTGTAGAAGTTTGAAGTCGGTTAGTGGCACAGGAACAATAACAATTACGTTGTCTTTTAAGCTTTTTTTCATACTAAAGTATTTTCCTCTTTCATGAATGACATTCCGCTTCTATATATTTCTGCTTTAACACTGTAGCATATAATAATAGTAAACATAATGTTTCTCTGAAACCAGATTTTTTTAAAAAATGTTATTAATGTGCCTATTATAAATTATTCTCTAAATGAAGTTGTTCTAAACAAATTTATCACTGTGAAGGAAACTTTGCTGTTTTCCTGTCAACGCGTATTTAAGGTATAATAAAAGAAGCATTTCTTCGTTCCATGCGTTGTATTGTTTACAAGACTTATGAAAAATTTAGGTAATCGTTTAAATTACCTTTCGATATATATATATATATCTTCTATACATGTTTCTCTCTAGGAAAAGTAGTTACTGTCGAAAGTATAATTTGGAGGGTAACTATGATTGGGAAATAAGGGCTTGTGGTTTAACTCCAAATTGTTACATTAATATAGGAGAACGAAATATTATTATTACTTTTATAACATACAAATACTATTTGCCAATTTTAATCTTAGCTCCAACTTTGGGTAGGAGAGAAGATAAACAGGCCCTCGGATTCAAAATTGAGCACAGCGAGTTCCTTATGTCCCAAATAGTGTTTCCTGAAAATTTCAGATCGCGGAAACTTCAAAAATGCCCAAATTTACGATAGAATTTACCATGTATGGGCAGGGGAGATAGACGGGCACTCGGATTTTCGGTACAAAATTGATCACAATATCTAGCTTAGGTCCCAAATGGGGTTTCCTAAAAATTTCAGACCGCGGAAACTTCAAAAACGTGCCCAAAATTAGTATAGAATTTACCAGATATGAGCAAGGAAGATAAACGGGCCCTCGGATTTTCGGTTCAAAATTGATCATAACATGTTCCTTCGGTCCTAAATAGTATTTTCTGAAAATTTCAGACCGCGGAAACCAAAAAAATAACCAAAATTACGATAGAATTTACCAGATATGGGCAGGGTAGATAAACGAACCCTCGGATTTTCGGTTCAAAACTGATCACAATGTCTTCCTTAGGTTTCAAATGGGGTTTCCGCGATCTGAAATTTTCTGCAAACACTATTTGGAACTTCAAGAAATATTGTGATCAAATTTGAACCCAATTTGAGCCCTTTTATCTAACCTGTCTATACGAGGTTATAGAGGGTACATTGTATAGTATTTTTGGGTACCTTTTGAAATTTCCGCGCTCTGAAAATTTCTGGAAATTCTATTTTGAACCTAAAGATCACACTGTCATTAACGTTGAACCGAAAATCCGAGGGCCGGTTTATCTACCCTGCCCATACTTGGTAAATACTATCGTAATTTTGGGCACATTTTTGAAGCTTCAGCAGTCTGAAATTTTCGGAAAACACGATTTGGACCTAAGAAATACGTTGTGATCAATTTCTAACCGAAAATCCGAGGGCCCGTTTATCTAGGTACTTTTCGTGGCAATTTTGGGCACGTTTTTGAGGTCTCCGCGGTCTGTAATTTTCAGGAAACACTATCTGCGACATAAGGAAGACCTTGTGATCAATTTTGATTCGAAAATCCGAGGGCCCGTTTATCTACCCTGCCCATACATGGTAAATTCCATCGTAATTTTGGGAATTTTTGAAGTTTCCGCGGTCTGAAATTTTCAGGAAACACTGTTTGGGACATAAGGAACACGTTGTGCTCAGTTTTGAATCGAAAATCCGAGGGCCCGTTTATCTACTCTGTCCATGTATGGTAAATTATATCGTAATATTGGGCACCTTTTTGATCTTTCCGCAATCTGAAGTTTTCAGGAGATACTATTTTAGATCTAAGAATGACGTCGTGATCAATTTTGAACCGAAAGTCCCCGTTTACCTTCCCTGCCCATATCTGATAAATTCTTGGGCAAGTTTTCGAAGTTTCCGCGGTCTGAAATTTTCAGGAAATACTATTTTGGACCAAAGGAGCACGTTGTAATAAATTTTGAACCAAAAATCCGAGGGCCCGTTTATCTTCCCTGCACATACCTGGTAAATTTTATGGTGATTTTGGGCACCTTTTTGAAGTATCTGCGGTCTGAAATTTTCCGTGAATACTATTTGGGACCTAAGGAAGACGTTGTCATCAATTTTTAATCTAAAATCCGAGGGCCCGTTTATCTTCCCTGCCCATATCTGGTAAATTCTATGGTAATTTTGTGCACCTTTTTGAAGTTTCTGCGGTCTGAAATTTTCAGGAAACACTTTGGGACCAAAGGAAGACGTTGTGATCAATTTTGAACCGAAAATCCGAGGGCCTGCTTATCTTCCCTCCTACCCCAACTTTGTACTGTATATCCCGATGTTATAAATGATCTCCCTAGCACTTTTTCTTAATTTTTTTTATAAAGCTGTAACTAAGGTTAAGATTGACAAGTAGTGCTTGTATGTTTCTAAAAAAATCCAGAAAATAAAAGAAAACATCTCAGTCTGTCAGTCTGTGAGCGACAGTAATTGTTAATATTGAACCATATTAAGATCGTTTAGAGCTCCCTCATGGTTATATGGTTAGCGCAGCCATCATTGGCACAGGAGATCCAGTTAGATTCCCGGTGGATGGGTTCGAATTCACGCTAAACTGTAGGTCCACGTCTCACATAGCTTCGATGCTGAAAGGAAACTAAAAGCAAATCGAAATCAATCCAAATCCTGCGTTATCGTTTGCTTACATGACGCTAATAAATTTCGCTATCTGTGTTATTAATTGCTACTCCATAATTTAAATTCATATAGTGTTGTGTATAACGACAGCCTCTAATAATCGGATAAATATGGCAAGCGCTTTGAGTGGGTTGGTAGAATAAATAAAGAAGAAATAAAAAATAAAGAATAAAAAATAATTAAGTATAGCTTTTAATTTTAATAGAGCTTTTAAATTTAACCTGTAATGTACAGCATGATGAAGGCTCAGGAGAAAGCAATTAGGAATACATTTTTTGTGCAAAACTTAAAGATGAAATGGTTCAAGCAACATAAAATATTGCGTACTTAATTAAGAGGAATGAAAGTCCGGTCTATACAGGTTAGAAAATCCGTTTCTAGCATGTTCCTAGAGGTCTCCCACACGAACACAGTGAACAAGACATTGCATAGCGTAACGTCAGCGTGATCGTAGCGTTGAACGAGTCTCCTTCAAGCAGCAGATGAAAATTCCAAACATCAAAGACGACTGCAAAACTCCCAATGTTACGTTCCACAGTGGCACGTCGACTGCATGGGGTTGGTCTCTTTGCCCAACGAGTATTACGTTGTGTTCTATTCACACCTGCACATCAGCTACACAGTTTGCGATGATGTTAAGAATATCAGGACTGGACCGAGTAGTAGTAAAGTCACATTCTCTTCTCTGATGAGAGCAGATTTAGTCTGAGTAGTGATTCTGGACGTACACTAATATAGCGAGAAGAAGAAACACGGGATGAACCCAAGGACATTGTCAAACATGATCATTTTCGTGGTCCGATGTGGCATACTGACTTCCTAATTTCGGAACACGGTACACTCACCGTGACACTGTACTTCTCCACGCGCATCTTTTTAGAAGTGTAGTTGGTCCCAACTTCTCCTTTATGGATGATAATATGCAATCGCATCGATCAGCGCAAGTGGCGAAGCTCGTGGAACGAGAAGATATTCAGCAAATGGACTGGCCTGCCACATGCACCAATGACTATCCAGCAGTTGCCAACAGCGCTGGTGGAGTAATGGAACTCGATAACACAACTCATTAACAACTTTCTGAGCAGCATGCGAGCACGTTGGGGAGCATGAATGAATTGCTGTCCGTAGTGATCACAAACTTTTTTAAGGGCCATTTCACTCTCTTTGTAATGTCAGGGAGGTCATCATGAGTCGCAGTGCTTTCAGTGTAAGTTAGTGCCTCTGCAATAAAGAGCCATTTTTGTTCTTCTAATCATGTTTTTTTTTCTTTCTTGTTATTTCCTGTATAATATTGTAGCACTTTTTTTTAAATATATGGATTGTTCAAGTTTCACCAATCTATGGCATTTGGAATTGACATAACCATGAGCGTCAGAGAGGACAAGAGGGCAAATATCCCTCCCTGGATTCTTGTATTCAAATATATATATTTTTTTTCGAGAAAGTATATTCTTGCTTTCTTAAATTAGGTGGACTGTAAAGTATGTCAGTTCGATTATTTGCTGAGAAGTTTGTTCCTGTTCTGCTTGGTATTTGACTCGTTTGGTTAGTAAAGTATCGAAGTTCATGTGGAACTTCCTGCCTCTTTTGTTCTTGAACAAACTTGTATGTCTTTCTTTCACATGGATATCAAGGAGCGTGGTTCCTTTGGTAAAGAAAATGTTTGGTCGGCTTTTGCGTAGAGAACGATGTATACTGACTTGAAGTGAAATCCCATGTGAGAGTCGAGCAAATTAGCTGCTATTTTATAGGAGCCAGATGGCGAGCGTGGATTGGGCAGTCTGACCAAGTGGCAGTCGATGATTGGCTAGTGTTTCAGAAAATGCTATTGTGATTATCACCGATCCGAATGTTGCACAAGCGATACACCGTTTGACTTTTGATTGTTTGGTACTGTTTACAGGCCGACAATGTCGAAGCAAGTTCCACGAAAATCATGATTTTGATGTAAACACCTATAGCAGTTTTGAAGTGGGGGAGGAAGGATGAGAAGGTTCTATTTCTTACTGAAAGCAATGATTTCCTTAATAGATCTTCTTACATCTTGATCGGTGGTTTAAGATTAACTGTTTGGTGACAACGGAGTTCCCAATTCGTTGCATAAGTAGTTTGGTCAGATAAATTTGTTGTTTGAGAAGATTCTTTTGACTAGGCATCCTTGTAGATGTAACATTTAGAGTAGCGAGTTGTTTTCATCATTCAATTCCCCTCTGGAATATTGGGCAAGCCTTGAAATTTGCAGGATGATTTCCGGTGCAATTGACACAAAAAGTTGGGTCCTCACGGCTTTTTCTTGAGCATTGAAACATGAGTTATAGTTTCGGGCACTTCAAGAAACAAGGCAGCGCTCGGCATTTCGTTTGGCTGTGTCCGAGGAACACCACCTAGATACGTGGTATTGGTCAGATACTGGTATTTAAAGCATTGCAGGAATTGAGCAGGCTTGTAGACCTCTAGAGTAACCATTCCCAACCTGTTGTCCTCGGACCCCCAGGGGTTCGTAAGATGATCTCATGGGATCCGCAAGCCAATCTGAGAAAGGAATACATAGTGGTGAGAAATATACTATTTTAACTTGAATGATGGGATTACTAATGGCAAGTCAATTTGCGTGAAAGTGAAATTCGACTTTCGACTTACAAGAAGTTGCATGTACTCCAACGGCACTTCTTTTTTTCTGACAGAGCCAAAAAAGCATGTAGAAACTGATGTATGTGTTTGTAAAATATCTTCAAACAAAAATCTTCTTTGACATTTTCTTTTTCAGAAAAAAATATTTTTTCTATACCTGATGGCTACGCTATTGTGGTTTAGTTTCATTTACGTACTGGATTTAATTATATATTTCCAACATCTTAGTCAAGGTGTCAGGTCCAGGTTTGAAATCCAGGACCCGATTACGGAATAGCCATCATACCATTCTAACATGATTATACCAATGCAAAGAGAAACAAGAACATCCATATATACAGTATACATTATAAAATTGAAAGTAACTATGTTTGTGACTCTTAATCTCTTCAACCGCCCGACCGATCTCGATCAAATTTTCAACGTAGATGCGGTTCTGGACTGGGAGTGTTTTTAGCTATTTACTTTGACGTTACAACTTAGGGGAGAGGGAGGAAGGGGACAGAAAAAAAACTTAATAACTCTTTAACCACCCGACCGATCATGATCATTTTTTTAATGTAGATGAGGTTCGGGACTGGGAACACTTTTATAATTTCACTTTGACGGAGTAATGTAGGGGAGGGGGTGGAGGGGAAAATACACAAAAATTAATAAATATAAAAATAAAAGTGACTATGTTCGTGAATTAATTACTTTTGAACCACCCGATCGATCTCAATCAAATTTTCAACATATATGAAGTTCAAACCTGGGAAGATTTTATCATTTCATTTTGCCAGTAGATCTTGCGGGAGGGGGAGGAGAGGAGGGGAAATATATGAAAATAAATAAAACATAATAACTTTTGAACCACCCGACCGATCTTGATTAAACTTTCAACATAGATAAGGTTTGGGCCTGGGATGTTTTCTTCATTTCAATTTTACAGTGCAACGAAGGACAGAGGGAGAGGGGAGATGTCAAAAAGGTAAAAATGAAAGTGACTATCTTTGTGACTTCATCACGGTTAAACCTCCCGACCGATCTTAAACAAATTTTCAACATAGATGAGGTTCAGATATGACGTGGTTTCTATCATATCACTTTAACTCAGAAAATTTTACTCGCCCAAGATAAAAGCTACTAGCCACATCTCACAATAGAAATCATTTACTTACCTTCTGTATGATATTAAATACTCGCCCGCACCGACGAACCACTCGCCCCCCGCGAGGGGTTATTTGCATCCCTACTTTAACTGTAGAACTTAGGGGGGGGGAGGAGGGGAGAAATCTATAAAAATAAATAAAACTTAATAACTTTTGAACCACCAGACCAATCTTGATCAAACTTCTAACATAGATAAGTTTCGGGCCTACGGTGCAGCCTAGGGAAGGGGGAGATAAAGAATAAAAATAAAAGTGACCGTCTTTGTAACTTCATCACGCTTTAACAACAGGACCGATCTTAATCAAATTTCAATATGAATGAAGCTCGGACCTGAGGTGGTTTTTATCATATCACTTTGACGGTAGACCTTAGGGGAGGGGGAGGGGACAGATATATAAAAATAAATAAAAGTTAATAACTCTTGAACCACCCAACCAATCTCCATCAAATTTTCAACATAGATGAAGTTCGAGCCTGGGATGGTATTTATCTATTCACTTTGACTATAGAACTTAGGGGAGGAGGTAGGAGAAGGAGATATATAAACATAAATAAAACTTAACAGCTCTTGAACCACCGGACCGATCTCGATCAAATTTTCAGCCTATATGAAGTTCGAACATGAGATGATTTTTGTCATATTACTTTGACAATGTAACTTAAAGGAGGGGAAAGACATTTACAAATGATCGAAAATGGCCGATATTAGTGTCGAATATAAAGTTGTCGGGATCACTGAGATGAACAATGACACTTCCGATGCCGTGGCTCGCAACATAGGGAGGAGAGGGGATATATAAAAATCATCGAAAATGACCAATAAATATCAAGGAGCACGCTTGTAGTAGTAAAAAGTGACTGACTAACGAAACATATTACTAATTTTTCTTAATTTAACCTAGCGAAGCGGGTAATTGAGGCTAGTATATACACTAACATACTAACATGGGGAAGAAATATAAATATTAACCGTATATATTATTGCAAGGGATCGTTCACATGTATTGTAGACTCTAAAGGGGGCCGCAGTGTGGAAAAGATTGGGAAAGGCTACTCTAGAGCAATGCGATAATGAAGAAGTGTAGACAGTAAATTTCTCCTACATCTGAAGTCTTATACAGCTTGACCAGGAAGATTGGACAAGGCTTCTTTCCCTCTGAATTTTCTGCATTCATAGGGATGTGGATTCCCTACACACAAACTCCTCATTATTAATAAAGGAAAACATGTTTCAACGTTCTCAAAAATTACGCGCATGATGAAGGGAAAGAGGAGAAACTTCAATAAAATTCAATTTTCTAATTCTTTATTCAAAAAATACTCAACATGCAAATGTGCTAATTTGAAGTGTGAAATCCAGAATCCTTAGGTATAAACTTTCAAATTAAACTTTCAGAGGAGTACGTGTTTTGAGTGTTTGGTTAAATTCCGATCTTAAATGGACAGGAGGGAAGGCAATATCTATAATATTCAAACTTCTGATATTACATTCCTTAAATTCCTAAGGTAAAAATCTGTTTAAATTGGAAGAATAAAATTCGGTATATATATATTTTTCACTGGAAATACGCGTTCCACTGGAAATATGTGTTTAAGCGCTTTCAAAAATTCAGATTTTTAAGGGCAAAGTGTAAAATTCCTATGATATTCAAATTTCTGATCCTTTGATCATAATTTATCAAAAGTGAGGATTCGCCTAATTTGAATATTTACATAAAATTCGGTACATAAACTCTGTTAGAAATGAGCAAATGTGGTTTTAGCGTTTCTGAAAATTTCGCTTCTAATTGGAGAAAAAGGAGTATTTCTATAATATTGGTATTTTTTTACAAGAGCAAATTAAATAATACACATTTTGCAAACTCTTTTAAAGTAAAATGATCGCTACTCACGAAATCATATTCTTTCCGTGAGGAGAGCGAGAATATCTGCTAGGTGTATAATATTAGTTCAACATTACAAGTAAAGCAATAAAATTGTTTATGTTTAGTAGATCTGAGCATATTTCTTTTACATATGTCTTGCATTTTTTGCTTTAAGAGAATGTGCCCAAACAAAAACTTCATTTATGTCTTGAAATTTAAAAGGCGAAAAAGAAAATTTATCTTAATTTCCAGGCACGCAATACATTTCAGTCATTGTATGTCAGTTAAACCTTTAAATGAAATGAGAGTAACTCCACTGGTTAAGAAAAGAAATTTCTTTCATAAACTAAATAAACAACTTTTTAAATACCAGTTAATGCAAGATGCATAATCATACCTGCAGACACGAGGACAAGTAAACTGAAAACACGAAGCAAATAAGCTCCGGGGAATGACTTTGCTGATGTTCCGCGCACTCTTTAATTAAATAAAACGATGGAAAACTAGTAAGATTATTACGTCGTGACTGGATTCGCAACAAAACAAAAATCAAAACAAGAAAAGCTGGAGAAAAATAGTAAAGACGAAAACATTTCTTCGCAACTTACCTGTTGCCTATAAGACAACATACATTTAAAGATAAATAACATAGTGGGTGAATTAGGTGATTCCTTAGGTGAATGAATTACTCAATATCTTATACAGTTGTAAACTGTGTGATTGGAAGCAGGCCCGCAGCCAGCCCAAAACTGTAGAGGGGGTTAGAAGTTAGGGAGACCCGATCTAACCATATTAAAGTTCATTATAAGCCTACCGTGAAAATGTTACAGGGGCCAATAAAAATTTAGTGGGGACGACCTCCCCCCCATGGTTACGGGCCTGATTGGAAGAGCAGCTGAATTGAATGCGTTAATTAATTGAGATGGATCAATTATTGTCTTTTCAATGTGAGCACATTTATTCACTTAGCACATATCTACGTAACCCAATTCGCGCCATGGTCTACGAAACATGTATGAACTTTTGAACACTATTGTTCGTCTCGAAGGTGTCTGCATAGACCTTGTGAGTAAAGGTAATATGTTAAATATACTTTTAATGATTTTCAAACGAAAAATATAAGAATGATGTTGCAGAAGAGAAGGATTAATAGTTATCGCTGGATCCAAATACAGTCTACTGTTGGCATTTCATTTAAGAAATTGTGATCTTTTGGCCATGAATCTTGAACAGTTGCTGCATGTCAAATAGTAATATATATTTTATTTACTAATAAAATTCTAGGATTCTTTTAGAAATATCCTGAATATCTTTGTAACTAATAGGACAATAAAAAATGGCAAATATGTCACAGAACACGAACTGGGAACAAGTACTTTGATTCAATAATAGACATATTCAGAAATATTGCAGTTTCAACCAAAGGATATATTAATTTATGATAGTCAATATCATGTTCCTGGATTTTCTAAGAATTCTTCCGTTTTCACGTACTTTTATCATTTCATCAGTTCCTTTGTCAGCTTTCAATTGCTTTCAACATGTATTTACTTCATCAAAAAGACTATTAGTAGATTCTCGAGTAACTTAATAACAAACTTCCTGACTTAGCGCAAAGAAATTACATATTATCACTTTACTCTCAGTCTTTATATCCAACAGACGGCTTCAGAGCACATAGGAATCAAGTCCAATTACCAAGGTTGTGAAAATGCTTTTTACATTCTAAGAGTTATTTACAATGTCTGAACCTGAATGTTTTAGCTCTGAAAAGAACCTGAGGTAGAAATCTTAAAGATAATAAAGTATGTTCAAAATGACCTAAAAGTGGACTTGATTTCCCTTGCATTGAAAGCGCCTTATGATAATCTCTTAATTTCTGTAATAAACACATTTTAATATAACATTCATAATATGTAAAAATAAGTAAATGAGTGAACAATCTCCATTTCTACTTTAAGATCTTTCTACTAAACTAATATTTAACATGTGTTCAACAACATATTCGACAACGAAAAAATCATTAAAGACATTTTAACATGTAATGACATCATATTGGGATTTGTCTATTTCCATTGTGATAAATAAAACGAAACATTTGCCTGAAGGTTACAATGGCTTGTTAAAGTATGAATTCGATAGTAAGTTTTACAAAATTCCTTTCTTAGCAGTGATAAGAATTGATAACATTGATCAATACGGCTGCCATTTTTCAGAACCACTTCAACATATCCAGAACTTGGTATGTTTAGGTATCTATCATTACTACACATACTTCAGATAGTAAAGTAAAATTCAATGTATTTCGTTCAATAATAGCACTTAAACTACTCATTACACCTGTACAATATATGTAATTCTCATAAATCTCAAATACCAATGAGTTAATTTCTAAAAGACCAGGTAAAGAATATGAAATGCCCTACACTCACCATCCTTCGGGTTGATGTAAAAGGGTGTTTCATATGTTTTAAATTGATTGTTTATTGGTTCGGGCACTGACGTAGACCACAGTTAAAACCTCCTCGGTTACCTTATATTAGATGTATCTAAAATTGACCAGTACCAACGTCGTGATGCAAATTTACACATATGCACATTTGATTCGTACTTTACTTTGGAAATCCTCTTAACAGCCATTTGTTTCCAATTACCGGTACATATCGTAAATATCCCTCAACATCATCATCAATGTATTTATCTATATTTATCTTCTATTATACTTTACTTACTATATATCCATATCAATAATTCGTTGTGACTGTGATATTTAATTCCAAAATATCTTCTTAATACATATACACACACGATTCCATAAAATTGTACACTACGTCTGGTTGCTGGTTTTACATCTATATTTAGATCACAAAACAAGTATAGACGATACTAATTATACAATTGGTTCATCTTCGATGTTTAGATGCAGGGTCTAAATAGTTTACAGATCCATATTAAATATATACATTACGAAATACAGATTTACACACTATCTTATCTTAACTGTATATAAAACTACATGAGCTGACATAAATTATTGAACACTTCCTGTAGGGATACAATGATTAAATTCGACATGATTGTAGCTTTCCGGAACTAACCGACAGGAAAATTGCCAAAAATGAATATTTTTAATTTTTAGGAGGTCCAAAGAGGGGATGGAAAATTTCCCCATGTTATTAAAATGGGCCTTTTTTTAAAAATCTATAATATCATTTTTTAGGTACTTAGAATTGGAATAAAAACTTGAAATTCGGTATGCTTGTACGGTTTCGTCAACGTTACTTATGTGAATAATCAGAAATAAAAAAATCCAACCGTAGAGTGATTTTATGAGAAAGTGAAAAATCTTTCCCATGTTATTTATATGGGACGTCTTCTACACCCCGAAATGTTTAGGCACTTCTGGCAGGATTAGAACGATGAAATTTGGAATGATTGTAGCCTTCCAGCTCTAAGCGACAGGAAAATTGCCAAAAGTGAATATTTTTAATTTTTATGGTTCGAAATGAGGGATGAAAAATTCCCTTGTTATTTAAATGGGTGTTTTCTTGGGATATAAACTCTTATCGTTTAGATAGTTGAAATAGGAAAAGAAACGATAGACTTGTGGGTTCACGGGGGGCGAGGTAGGCCTAGCAAAGAGAATGTGTAGGGGTGAAGCCCCCGGATGAGCAGATTCAGTAAATATGAAGAGCAAGTTCACGAAATTCACTATTTATGCAAAAGGCCGATAGATAAGAAATGCGAGGCCGTAGGCCGAGCAGACTTGGGGATCTGGGGGCAGAGCCCCCAGCTAGCCAAAGGCTAGTCTTTGTTATATATCTAGTTAACGTTCCATTTTACTTTCTAGAATATATAGTTTGTAAGTCTCGCGCGAAATTTGAATGACCAGTGTGGGTATCTTAGTGAACTATTCCTACTAGTTTCTCTTTCTTTTTCTACGTCAAACATCTAAAAGTGATAAAACATGTGTTTAATTACCGGTATTTTAAATGAAAAATTTAAATAGCAAATTTCATGTCTGTGCCTTCAAGATATTTCGAGATATGAACATCATATTATAGTAATTACAACCCAGACCCCTTTTTACTTCCACTTCTTTTCTTGAAAGCTTTGTTATATGTATATTTTTACAAGAGCATTTCTTAATCAAAACGTTGTTAATGGTTCTTGTCTTTTCGCTCCCTTTCTTCGATACTCTAAAAAATACATGTGAATTTTTTACTTAATTTGAATTTTATGAACGTTGTTAGGATCAAGGCTATATAAAACGTAACACCACCGCTTCATGTTAAATCCGAACCATGTGAGCTCCAACTGGAAATCGAACAAAGAACCCCGTGCATCAAAAAGCGCGCAACCTATTATTATTATTATTATTATTATTATTATTATTATTATTATTATTATTATTATTATTATTATTATTATTATTATTATTATTATTATTATTATTCAGATTCAAGCTTCAACCGTGCTTCAAAGCCCACGTTAAAAGTGGAGTGTCTCACTTCTCTTCAGTATATTTTTGACCCTTAAGAGCCTTATATGCTGGATGCTGTTATATTATTTTACTATGATATTATATTATAATTTTCAACTTTCCATATTACTGGTCGGTTGCAGGTAATTTAATAATAGCTTGAACTGTTGCCTATTTGCATCTGTCAAAATCCATATGATACAGTTTTCCGTGTGGAAAACCAGTTTCTCAGAGAAAAGTTTGGTGTTAAGTACCATGTTAGCACAATTACCGTAAGTGGGCTTTATTTATAAAGAAAGTAACATGACTTTCCTGTATCACCATATTCAACCGTATTGAAGTTAAAGATGGGTAAACGATATAGAAAATCAGTAATTACTAATTTTGTGCTACTTTCTTTTTATTTCACTTGTTTCCAGTCGTCGACTGGTTACAAGAAGCAAAACAAGTTTCTCTAAATTTAAGCGTGAGTTCTTTATCTAATTTTTCTTTTTTAATTTCATTTTTAATAATATTACTACTGTACGTACAGTAATTGCGTGAAAGACCCTATATTTTAGTCGAATGTATTTCGTGAAAGGTTGGAAGGTTAACACCTTTTTATTACTTATAATTTCTTTTCCTTTTCACCGCTTTGGTCAACTGTAGTCATTTTTCTTCCCAGAATTCTATGTAACACGCAACGCACAGGAATTCGATGAAGCTAATTATTGGCTACGGTGAAAAAATGACAAAGGAGCGAAGTTTCATCCTCGGTTTTGGCAAATTCAGTTTCGCCATTGAAATAGAAATTCGCATGGCTTACTTTGGAAAACACTTGGATAATAAGACTTTCGAATACAGCAACTACTTCCTAAAACTTCTAGGGAAAATTACGCTGTTAAACTCAAAATAACACAAGGACATACTGTATATTTTGTGTTTTACACGATTATCTTTGATTTTCAGACTAAGTCCAAAAGTATGAAGAGAAACTTGCGCTTCCTATTTACACATTTAGAGTCGTATTCACACTTACTTTTTCTCAAACTTTTTGCGAAATCCTTCGTGGATATAAGCTTAGCGTATGCATCTTTGGGGCAGGAGACCCGGCTTCGATTATCGGTGGGAACTCGTGAAGTTCGAATCCCCGTTAGCTGTAGGTCTACATCCCATATAGCCACGTTGCTAAGAGGAATCCTAAACTCTAACCTAATCAAAAATTTTCTGCATTCAACCTCACAAACATTCGATTGAAAAAAAAACTTTGTTTTGACATAATTCCATATATTGACTAAATAATATTTATTTTGAAGGAAAAGTGTGGTGGTAAAATATTTAACACAATTATATGAAAGTGAATACATCTGTAAACAAAATGTAAATATATGATCTCAAATACATATACGTTCCTCGTAATTTGCAAGTCACATTAATTTTTTACATGCACAAAATAAATTAATTCTATGAGATACGTACTTCCAAGAAATTTTACCGGAAATCAGTTTCTTATTTATTCTTTGACTTATTTATTGTGAAAAAGGCGTTTTACGCTATTTGCTTAAGTTGTTGAAGCTATCTTCGTGTATTCGTACTACCATTGTGTCGCATAGGATCAGAGCAATTAACCTTAAAGCCGTTGTGTGAGCACACAAAAGTTCTCAACCTTATTTATGCAATCCAACAAAATACCTCACGATCAATGACAAGCACAGTATATCAATACCATTGTAACAAATATGGAGCATCAGAGACTGAATTCTTTTAATATTTTAATATGCTTATTGACTTGAAGAAAGATATTACAGATGGACCAATCTAAAGCGATCGTAGAAAAAAGGCCTAATAGCGAAGTCTATGGATGAATTGTATTGTGTACCGGAATCCTTAGGATATGTTTTTGGAAGCTGTTGGACGAGTACCACTGACTAACCCAATATATTTCGCGATTCCGTGCAATTTTGCACGGTGCAGTGTCACACGCTGCTCATTATCGAGCGATTTCACACGGCCCTGTTTATCAGATTAATCATTCTACAGGTGTGGTGCATTTTCACACGGTCCACCTGTCAATCATGTGATTCATCTTGAAACCGCTTTCACTATAGGGGGTGGGAGGACAGAACAAACGTCAACTGAGTAATAATATAAGCAGAGCATACTCAAAATAAATACGAACAATTGCATTAAAACTAACTTCAAGTCTTTTTCCCTATTGTACACTATACATGCAGATATAGGAACCACGCCTGGTAAGACATTGCTTATTCCAGTCGCGTATGCATCGATACCAGATAAAATAGAATGAACATACAAGGAACTGTTTACATTATTTAAAACGTGGTCTGGCCAGAACGAATCTCGAATGCTGAAAGTGGATTTTGAGCTTCCTGCAATCAATGGATTGCTTGCGGTGTTTCCTAATTCACAGGTTTCTGGTTGCTATTACCATTTTAACCACAGCATCTAGTGAAGCTTTCTAGGTTTCGTCGAAGGGTATCTCCACAGTGAAGATGTACGCCATCATGTTCATATGTGTAGTACCTTAACAATAATATCATCAAGCAGATCGATGAAGGTTGGCTCATCATCATGGAGGACTGTCCGTCTCCAGAAAATCAAAGAGTTAAACGATTATTTCATTGAAAAATAGATGGACATTCCAAACATTCAGAGAAATATAGAACTGCAATCGTCAGACACAGTACAAACAATCCAGTGGAAGGTTAGCTAAATAACTTAAACCGTAGCATATCTAAGAGTGCACCACGTATCTTAAAGCTTCTAAGTGTATTAAAAATAGATGCGACGTCTAGTTTTCATGCTTTTGCAAGACAGGGCTTAAAAACTGCAATCTGGAGAAGGGTAGAAAATCAACTTACATCCATCTTGACCACAGATTGCAATTAGTCCTGGAGAAACTAGAAAATGGCGTGGACTTTAAACAAATACTTGAGAAGCTTGAGCTTAAGGATGGGCACGAGTCGAGCTAAAACTAGACTCGAATTCAAGTCAAGTTTCGAGTCGTGTCAAAGATAATTTTCTCGAGTCGAGTTTGAGAAATAGCTTGCTCGCTCAGCTCATTTTAACTCGTTTTGAAATCATGACTTGACTAAACTTGACTAAACATGTTTGCCCGGCACCCTATAACTTCTAACAATTTTTGGCTCGAGCCCGAATACCTGCTTCTCCGGAACTCAAACCGAGAACCTCGTGAACGATGTCCTTGCTTCCTAGACTTCATGACTACCGAGGTCAGCAGTCAACTAGTTTTTAATATTCAGATATAAACCGCTTGTCTTTCCTGTTTATACGTTGTGTTCTTATAATAATAATAATAATAAAAAGAAGAAGAAGAAGAAGAATATAAGTTGTAACAGTAGTAATATTAATAATAATTATATTGTCTATGTAGGATACTTGAAGAGAGTAGTTGAAACTGCACACAGAATTTGGCTTGATTTGGCTCAACTTGATTCGAAACTTGACCTGAGTTCGGGTCGAGTTGGAGGAAAATTTTCGAGACGAGTTCTCGAGTCGAGCTCAAAGATTTCTGTTTCGAATACAGTCAAGTTTTGAAAAGAACTCGCTCGAACTTGTTCCTGCCCATCTCTAAAAGCTGAAATAATGAACTATGAATTGTGCAAAATGGATTGACGATGTACAGAAGTATGGAGTTCCACCTTAACGATGTGTTGTTCGCTCGGAAAATAACAGGACGACAAGGTCCTTCTTCAAACTGCCTTGGAGTATGGAGCTAATGTTTTGCGTTTATATCATTATTTCTTTATTTTAATTTGTGATTGTTCTATCTTTTATTCCTAATGATTACATTTTTTATTGTTCCTCTCCTGTTCTTATTTATTTTCATTTGTTATTCTTTTTTGTTCTCATCTGTTTTCAATTTGTGATAAGTTTTTGTTATTTTTCTTATTTATTTCAATTTCATTTTATGTTATTATTTTCTCTCCTTCTTTACTATAACTTTTGTTTGCTTATCTTTTGTTCTGTCTTGTTCTTAGTTATTTTAATCTCCGGTTATTTGATTATTCCTTTGCGGAAGTGAAACATTTTGTAAGCTCTCCTCCTTTAGTATTAATTGCAATTGTTTGTATTTATTTTAACTTGTATTTCCTATTTTTCTATTCTTACTTAGTTGACATTTGTTCTGTGTTTTCCCTCCCTCTATAGTGAAAGAATTCTCAGGATGAATCAAGTGATTGACAGGTGGACCGTGTAAAAGTGCACGACACCTGCAGAATGATTAATTCGATTAACTGGACCGTGTGAAATTGCTCGATAATGAGAACCATGTGAAAATGCACCGTGAGAAACTGCACGTCACCATATTTCGCTCTCATGTTTATAATAAAATGATATTTTAAAAACAAGTTTTGGGTAGATGAGAAAACAATTACTACATAATTCTGCACTCGAAACATCTAAAGAACGCATCATTCATTCGCTGGTTGTGAATTTTCCTAGAGGTAAAACACACATCATTAGATCATTCATTTAAACACACACACACAAACACACATATATACGTATATATATATATATATATATATATATATATATATATATATATATATATATATATATATATATATACTATAGAAGTTGATCTCAGTTAAGTATCCATATGATTGTGAGAAAACTATACATGTTTCACTCCACTAGGGTTTTGTAGTGCCTTGAAACTTCTTTACAGCAAGGAATTTTATCTTCGGTATAACGTTAGGACAGAGTCTGGATGCAGATTGAGACTACTTTGACTTGCGAATACTTTGGATGTACAAACCTATATTTACAGCAAAACGAATATTTTCCAGTAAATGCTAAAATTATTTATTATTATTAGGGTATATTATATTTAACAATCATCATCATCATGCCAATTATCATTGACATGAATTTACATATATGAGTCATGGAAAAGCTTCTGTAGAACATTAAAAATATATAACTATATACCGGTACGAGTTCAAGGCGAAGGAGAAAGAAAATATAGATCACATAAATGTTAGAATGTTCTATTATTTGGTAACACCTGCTCGAATCCCGAGCTCAGCGAATCCAATATTATGTTACAGAATGAAGGCAATTTACCTATCAGCGCCCAAGTCATATTACTACGAATATCCAGAAACGTGAAATTATGATGGAATACTCCTTTTGTTTCGGAAGCAAAGGATAAGAAAGCATTGGTTATATTCCAAAGGAGAATATAAGTGAACTCAATTTTTTTGCCAAGGACATCATAAATCCCCGAAATCAGGCAGATGAAATTCAGCACGTAAACTACTCATTAAAAATGATTGTGTGTCAGCGTATTCGAAAAATCTACTCTTGAAAGGAGAAACATCGAAATATCAAAATATTCGACTCTTTATCCAGAAAATGTCCAGTGCGAGAATCTAATTAAACTAGAGATGCGAAATTCGACATATGAACTCAGTGAGAAATAAGGGAATATATGTTTAAGCGTTGTTGAAAGTTCTGCCTTTAAGAGGGAAATTAATTAATTTCTATAATATTTAAATATTCGACCCTTTATACAAAAAATACATAATGTAAAGATACGCTTAAGTTGGAGGTATGAAATTTGGTATATTAACAATTCACTAGAAATAAGTCAAGTCGTATTGTAGCATTTTCGAAAATTCCGTTTCTTTAGTGGAAAAGTAGGGCAATTTCTACAATATTCTAATTTCCGTTTTTAAATTACGAGTAGTTAAACCTTATTCTTCCGCATAAGGAACGGGCACTTCTGCCAGTATACTATACTCGTATTTCTGATTCCGGTAATTTTGTCAGACCAGAATTTTACCGTAAGGATTTCGATTAATATTTTCGTACCAAAATTGTTTAGAAATCCATCATGATCTAGAAGCATCCTTATCCTTATCACCTTATCGATGTCTGAATGACTTTGAAACATTTTATTCTGAAAAACAATGTAGTGCTTTTATTTATTTATTTATTTTACATACGGCCACATTGGTTTTCAATGTCGAGAAAGACGGTTGCAGTAGAAAATATCCTCTTACTCACAAGAATTAATTAATTACAATTAAATATTCCTTTTGAGCAGCAAGGCTATATGAGACGAGACATTATATTTAAAGTGAGGTTGCAATAAAAGAATTATGTAGTTATTTGTAATTCCTTTATCATTTACACGCTGTGGTAGCTCAGCCGTAAAGTACGGGCCTGTTGTGCATGGAGTCCTTGCTCAGATCCCAGGTCTTACTAATTTTTTATTTATTTTTGTTTCCACACAATAGTCCTTCTTCAAAACATTCTTTAGTGCATGCCTGGCCAGATGTCCAAAAATATCTGAAGAGGGTGAATAAGTGTCATCTGGGATTATTCACTGAGTGTCGGTAATGTGTAAAGTGTTCTAACTATGTTCAAAAGTCGTTTCTGTCCTATACTCGTTACACACATTAAAAATACAGGTTGTTTTGAACATCCCTAACCCCTTACCGCATGCAGTGTCATATATGACACATACCCTTTTTCATTTTAGCTTTTTTGTGATTTATCAAAGGAATCAAATGACTGTTTTGTCTGCTGTCTGAGATATTGACGTGTATGAATAAGAGCTTTTGGTGTCATCTGGCATGTTCTTTGTGAGTTGTAAGTGTGTCATATATGGCACTTACTTATTTCTAATCGGAATTAAATGAAAAATCTAATATTCAAGTTTTAATTCATTTTTCAAGTTCTCATATGAGAATTTCCAATACTGATTATTTTTTTTTTTCGCTAAAAGAAACAAATCATGCAGAAAGGGGTTAAGGCAGTTCTTATTAACCACTCTTACATGTTAGAAGGCATCCTAGACACGTTTGTTCACTTTTGAACATTTATGGACATGTTTAAAAATGACAAAATGTCATTTCTTTTTTAAAAAAAGTGTCAAAACACAGATTTATTTAATTATTTTTTGTAATGTGGATTTATACTGTAAACTTCAGACTATCTGGGATAATCACCGGTTGAACTGGACAAATAATTAGGGCTCTCAGACTAAAATTCCTGGACAATCTATGAAAATTTATGCTAAAAACTGGAACACTTGATAAAAATTTACAGTATAAGCACATTGCTGAAAAATCAGAATTAATTAAATAATAATCTACAGTCACCAAAAATGAGTGAGATAACAAAATGTTCCTATTAGTTGAGTATCGATAACAATAAAAGTGATATTTGTTAAATATCATACGAATTACTTTAACTTACGTTTTGGAGAAAATCCTTGATGAAGGTACAGACAATGTAAATTCGAGACTGTTCAGGCTGAATCGGGACGATTGAACTCTCATCAATAATCAATAATACAGAATATATATATATATATATATATATATATATATATATATATATATATATATATATATATATATATATATATATATATATATATATATATATATATATATATATATATATATATATATAAAGGGTTAATTTGGGTAAGGGCCTAATTTGAAAAAAGAAGTAATGGCGATCGTGAAAATAAAATCGTATTCAAGATTTTGTGGATTTGCAGGTCGAAAAAGTTATTTTGGATCTCTGTTCGTCCAGATTGAAAAGCAAACGAAAAAAAATCGTGCTGTAAAATTTTAAATTTGTACATGATCCTTAACCAAATCAATCCTTTATATAAACAGTAAAACTTGGAACTCATAAATATATACTACGATATATATCTTGAATTTTTGCTCTATGATACAAAATTTAATATTCGTCGTCAGGATATATATAATTCTTTTAGAAAACGCATGCACGGATAGTCATAAGTTTGCAGCACAAAACACACACACAGGTATAAGAGGATTTTTAAAAAATCCTGCCTAACAAGTGATGTTTGCTTCAGTGAAATGCAGCGTGACGAAAGACCAAAACTGTCACCTTAAATTTCACTTATTTATTGCCATATTCATATTTTCAATGTGAAGATAAATGGAAGGGTGAATACAAGATGGAAAGAATAGGAAAGAAAGACATAAACTGAAATAAGTGTTCAATATACTTTCCCTTTTGTTTTTATGCTTAATTTGTCACTTTCTCACGTCCGGTGCGACAAACAGCACCCAGGGCTATGCAACATATGATGCACGCATGAATGCATGTCTGCATGTTCATGTAGAGTATAGAATAAAAGTTCAGCTATATTCTATAGAGCTAAGACTTTCTCTTCAAAATTTCATGAGCAATAAGTATTAATTCAAATTATAGGTTGGGAAACTGAAGACAATTAATAAACAAGAATACATACATTAAATTTTTGCCTAAGGTATAATGCTAAAGTAGAAGTATGTTTAAAGTGATTTTTCACCAACAATCACACGCACATATATGTATATGCATTTAGACACAAGAAAAGTGCACCTCACAGATATGCTGCATTGATAAATTAAAAAGTGCTTGTAGTATGTTATAGTCAAAGTCCTTTCAGTGGTAGATTGTTCAGCTTTGATTGCAAGAGGTACCTGGTTCAATACAAGATCATGTAAGTTTATGGAGGATAACATGGCGTCTGTGGATTCCCTCATTTCCTCCTATATTGTCATTCCATCAATTCTTTTTATAATCATTCTTTTTCCTAAATTATCGGTTCCCATAATATTCAGGCCAGAAACGTGGAACGTCAAACTTGGGGATTTTGTTAGCTAAGGATAGAAGTCAGTGGAGGGCTTTTGTGAACGCGGCACTGAACCTCCGGGTCCCATAGGCCATAGAGTTAGTTAGTTAGTTTTTTAGTTATTTTTAAAACAATACATTAAATTTCTTCGTTGCTTAACTAACACTGCATAATGTTCTGTATGTTGATACAAAAGCAATAATTTGATAGAAATTTTGCGTTAGAATATACGTTCTTTAGTATATGTATGTAAATTAGTGTAATTTATAGTATTTAATTATTGTTGTTATTATTTACACTTTTGAGTTGCGTTGATTTTGAGTTTAACGTCCCTTTCAGCAGCGAGGCTATATGAGACGGGACCTACTGATTAACGTGGAATCCGAACCACATGAGCTCTACCAGGAATCGAACAAAAGGCTATCATACGGCCTACGGTCTCGCATTTGCATCAACAGTGATTTTCGTGAACTTGCTCTTCATATTTCGTGAACCTGCCCATCCGGGGACTTCGCTCCCATACACTTTCTTTGCTCGGCCTACGGCCTCGCACCTCTTGAACCCTAATTCTATCGTTTGTTTTCCTATTTCAACTATCTAAAAGATAAGATTTTGTATCCCAAGAAAACGCCCATTTAAATAACATGGGAATTTCTTCATCCCCCCCTTTATACCCCTTAAAAATTAAAAATATTCAGTTTTGGCAATTTTCCTGTAGGTTAGTCCCGGAAGGCTACAATCATGCGAAATTTCATCACTTTAATCTTGCCGGAAGTGCCTAAACATTTTGGGGTGTAGATGTCCCATATAGATAACATGGGAAAGATTTTTCAGTTCCCCATAAAACCACTCTACAGTTGGAAATTTTTATTTTTAGCGATCTACTTAGTTAACGCTAACAGAGGACGTTTAAGCATACAGAATTTCAAGATTTTATTCCAATTGCAAGTACCTAAAATATGAGATTATGGGTCCAAAAAAAGACCCATTGAAATAACATGGGAAAGTTCTTCATGCCCTCTTTAGACCCCCTAAAAATTAAAAATATTCACTTTTGCCAATTTTCCTGTCGCTTAGTCTCGGATGCCAAATTTCAACTTTCCACGTCAACCGGAAGTACCCCATTAATTTATGTCGGCTCATATAGTTTTATATCTATCTATGTATCTATCTATTTATCTATCTATCTATCTATCTATCTATATATATATATATATATATATATATATATATATATATATATTGTATATATATTGTTTATTTATTTATTTAAAACAATGAGTCGAAAACAAGAGTGGTATCTAATATTTAAACCGGAACGTCCAGTACTATCTTATACCTAGTAATAAGATAGTACTATTTATCTTATTGCCTTAGCGAGTAGTACTATTTTTTTTTCCTCTATCAAAGTATGAACATAAAACAAGATCTTGAAGAGGGACGGAGTATTATGGGACAATGTTATATAGTAGTCACAAACTGACTGTCTCGAACTAAGAATATACTGCTCTGTAAACATAATCAGAAAGAAAACTAAAAAGTTTTTACTTCCTTTCATGTAGCGTATTGAAAAATTAGACCTATACAATATAATAAGACAATGGCATACGAGGTGTGTTCAAGCACTCAATCTCACATACTTTCAGGACGACCGTGACATTTGCATATATATTTTCAAACAGTAAATATTTATTTATTTATTTTTATTTTTCTATTATCTGGGAAGTTGTTTAAATCCCAGACATCCCTTGCGTATACCACTGTAAGAAGAAAAAGTAACGTACCGGGTAAGGATTTTTACTCGGGTCAAATGTATATTTGAACTCAGCTAGTTTCTCAGCAATGTGGAATATAAAGCTGTATATAGTGTAGTAATTAAATAATAATAATAAACTTACAAAATACTTGTCAAAGAAGATTCGAAAAAGTTAAAAAAGTAACATAAAATTTATTATACTAATCTTATAATTACTATTGCTATTTCACTGCAGCTATGAAGATATCACTACATTCTATGCAGCTGTCGTTCTGGGTACGATTCCCGATGAAAATACAGTTTTTCGAATAACATCAAGAAACCTGTAAGAGAACAGCAAATCCATTGTGATTTTGTTGTCTCAGAAACTGTGTGATAAAGACGTATTAACAAAATTTTGTAAATTTAGCCTGGGAGAAATATGTATAAGTATTATTTTTTTCAAAAATGGCCTGACTATAATTAAAATAACCATATTAGTGAATTTATAACTGAATCAATGACTTGAGAAACCCGAAATTCAACATAACAGAAACAAAAATTTGTGATTGGATTCTATTCTGAAGTAACTCCCGTCAGGATTATTATTAGAAACTGAAAATAACGCAAGATTTTTTTACATTTTCAAATTGATGCACATTGAAAATAATGATGTAGTTTGAGAAATCTCTATGTTGCATTACTAAATTTAATTCGGGAAAATGTTAGAAAGCAGTTAATGACTTAAAATCAAAAGAATTCACATCAGTTTGTGGTCTTCAATTAGAAATTAACTCCCCGCATGCTTTCCTTTTCGTATTTTAATCTTTTTGTCTTCTTCGAACAGAGTACGCCGGATGTAGTGAGATCTGCAGATGGAAGAAGAAAAAAGGCATGTGTGTTGTTGACCTCCGTTTGCGTGAAACAAATGAGAAAGTGATAACTATTGTGCATACGTAGAAAAAAAAATAGTGATTTTTCTATAGCGTCACCCAGAGGCGTCTTTTCACTCAAGAGTATCATTACAATAGTAACAATTACGAGAGACATCTATGACTAAGGGAGAGAGCCAGGAACATAACGGAATAAAATGTTCTTAGAAAGATCTCCAATTTCTTAGTATTAATATAATTGTTAATAAGAAACGCTGTGGCTATCTAATAAATATGAATGCATAGTTATGTAATCCTCGGGATGTTCAAATTAAAAAAAAAAAAAAAGAACATTTCAGGATAATATTCGGAATCGGATATCTGTGAAGATTATTCAAATGTACTACACTTTGGTGTGAGATGGCTAGATAGGATTTCTGGTAGAAATTCATGTGGTTCGGCTTAAACGTTAACCTGTTAGTTATCGTCTCATGTAACTTTACTGTTGAAAAGTTCATAATCTGCAATTAAATTAACCTTTTCTGACAATGGGCAATGTTTCTGATGTAACAATTTACATTTTGCTGTGACTGCGAAGATTTTTTTCATTCCTCGTACAAAAATCGTTGACCCATATGCTCAATACTAAAGGATCAAGTACTAATAATATTTATTATTAAGGAATAAAAATAATTGATGATTACTTTGGCAGATAAGTGCATTAGATTTAGGATCTAATAATGGATTTTGGATCTAAATAGCTGACGGACGAGTTTTTTTCGGGACATCAGATAGTTGCAGATACTCATTTCTCTCCATTGGTACCTATATTGGCATTTTTAAATATATGAGGAAATAGAAATAGCATATCATTTTATTGACTACTTTCTGTGTATATTAATCCGGTAATAAACCAAACCACTGATAAAGCAAACGGGTATTTTAAATTTTTGTTATCTAATTATAGAAAAGAACTGCACATAAAGCAAGTACATGCATACTTGAGTTCCAAAGCTGCAATGCTATCAGTAAATCTTTTAAAATTTGTATTTACACAATGCTATCCATATATTAAATTACAACTTTAGTAACAAAACTTCAGGTCTTTCCGAAATGAAATATAGAGGCGGGGTCTTATATTCATACTTTCTCTAATTGTCTTTCAGTTGATCGTACCGAACCATACAAGACGTAAATAATGAAGTTTCTTCAAATGAAATGAAATGAAATCTTTGAATTTTACGTCCCACAGTTATTCCGGTTAGACTAAAGGAGACGGTAATGATGAGAAATGAGTAAAATGGTGGAATGAAGAAAGTGGGATTAAACGGGAGAACCCTGAGAAAACCCACTCACACGATGTTTGTCCTCACAAAGTTCATTTGGCGCGAGCTGGGATCGAAACAGTTCCCCTTCAAGGAAAAGAGTAATAGGAAATGGAGATAGCGAAAACAAGTGAAATAAAAGTATGGACCACTGCACTAAATCTTCTTTCTCTAATTCTTTAAACTAGATCATGTTGTGCTGCAGTTATTAATGAAACATTTCCTTGTGAAATATGAACAAAATTATAAGGCGTTTTCGGAAAATTTCGTCCAAAGAAAAGTCATCCCAAAAGTAAACTACTACTTGTAGATTTTTTCATAAGAAAGACTTATGCTATATTTTAGAATTATTAATGAAATATTTGTATATAAAATAATAAAATCAAAGAAGTAGAACTTCCCATCACTCCAAAAGTAAACTACCCTTGTGGATATTTTTATGGATGTTATTTATGAAACATTATAGAACTATTTATTTATGAATTATGAACAAAATCACTTGAGTTTTTTTGAGAAAGTAGTCGGAAACGAAACTCAGTCCAAGACTAAACAATCCCCTTGTAAATTTATTCGTAAGGAGTAATTTATTCAACATTACAGAGTTATTTGTGGCATATTTATTTACGAACTATTAACAAAATCACCTGTGTTGTTTTCGAGAAAATCGTTCGAGAAAACTCACTCTCAAGAATAAACTATTCCTCGTACATTTGTTCAAGACAAATGAGGTATGCCATATTGACAAGTTATTATTGAAATATTTATTTATGAAATATGAACAAAATCGCCAGAGTTGTTTTAGAGAAAATCTTCCGGAAAAAGACTCACCCCCCAAAGAATAAACTAACCATTCTCCATTTTACCCAGAGAAATGACTTACACCACAGTGTGGGGTTGTTATTGAAAAATTGATATATGAAATATAAACCAAATTGTTGTATTCTTTCCTTTCCAAAAATCGCAAATTTTGAGTTTACCCCTTCAGTAAAGTACCCTTATTTATAGGGGATAGGGAGAAAATTCGAAAGAAAAGCTGGATAATCACAAAACAAACATAAGTTTTAAGTTTAACGTTCCACGATTATGCCATTTAGGCTAAGGAAGACGGGTGTTAAGGTAAGTAAATGATGGTATAGTTGGCGGAATGAGATTGTGGGAGGAAACGGGAGTACACCGAGAAAACCCATGGACAGGATATCTACCACAAACTTACTTGAAGGGAGATGGAACCAAGGACCCCACGAACCAGCGGTAATCGCTCTACCACTGAGCCATCGTGCCCCCATTCGAGGAATTGAATACTTACATGAGTTTGGAGCAATATATTTCTAGGGTTCACAATGTAGAAGAAGAAATCAACGAATGTATTCGGAAGAGACAGCTTCATATTAATATGTAAGATTGGAATATGTATAAAACTTAACGTTTTTATTTATTTATTTATTTTTGGGAATATGTTATTCCTGTACGTATTGAGGAGTGAAATGGAGACGTGGCCATTAAACAAAAGCACTGTTTGAAACCTACTTAACGAAGCATGGTAAGATATACTAGGAATACATGTATGAGGAACATTACAAAAGTGTGACAAATAACATTGTGATAATAAACGCACTAAATATATTGCAAGAACTGAATGAACAAACAGAAATAAACTTTAATTGGATACCACGAAACAGAAAATTATATATATATATATATATATATATATATATATATATATATATATATATATATATATATATACATATATATTTACGTACAATGTGGTTGAACGAAACGAGATGGGATTAAGCGACCCTTTTAGCAGCGAGGTTAAGTGATATGAAGACATACAGCATCAGCTTCCTCCGGAAATCGAATCCGGGTTTCCCATACCGAAGATGGACACACTAATCACATAGCTACTAGAGGTCATTCACAATGTTGGGCTTTGAATTTTACGCTGCCAATATAGATAATCACAGATATATAATGTGTAGTAATTCATGCATGCAACCTGTAAAATATTCATCAACGAGTTAAAAATATTCATATTCACTTACATTGCGTATTCCCTGCTTAAAACACAGAGGTTGTTTCATTCTATCGTAAAACATAGCTAATATTTGCTTTATATAAAATACCATATTATTTTTATTATGTGCCCATATTATAGTTATGATTAGGATCAAACTAGTGGGCCTTAGAAGACTGTGATGTAGGTATATCTATCTGTCCGTTACTTCACACGATAATTCTTGAACGAAAGAGAACTTTTGAATAATGTTTTTTTGCAATAGACAGCTAGAGCATGTAGGTTTCACTTAATATAGGTTTCATTTATTAATGTAGGTTTCACTTAATCCTCTTTATTGTCTTTAGAAGAGTTTATTACTAGTTGTTGCGCTTGAGTCTTCCATCTGCTGTACATTATAGGTTAAAATCGTGCTTAACTAAAACCTCTAATCGATAACATGTAATTCCAGCAATCAATGTTAAGTTACACAAATATTAATGCTCAAACCTAAACGTGATTTCGACCCTTGTCCTGTTTTCAAATACACAGAGAAAAAAATAATGGCGTACGTAAACACATAGGTTACATGCCTAAATTCTGCAGTTTTTGGACTTAACGTACGATTATACGTAATAACCTGCATCAAACGTATAACTGAAAGCGTATGTTTTATAATACTTTCTATATAAGTGTTCCGTCTATATGTACTTTTCGTATGAAACAAAGAAATGTATATAGGATACAAATGTATATGTCATGATCTCACATACAGATAAACGTATGTAACATGTATACGATGTAAAATATGAAATGCTTTAGGTGTCCGACATTGTGCAGCGGCATTATATAGCATCTAAGCGGGGAAAAAGCAGTACACAGTATGAATAGCCTATGATCCGTACATATTTCCGTAGTAAACTTATATATTCCATATAGTCCTACAGTCAGAAACAATATTAAGAATAGGTTAGAGGTATAAGAAATGATAGCTCTAACCTATACTTAATATTGTTTATGACTGTACAAACCTATCGCTGCTGCGCTGTCCGGATAGCGGATTTTTCTCAATGTACTAAAATTGAAACAATGGAGTTGTTAAATTGGAATTTGAACTTCACAGTAGTTTTAAATATGCAAATTGTCTACACGCTAACGATATCTATTAGGATCAGACAGTGTAGGTAGTGATACCTATTCGCGTGATGTTTACTATTAGGAATTAGCGTGACACACAGAATGAGGTGTTTCCCCTTTATAATTAGGACTATTTAGAAATTAGTTAGTTTATTACAAAGCCTCAGTGGCGTAGTTAATAGGGAGTTAAACTGCTAACCGGATGTCCTGGATTCGGTCAATGGTTCATCTCTATGTAAAATGGGTACCCGAGAAAACCTAATAAGTAATGGCCTCCGTAAGATTGGCGTCCACTGCATATCTAATATACGTGCTGAAGTAAAGGAAACATGGATTCATACCTCCATATCGCCTATGGCACCTCAATCTCTTGCAAATGAGGAAATACCAAAACATAACCAATGGTTGAATAGATTCGAAAGATCGTTGATTTTTCGTTCATTTGGAGTTTAACATCTTATTGCAATGAGGTTATATGACATGTGGACCTACCGAGCTCTCACGGAAAATGAAATTCATGTTCCCCGATCTAAAGACGAGCAACTCACGAGGGAACTCTATTACAAAAAGATTACCTTTTACAATCAAGAATCAAACCCAGATTTGATTTCCAGTATATTCAATTAGAATTTAAATATCTTATTATCAATAGTAAGAAATCAAAGTAAAGGTTGTGAACAGCATGAATGACTTCACACTTATATGAAAACAGAAAAAAGCTTGTATACTATTTACATTGCTAATAGCAGATATTGAGTCCACGCAATTTTACAAGACATTCATCATTGCGCAAAAACGCTTGTCAATCGTCACGCAAGACACACAACACGTATGGAAACAATAACCGGATTCTAAACTGTTTAGTAAATTCAACGATCAATGACTGTTCCCATTGTACATATCCTGTAATTTCGTGTGAAACTCTCCAACAAAACTTACATACGAAATTACTATATTATTTTCCTCCAAGGTATTTAGGAACTTCTTTGCAAACAACTACCAGAAAAGGAAAACTCGACAATGCTAATCGTGTAAAGATAAATCTGGAATCATTTTTCTTTTTTTCAAGTAGTCCCTCCATATTGCTCTGTTTAGAAAGTTTTTAAGAGAACGAAATTGTTGTGCGTGATTATATACATAGATATAAATATTTTTAAGGACTAATCATGTAATAAATAACCAATAGTTTTATTATTATTATTATTTCGGGATGGAGAAATAATAAAATGACGTGTTGAAGAAGAAGTTGTTAAAAAAATGAAACAGTCATTGGACAAACAGAGAGAAAAATGAAGAATCTCAAGAAATGTGTCACTATGAGTGGACCAGACTTCTTAGAAAGCATGGTGGTTGGTCGACCCCTGAGGGCAAATTCGTGGACAATTGAGCATCATTTCTTCGTTGGTTCTTGCTTATAGAGACCCCTCTTTTAAAATCAGGGAATAATAAAAGCGTGCTGTTTGGTATTCTTCACAGATACACGAGCAACCGATCTTGATTCTTGTTCCCACAGTATATAACCACATAAATCCTACTTCCTTTATTGTTCTAAGAGAAAGAAAAAAGAAGCCAAAGCACGTGACGAAGCTTAGCAATAATTTATTTCATTTTTGTGTTTTGATGTCCAAATTGTTTCTTTTCCTGTCCAAACAAAGAATTGTGATTATGTTGTCAGAAGTAGAAAGACAGACTTTACGTACAATAATTTTTTAACAGAAATTCTCCTGCACCTTAAATAAATAGACAACTTAAACTTTTATTAGTTTGCAACTATTTGTTGTGACATGTCTTAATTTACACACTTTCATCATCAAGTAATTCACTTATAACTTCCGCCATTATTCATTACATCTTTTGATCAAAATCAGGACTCTTTTCACCACACATTCTTAAATAATTCTGGTAAAACGGGATTTGAAGTATTTTTTGTAATTTCTCTATAAATTGTGTAGAAATTGTCATTTTCAATAAGTTGTTTGCTCTTCAAATGATCCAACAACATGAAAATCAGCGTAATCAAAACAATCAAATTTTGTGTTTCATACGTTTCATATGACATATTTTTGCCCTATGCGTGTTGTGTATGCAGTTTCTATAGAGTAAGAGATATTCATAATCTGCAAAGTTTACCTGCGAAATATCCTACTCATACTACATTTAAAAGAAAATTAAATTCTTGATTATGATACAGTTATTACTAAAGTAACAGCTTTAAATCACAAACATTGTATCCAAAGGCGCCCATGTTGTGGTTTCCAAGGGGGGGGGGCAAGTATAAGCAACATTTCAAAAATAGTTTCAAATTCTGTTGTAACTAATGTAAAAATTCTATTGGATTTTCGATATTCTGAAGTACAATTTCCTCTAGGGGGGCGAGCGCCTCACCTTGCCCCCCTGATGAGCGCCCTTGAGTATCTGTTTGCAGTTTCCAAAAGTACTACTAAGCGTAAATTACGTTCACAACGGGACAATGAATGAATGAGACATCATTAAAAATATTTCCTTAAAATATATATTTTTCAGATAAGAAATTGTATATTTAGGATATAATGTTAAACGTGGTAGAATTTAACCAGTGAAACATGATGCAACTTACTCTCGAACTGAACCACCATAAAATATTATCGGATTTAAGTAACTTTAAGACAACGAATCCTTCGATTTGTTGCACACTATTTTAAACTCATGATTAATTAGAAACTCCAATTGTTAAATGTAACTTTTGTTTAACTTTTGACTTTTAAAATTAACTTTTGCTTAGTTTGTCCAACTAACTTGCAGTTACACAATATTAATACTCACATCTAAATCAGGCTACGGCTTATTATTGATAATATACTTCATGTGCGTTGACGGTAAAGCTTGTTAAATGTTGTACTGTCCTCAAAGTAAACAATTATAACTGTTTACAATTTCTATACTGACTTCATTTACTTGGTTAATAAATTATATTGTGCTTGTCATGGAATAAATACTTGTCAATTTTATATAAGTAACTACAATCTTATTTGTATTTAACATGGGTCTTGTCTTAATAATAGGAAGCAAAGCACGCTCATGTTCATCATCATCATCATTATCCATTTTCAAATGAAAGCAGGCAGCGAACATAGTGGAACGGTGATGTTTAACTATTAGAAATTATCATTACTCACAGACTGAGATGATTTTGTATTAAGGTTCTAAATAGAATAGTCGATTATACGTTATTTAACATACTTGTGCATTGCTTGACTTTCAACTTAAATAATAATTACTAACATCAAACGATTTAAATAGTTCATTCAATGTGTCTTGAGATTATCCAGCAAACTTTACTTTCAGACTTATCTGCACAAAATCTGTATGTACTGAAATTAGTCAAGATAAATGTTCGTTTATTTGGTAGTTGACATCCGTTTTCTACATTGACATTTTATTAGACGTCAAATAGGGGGTCCGAATTCATGACCATGCACAAAAAACATACATGCTTACTGTTTGTCTTAGAAAGTGTAATGCAAGTGAAATATAAAATATATTAGTTTGTCAGAATTTGATTTTAATCTAATAATTCCCTCAAATCCATTTATTACAGTATATATGACACATTATCATTAATAAACATAGTTTGATATATTTAAAATATAATTCTTGATTTTATCAAAATTAATTTGTCTATATGTAATTTATCATTATATATTTTCAGCATTTATTAGATGCAAATGGTATTTATCCTTAGGTCTTACATTAAAAAAATATAAAGGAAATCAATATATTTCAAATAGTTCAAGGCAGTGTGATACACAAGCTTTTTTAAACGGGGGTAACCTACTCTCCTTGAGCAAGAGATGGAAAATAAACATTTACTGTTCTAATATATATATATATATATATATATATATATATATATATATATATATATATATATATATATATATATATATATATATATATATATATATATATACAGGGTGCGGCACGTAAAACCGGCCCGTCCCTTCATAATACATCAGAAGATGAACATAATCAATTATTAAACAAATTTAACACATAAAATCACATGTAGTGTTTTGAATATGATTATTCACCTTCACAGTAGGTGCTGAAAGTGTCCTCTGCCCACTTCAACACACTTCTGAGCACTTGTGAGGAGATTCATATATACATTTGTCAATTCTTGTGTGCTGAAGCTATTGATGACGACCTGGATGGAGGTCTTAAGTTCTTCAATTGTGTGTGGATTTGTTTCGTATATTCTTCCCTTTAATAGTTTCCACAAGTAAAAGTCACAAGTAGACAAGTCGTGACCGAGGGGACCTCAAGTCTTTGTTTATTTTCCTCTCTGGTGTAATCTCATGCACAAGGGACAATGATCTCATCCGATGTCTGGCTTGTTGAACTTGACCGACCCGACTTCACACAACGTGGCCTTCAACTGCAGCTGCTTTACAAATGCATCTGCAGGTCACGTGTCTCGATCCCGGCTCGACACGCCATCTCTTGGTAAGAAGCTGAAAATAATTGTTGCCAAAAACGCAATTACGACGGTCCGGTTTTATGTGCCGCACCCTGTATATATATATATATATATATACAGAGAGAGAGAGAGAGAGAGAGAGAGAAATTTGTACGCTGTGTACCATGTTCATTGCCAAAACTACATGAAGTTCAATAACCTTTGCCGCTGTTTAGTTTCAAATATTTTATTTTCTTTTAAAAATATGCACTGTAGTCTATAAGGATATAGCACACGCAAATGCAATAAATCTTACACTTTCTCTGGTAAAATTCATCTCCTCTCTTTGTGTACACAAGGCACAGAGCAGAGACCCTGTGGAAGCGGTGCGTTGTTGCTTTTGAGGTCGTGGCCGTTGGCAGCTCATCGAACTCTGCTTGACTTCCAAGGAGTGTTTGTGCTAAGTAGTTCAAAGCGATATGTATTCTCCCTTGTTGTACACTATCACCTTCGTTTACAGAATCTTTGATTTCTTTCGAGAGGTTTATTCCTTGATGCTAACGGCAGCTTTCTCTTTCTTCCTCTTTTTCTTCTTTCCAAATACAAGACAAACTTTTTAAAGTGACAAGAGTTCAGGATTGAAGACAAACAGGAATTACCGTATTGACTATGTGTTACTTAAACAGCGTACTGAATATCATATTAGAAGCTTTTTTTTTTTTTTGTTGTTGTTGTTGTTGGCTTTAGAAATGCTGGTGAATCAGTTTCCTTATCTGTGACTCACTTAGATGCATTTTCATTGTGTTTTACATAAAAGAAATTTTCTAGTGCAACAGAAGCAACAAGGGGGTAAAATTGCACTTGGCAATTCGTTACTTTGACATTCTTCATTTCATTTCTATCAAGTTATTAATAGTTAAATGTTTTACACTCATTATATTACGTAAAGCCATCGACTTTTTGCAACTTGAATAAATAAACAAATATCATGTTTGTAAACATTTCTACAGTTGCTTAGCAATCAAATTGTTAATTCTGACGAAACATATTATGTCAAATTAATGAGTCTTTATGCAATTTTATAAATTCATACGTTAAGAAAGTAAAATTAACAGATAGAAAGTAAAATTCTTCAAACTTATTTATCAGAGTTGTGTTTCATTCGTTTTATTTTTTCCTACGGGGGCGCGGTGACTCAGTGGTAGAGCCGGTTCACCTCCGGTGTTTGGGGTCCCTGGTTCGATCCCAGCTCGCACTGTGTGGACTTTGCGGTGAACAAACACCGTACTCGTGGGTTTTCCTGGAATTCTCCCGTTTCCTCCCACTATCTTAATTCCACCATTTCATTCATTTCTCATAATCACCGTCTCCTTTAGCCTAGCCGGCATAAGCATGGGACGTAAAACTTAAAGATTTCATTTCATTTCATTTTTATGTTTTTCCTACTCCGAATCCGAAAAAGAAAAGGATCTCTCTAGGAAAAACATGGTCAGCTCATGTTCAACTGCATGATACGTGATCAGCACACCCAGTTCCAACGCGATTATTTCTGGCTATCTAGATCATAATTCACCACTTCTTGAATCAAATAGAGTCAACACCGAAAATATTGTGCCTCACTAGAAATTGAAACAGACTACGAACATCGAACTACGACTACGAACAAGAAATATGTGTTAAATATTCGATTAGTCGGGGAAACATACCATTTTTGTATTGACTGCTGGTTTTTTCATTTTTATATTGAAGTTTTTCCAACTTTCCTCCAAACCCATCTAGCGTGGATAATTCTTTCGTCCATCGATAATCACACCTTCTTACTTTCTGTCTCGTAGTTTATACATTTATGCATGCCAGAAAAAATATTATTAACTACATGTTAGAAAATAAAAAAAATGGTACTCTTGTGGAAAAGGAATAGTTTTATAGATACGTTCTATTATTTCAATTATTCCTCAATACTATGTATCGGCCTATCTACACCTCCGACCATAATATTGAGTGGTTTATTTTGAAAAGGGATCACTTCCATTTCATTTTTGTTTCCAAAGTTATTTTTAACTATATAGGATAACCTCCCTTGAATTACGCAATAGTGCTTATACAAATAGGAAGACTTTTGGAAGAAATTACAATCGTTTCTATCAGAAGGAAATATGTTCACCCTCACCCAGGGGTGCATGAACCATTAAGGGAAGGAAGTATGTGTTTAGGGTATCAAGTAAAGGGGAACACGATATAAATTGTCTATAGCCGAATTTGTCATAGTCCATGAGCCATAGTGCAATACCAAATTTTATTTTTAAAAAAATAATAAAGCAACTTGCCCGACACTTATCAACCAATTTTTAATACAGATCAATATTGCAATAAATTATACAACGAAACACTTTTTCTTCTTTCTGTCAAGCAAACTTTACTAACTTGAATTTACGTAAACAAATCTACAATTTACAAAAGTTCCTTCCAGTGACAAAATTTGCGAGATTAATTTGCGGAAAAATTAATGGAAAAAGAATTAAAGTAAATTGACATAATAAAAAATATTAAATTAAAAGTTATTCAGAAAGGAACTGGAATTCTGAATATTATGAAATAAAAATTGTCTTGAATTTTGAAGGTTAGTAAAAAAAATTATTGGATAAAATTAAGGGCATAAAAAATTACTATATTATGAAAAATTTGTTTCGTTTTCACATAAAACCAATAATTAATAATAATAAATAAAAGTGTCATAAAACCGAGAAAAAATATCATTGTAGATTATGTACTTTAAAGCATATTTTTAAAATATTTAATAATGATGATTTCGTCGTTACAAACTCCATGATCTATTCCTCTTGGCAAGTTGAAAACACTTTGAGAAAAGCAGCTTGTATTAATCCAAACCTGTAGTGAAACCTGTGCCTGTGAAGAGTTTGAAATAACAGCAAAATTGTTCTAGCAGAATATCAATTTCATATGTCTTTCAAGAATAAATAATGATCATTTTTTTAATTGCTTTCAATTGTTCACGATCATTAATTTAAAAATTAACTCCTGCCAAATTTAATTAATTAGATTTTGAAATAGCAAAATTTTAGACTGATTAGAGTGATCGTTATATTTTTTAACGGATTAATTACAAACTTAGGTATATCTAAAATAAATTATAACCAAATGTTCTGCATTTTTTAGTTCTCACTGTCTGAATTTTACTCAAAACAGTATATGAGACCTCAGGAATAGATTGTGATCAAATTTAAACCAAAACACCGCGGTTCCTTTTATCTACCCCACCGATATACCATAAAATCCATCATTATTTTAGGCAGGTTTTTTACGTTTGCCCGGTCTGAAATTTTCTGAATACACTATTTAGGACCTCAGGAACATATTGTAATCAAAATTGAGCCGAAAAACCACGGGTTATTTTATTTACCCTGCCCATAGACGATAAATTTCATCATAATTTTGGAGAATATTTCCTGGCCTCAGATTTTCCAGAAACACCTGGGGAACATATTGTGTTCAAATTCGATCCAAAAGACCACAGGCCCTATACACCTTTTATCTACACACCTACTAAATTTTATTTTAGGGTTTATTATTGTTTCTAGTTTGAATTACATATATAGAGGGACAACAAACTTTTTAAGTGCTTAGGGCCTCTAAAGGACGTAATCCGGCCCTGTGTCTACTTTGTTTAATCGTTTCTACTGTAAAACCAGTAAATGAGGAACCAAAGATTCAGAAACCGTTAAAAATGAATTTCCGAAAAACATGCAAGTATTCTCTTCTGAAAATGAGATCTTCTATTAATAATTGTAAGCAAATAAGTTATTATATCACTTTAATATTTCTTATATTTAATGACTGAACACGTAATTCATCTGTATTTCATATAAACACCATTATTACTCTTGGTAATTTGAAACTGACGCTATAGGGAGATATCAATATTCTTCGAATGAATGAATTTCCTTAAAAAACACACAATTGTTTTTTATTGTGATAATTAGTCATTGATTACTTCTTGCAAATAGTTTTAGCTTTCAATATTAAATATATATTTAAAAAAGTTAAGAGCAAAATATTTTTATCTGGTATGCTTGTACATTTCCAACACACCATTACCAGTCAATAACATTTTAACATATGTGCATGACAACAAATGCATTTATTTACGTTAAGAAGTAATCTAGGAGCTGATAGAAAATATGAATATTTAATTACCTAACTCTAATCCTGACTTGGTCGTCTCCGTTAGCCTAGTGGTTGACGCACACGCCTTTGGTGTACATGATCTTGGGTTCGATTCCATGCAGAAGGGCATTGAAATTTGAACACATTACGGTTGTTTGGATTCCAACTTAAACTGTAGACACACGTTCCATATAACCTCGGTGCTGAAAAGGGACGGTAAACTGTAACAAACAAATAAATTTAATAATGTCTTTCATCACAAATTGCAAATTGTTTGTTTCTGATCACATTTGTCATCTACAGGACAATGTAATGAATGTAAAAATAAATATAGAAGCCTTTATCATTCCATCGCCAGTCAGACGATTACCTGAAGTAGAGACTAATTAGTTTTCTTTTCTCCTTTACCTAAGAATCTCGACAATTCCATCAATTTTCACACAAATGTGTTAAAAACTCTGTTATTATCCTTGTTAGTTACATCATTCATTGACTTTCCAACTAACGTTGAAACATCTTGCTTCTGGAAAAGCTAATGTGTTAATTTTTACACTGCATATCTGTGGCAAAGATCAAACAATACCGATATATTCTATATTTTCTTCCCTCCCTCAATTAGCTTAAACAGACGAGAGTTTATATTTCAATTTGCAAATTGAATTATTGCTACTCGTTATGAAAATGAATAGTTTACTGCACTGTTAGACTCTTCAAGATAAGATTCAAATACCGTACATATTTTAATTAAGAACATGAAAAAATCAATCCGTTCGAAAGAAGTTAATCACATGATTATTTTAAAAGAAGATTTTAATAACATCTAAACAATATTGTGATTTTAATAGCTCTGTTTTCAATCTCATAATTAACGAATAAAATCTACCAACACGTTTCAGATTTCTTTAAAATTCGTTGTAATAAATAATTAGTATGAAACAAAAGTTTGTTCATCATGTACGTTTAAGAAGTTTGTTTTCGGCTTTTACATCGATATTTATTTATGAATAAAGATATAATTACGAACATACATTTTTTAAGAAAAAATGTATTTAAACTCTCTTCCTTTCCTTTTAATGGGTTCTTTGGAAAAGATCCTGAATATTCCGATCCTTACTTCAATAACGTAATACTTAAAGTAAAATGTTTGAATCTCATAGTCAGTGGTGTAACTTACAACCCTGCAGACTCCGTGTTCCGGGGAGCCCTTATGCTAACGGGGTCTGAAAACGTTCGGTGGTTATTGAAGCATGTTCGAGTTATCACTTTTGCTGGGATAAAATAAAGTTATCCCAGTAGCAATAGTAATATTCATTTCTGACATAAATTATTGAATTTCTCCAAAACGGTCACGACTATAAATTTGTTGAAATAAACTGTGTTATATGCTTAGTCATTTCTAACACTATTAAACAGAATAAAGTGTAACAAATCATTCCAACGTAGCTTCAAAATGCCATCCGAGCTGCCGGATGACTGAAGGCATGTGCGTAGGGTTTGGATTTCATCCCTGATGAAACCAACTTTAGTTTTGATCCTCCATTGAATTTTCTCACTGATTTCACCAACTTAAGTTTAATGTGCTAACTATTGTTCAGCTTGAAATTACGTAAAGATTTTTTTTTTTAATTTGTGAAAGCAAATTATCGAATCAATTATGATCAAAGGAAATAGGTATTTGTAAAGTGTTCCATTACTTAACTAGCAACATGCTAAATAGTGTTTAGTGTTATGCTTAATTTTAACAATTGTTAGTGATAATGGCGGTACATCTTCTATAGTTTAACTGTCAAAGAATGTTAAACATCAAACAGTAAAGAAAATAACTTAATTCATAGCTATATCCTACTCTTAAAATTGGAGTCAAAGTCTTACTAAATAACTTGTACTGACAAGATTTGAATTTACTGAATGAATTCATAGTTAGTATGATGTTAGTTAGTCTTTAGGTTTGAAGCTAAGCAAAAGTTACGTCATAGCCTGGTTGCTTATTGGGTATAAAGTGAAATGAAATTTTTAGTTTCATGTCCCATAGTTATGTCATGTAGGCTAAAGGAGACGGTTGAGTATGAAGTACCAAAGATTATAAATTCAACAACCAAAACTGATAATGTTAGTATATGAACAAGTTATAACAAACATTTGTTTGGTGGTGTACCCCTTCATGGTCCAGCGGATACTCTTTTGCTCACACTATTCTGAATTTGAGATTTTTAAGGCTTTAGATATAAATCGAATAGTAGTTAGGATTCTACTTAAGAAGTAGGTCACACGGTGATGAAAATGAACGTAAAACTCTAATTAGCTAATTAATTTTATTCTACGATGGTGAAGGTTGGGAGTACTTCGTAAGGGAAATATTGCTTATTGTCATTTTAAAGGGCCATTTTGAACATATTTTGGTATTTCTGTATGAAACAACTTTAAACTGGGTATGATAACGATACTTTTCTGACCCAGATAAACTTTTAGTAAAATTTATATTTTAAGAAGTCCAATTAAAAAAATAATATTCTCAAAGATCATATATAGTAAACATCTTTTAGCTTTATGAACTACTTTAGCAATCGAGTGCGAATCAGCTCTTGCCTATTATTCTAATGCTGAAACTCGTGCTGACTCATCTTTAATGCATAGTTCATACATTGGGTTTCAGATCTTTGACTCAAGCGAGTATTCACATTCAGCATTTTATGAATATAAAATCAGAAATTGAAATATAATAGATATTATCCCCACTTCTTCCTTTAGAAACGCAATATTTGAAAACTCTTAAACATGTCTTTCTTTATCAATCCTAAATAGTTTACATACCAAATTTCACACCTTCAACTTAAGCACATCCTTACATTGAGAAATATCTGAATAAAAGTTCGAAAATTATCTCGTTTCTACCTTTAATAGCAGAATTTTCTAAACAATTTTATTTTTATTCTTTTAAATAAGGAGTTTATACTCGCTAACTTTAGAAGTTTGTTTGATACTATATTCTGGACAACAGAAATTTATATCCAATTTTACCTTCCGTTAGGATACATGTTTCAAAAAATCCTTTCTCATTCTTAGCTTCCTTTAGTAAGTTAATGTTCTGCCCAAGTTTCACATTTCCAGCTGTAGTTGTTTGTCCAGAGCTTTGATAGGTGAGTAAGCCAATTTGTATGTTCTATATAAGTATAGATTATATTAAATAATCAACAGAATATGTATTCCATCAATGTATGGTTTAATTTACGACGAATATCTTCAATCACAGTTTATCAAACACAACTAGGTTACTAAACAGAATAGGAATTTCCATCCAAACTCAGTATATTGAGGATATTATTGTACTGGAAAGAAGAAAAGGAATTATTTTTAAGTAGATAAATTTGAGTAAAATGCGTTACAAGATATCTTGTTATCCTTCCGAAGTAAAATTTTGAGTTACTACGCTTCCATGACTATTTGATTCCATTTGCATTTATTCATTTACATAGATTGGATAAAGCTAAGGAAATACTGTTCTCACGTCAGAGAACTGTCTCTCAGTGCTAGATGAGCTCCTATTCTTTCGGCCGGTATCCGGTATTACCACGCATGCTACTTTTACCTGGGCCATCTTATGTGACCTAAAGTTTTTACACTCTATAATTTTGAATGTAACATTTGATTATTGTTTAATATATTGTATGACTTAGCATTACTAAAATAAACTTTTTAAAAAATTATTTATCCATTTCTTCAATTGTTTTTAATTTAACAATTCCCTTATACTGATTTTAAGCATATTTCTGATATAAAAGTGAAGTGTCTGACACACAAAACAGAAATTGATATCAAGCACACTTTTATATGATTAATAGTACAATAATTGCTAACAATTCAAGACTACGAAGTCATTTGGGATTACAACTGCTATGTTGAATGTACTTCACTTTGGGTGATGATGCCTCCCAATCTTAACAACAAGATTGTATACTCATAAGCTGCATTCCTACCAAAGGGGATAATGTTATCGTACTTTGCAGTTTTCGTATAATTTAAGTCATGTAACATCTCTACTAATAGCTGGAATAGTTACACAAACTAAGCAATAGAAATGGAGAACGGAGTGGAAGGAAATTAGAATAATTTAAAGGCATTGTTCCGGTATTCAGTTGGAGCAACTGAAGACAAGTCCTGCAAAACCTCAGTCAAAATCTGAGTTTAGAATCTCCAAATTCCTAAGCAAGAACGGTAGCCACTAGCCTATGTCCATGCATCAGTAAAACTTTCATTATTATTCACCGTTATTAATCATCCGTGTTATTTAGTCTTTGGAGCGTAATCGTGGAAATAAACTGAAGATTTTATTTTCTAAAAGTATAGCTTATTAATCCTAAATACTTTTATCCGTTGAAGCTTATTTTTTTATATTATTTTAATTTATTTGTTCTTTTAGATACAGGACACAATTACAACTAATGCATTTACATATTTCATTTAGGCAGTTAGTGTCTTGCTTAAGGATAAAACCGGAAACAGATTTAACTTCCAATAAAACATAAAAAAAAGAAAGAAAGACTGCTACTTCAAGATAAAAAGTGGCTTTCAACTGTTTTCACCTTCTTTTCCCTAAGGAGAAGAATTTTGACATTGAAATCACAGACACGAACTGGTGTTAATCTACTACTGTTTCCCCTTCTTCACAGGTCAAGCAAATCACTTCACTTCAAACTTGCTTCCTCGCTACTCCTTGCCGAATGTTACGGTTTGCTGATCACAGCTCTTGCCACTTACAGCAATACGATTTATTAACGCAGAACCTGTTTCCAAATGCCATTAAAAAAAAAAAAAAAAAAGCAAAGCTTTCTGTTTGTCAAACCCTGATTACACATGAATCAAAACAGAATACTTCATGATTTTTATTTATTACTAGCTGAAATGTCCGTTTTTTTTTTCCATGGGAAGAATAGGTTTATAGGAAATATTTGAACCCTGTCCCTTTTTGAACATTTATTCCAATAAAAGTGTAATGATAAAAAATACAGAAGATACTTTACTTTTGGCATAAATATTGAAATACATTACCTCACAGAATACGTCTTTAACCAATTTGATATGAATAAAAAACGCGCTTCAAGTAGGTACTAACTATCTTCCAAAATAGATTTCAAAAATGTTAGATGTTTTCCTGCCCCGAATCACAAATCTCAATCATTTTTGACATTGTATTTTCCACCTCTCGCCCTCTCTTCCAATGGGGACGAACTTAGACTTAAACGACATTGGGAGCATCACTGTTCATTTCAGCACCGAAAACTATAGATTGCACACTGATATAAGTCATTTTACATTATTTTTACGTCACTTCTATCAACTCCAACCGTTTGGGGTGTCTCATTCTCACAGTACTTTTTCTAGATTGAACGTCATTTGTCTACCATGTTTGGTTACAATTGCTCCAGATGTTTCGGAGTTACGCTGGAATATACATTCATACACATGTATTCAAATACTTATAGGCCTATACAGTCTTTGGCGTTGCTCCTGTGCATTCCTAATGCATCTGACATTCTCATTCTTTCCTGAACTTGCGATTAAATGTCATCGCGATTGTAACCTAATAGCTAGATGAGCCCAAACTAAGCATTCGACACTACTTTCAATCATTTGAGACATTTTACTTTTCACCATTCTCACCCCGATGCCGACGGGGGCTGAACTTGAACTTTAACGCTTTCGGAAGTGTAATTATTAATCTCAGCGACATGGAAAACTATGAATTGGACATTAATATCGGTCGTTTCCGATTAATTTCACATGTGCTGATGGAGGTTAAACTTAGAATTAAATGCTAAATGGAGAGTCACCAATCAACCTAAAGACCCCGAAAACTATGTATTCGGTGCTAATTTTAGTCGCCTGTGATTATTTCTTTCCTGTCACCATTTTCACCCAGGCCAGGGGTACTAGCGGGGGTTGAATCTAGATTTAAAGGGCATCACGAGTATCACTATTCATTTCAGGACCCCGAAATTTATGGACTCTATACTAATATAGGTTGTTTTCTATCATTTTATGTATTATCCCTCTCCACTCTCCCTATGTGTGCTAGGGGATCTTACCTCTACTGCAGGCTGAATTTGAACTTAAAGGTTATAGGAACTGCCACCAGCCAACTTAGGGACCCCGACAAGTATGGATTCGACACTAATATCGGTCATTCTTTGTATTGTCTGTCAATCCCGCTCTCTCCTGGGAGTGCTAGAGGGGTTTTGCACTCACCGAGGGATGAACTTGGAATTAAAAGGGGTCAGTACTGCCACTAACTAACTTAGCGACACCGAAAACTAGTGATTTCACAACAATATCGGCCGTTTTCAATATTTTTACATATCATTATTTCATCTCCCCCCGAAATTGAACTTAAAAGGCATCGGGGATGTCACTATTTATCTTCCGACCCCGAAAACTATGGATTTGACACTAACATCGATCATTTTATATTATTTTTATGTCACTGTTTCCCCCTTCCTTAGGAATATTAATGGGGGATAAGTTTGGATTTAAAGGACATCGGAAGTGTCACTGGTCATTTCAGCAACTCCGAAAATTTAAATTCGACACTAATATTAGCTATATTCGATCATTCTTGTATGTATCTCCTTCTTCTCTCCCTAGTGTGCAAGAGTATCTTACCTCCCTGCCCCCTGGGGGGCTGAACTTGAACTTAAAGGGCATTAAAACTGTCACCAATCAGCTTACGGATCCCGAAAACTATGGATTGGACACTAACATCGAGGTTTCCATCATATTTGTTTCCCCTTTAAGTGTTCCCTGGGCGTCTTAACCCGGCGATAACCTTTTCCAGACTGTAAGTAATGTATGTACCAAGTTTGGTTAAAATTACTCCAGGCGTCCCAAACGAAGTATTTAAATTTTCAACAATTACAAGGGTGGGCTGATAAGTTCTCGGCCCGACCCAGAAGGACTTAAGCTGCAGGCATGAAAGTGTGAGGCTATTCAACATAGTCCCCTCGAAGGTCAACACACTTGGCACTTCCATACTGCAACTTCTCCAACCCCTCAAAAAAAAAAAAAAAAAAAAAAAAAAAAAGGATTCTCAAGGTCTGCAAAAAACTGTTCCGCAGCTGTTATCACCTCTTCATCACTGTCAAATTTCTGTCCTTTCAGTGCTGTCTTGAGTTTTGGAAACAGATAATAATCAGAGGGGGCAAGATCTGGCGAGTAAGGTGTGTGGTCAATGCACTGAAACCCTAGGTCCCTCAGAAAATCCACTGTTCTTCCAGCCATGTGGACGGGAGCATTGTCCTGCAAGAACAAGACACCTCGTGTCAACTTTCCCCGGCGCTTTTCTTTAATAGCGTCCTTTACCTTAGCCAGCAGACTGCAGTAATACACTGCAGTTATGGCTTGGCCCTTTGGAAGGTAGCCTGAGAGAAACACATTATCCTTATCCCAGAATATTGAGGCAACCACCTTCCCTGCGGATTTTTGTGTTTTGAATTTTTTGGGCCTTGGAGATCCTGAGTAGCGCCACTCGCATGACTGCTGTTTGGTTTCAGGATCAAAGTAATGCAACCACGTTTCATCCTGGGTAACAAGCCGATTCAAAAAATTGTCCTTGGAGTTCGCAAAATGCTGTAAAATCACCTGCAATGATCTCACACGTTCGCGTTTCTGATCCGCGTTCAAACATTTCGGAATCCATTTAGCAGAAAGCTTGCGCATGTCCAACTCATCATGGATTATTGACCCAACACGTTCTTTGGATATGTGCACTTTGTCAGCTATCTCCTGAAGCGAAATCCGTTTATTGCTCAAAATCAGGTCATGAATCTGGTCCACTTTTTCCGGAGTTGACTCTGACACTGACCTGCCACACCTCTCACTATTTTCTGTTGAAAATTCACCACGCTTGAAGTTCGTACATCATTTCTTCACAGTGGAGTATGAAGGGCACTGTCCATCCAATGTGTCTAGCATGCAACCATGGATCTCCTTGGGCGATTTCTGTTGCAGGAAGAAGAACTTCATTACATCTCGCAACTCCCCTTTGGTGAATTTGACATCTGGCTCCGCCATGGTTCATTCAATTACCTGTAAAATAAAAACCGTTCACGGTAGAATCGTAAAATTTGGTACTTAAACATATAAAAGATCAACATTTCACATGACATCAATTACATCAGGGTAGTACATTCGGAAGGGGGTCGGGCCGAGAACTTATCAGCCAACCCTCGTAGGTCCACAACAAATGCCATAGATACGAGAATATTGTTAAATTATCTGAAGAGTACATCGAATTCGTGCATGAAAATATTTGTTTTTATTTTTCCATTCCATTTTCCAAGTAGTTGTTGAATATGAGACTCTTTTAAATGAAAGAACTTGCTACTTTATTTCAAAATTTATATTTCACTTTAAAGCAGTTTTCTGTGAACGATAAGCACTATTCCTAGGTATACATACTTAAGTATAAACAAATACTATTTCTTTCTTCAGATGCTTGTACTAAAGTAGTAGTAATACTGGATGCATCATTGTAGAATGATAGATAGAAGACTTGACAATATAGAATAAGGCCAATATTGCAAGATATAATCTATAGGTCAATAGGTCAATATTTCGTTTCTCAAACTTTTTCAAGTGGGGACAACTTTCATTTCTCAGAACTTTCTATTGTCTTTCCCGTTCAAAAATTAATGTGTGTATATATTCAGCACATACCAGTTTGTATTTACAGTTTGGAATCAGAATATGCTTAATTTATGTTATATTAGATGAAATACCCATTCTTCGCACGGGAAGCATGGCATTATTCTTTAAGAAAAAAATAAACTCTTTTCTTCCCCTTAAAATACACGACAAAAACCTATATCTGTCCAAGTGCGAATTATGTTTAAAAAATCACTTCAAATGGTTCACCCATTCTTTGGTAATGATGAGACAGACAATCTCCAAGTCATTTTTACACATTGAGAAAAAAATACAAATTGGCTCCCTTCTTCCGTTTATAGCGGTATTTCCGGAAACATTAGGACACATGCCCATTTGTATTGAATAAGCGGCTTAAATATCAAATTCCATTATGTCTCTAACCTTAAGGAAATTCGAGATATGATCATCTTATTATAATATTTACAACCTCATCCTTTTTCTTTCTCTCAATGGGAAATATCCGAAAATATTGAAAAAATAAAATGAAATTTCAAGTTTTACGTCCCAGGGTTGTGCCTCGAGGATAAACGAGACAGTGCTGATGAGAATGAATGAAATGATGGAATGAAGAAACTGAGACAAAACGGGAGAATGCCGAGAAAATTCACGACACAGTGTTTATCAACCGTGAGCTGGGATCGAATCAAGTACCTGACGCACCAGAGGTGATCGTTTTACCACTGAGCCACAGCCGCCCGCTGAAATGCGTCGCAAATGATTTTAAATTGGAATTTCAATGATCAAATTCCTTGTTTCTAAACTTAAGGGATCTCGATTAGGATTAGGCTACCGGGTTTTCGGCAACTATGGCCAAGTTAACTCATCAGGTATGAGGGATGACGTACTAAGTGATCGCACTATCCGGGGAATTGGAGAAGATAGAAATGAGATCATCATGTTAGACACCATCCAGGCATTTGCCTGATGTAAATGAGGAAAACCACACTTAGAATAAATAGCTAGCCTGAAAAAGCTCTTACACTTTTTTGACAGGATGTCCCCACCAAGAATTGATCCCGGGACCGGAAGGTGAGAGCGTTAGTGGCTACGTTATGGATTTCTTGATTTCGAGATATGTCCATCTTATTATAAAAATTGCAATTTCCATTCTTTTTAATTCACGCCCTTTTCTTCTCTTCTAACAGTAAGAGAGACGTTAAAAAAAACGCATAAACATGTTTGATTATTTTAAATGAAAGTCTAAATACCAAACGTCATGCTCCTAAACTTAAGAGACTTCGAGATATGGTCATAATATAACAATTGCAAATGTTACTCTTTTTCCTTCCTGCATATTTTTCTATCCATGGAAAATACGAGAAAGAAACGCTTAAAACCTCTTTAATTATTTTAAATGAGAAGTTCCAGTGCGAAATTTCATGTCTCTAAACCATACTAGAATCAGGGATATGAACGTTTTACTATAATAATTTCCCAATTTGTAAATGCATTTTCTACGCACAACATAAACATACATGATGGATTTGGATACTTCAAAATCAGTAATATAAGAAAATGAAGTGAGACGATTATGAGAGAAAATATAAATTTGCAGATAGTTCAACAATGATTAATAGAATTAAATAAACTCACTTTTAGGTGTTCTATCTGTGTATTTACTTTATTTTAATCTACGTTTCAAAAGCACTGACTACGTTCATTGTCAGAGTTATACTAATTTGAGAAATTGTTGTACAATTATTGTAATATGTATTTTAATTTGTAATATGTAATATGTATTTTACATATACATATACATATACATTTACATTTACATATACATGTAATATGTATGCATTAATTTGTAATATGTATTTTACATATAACTGTTATAATTTTACATATCAAATTTTAACCAACCATTCTTATAATTCACAGTTTCCGCCGGCTATAATTCTATGGTAACCGTTGACTTCCGTTGGTCAATTAACACATAGTCAATTTGATTATTCACACTACTTTTAGGCAAACACGGAATGTGTTTGCATACCATAGGACTTCGTAACAGGGATAAGTATGGTATATGAAAGCTTACATAAGGTCGAGTAGCCAAATATTTCTTTGTTATACCTCCATTGGTGTACTTACTGGTACCTACTTAGTACAGAACATCATAAAAAGATTCTGCTATCACTTTCAAGTCACCTGCTGCAAATTAAAATATTCTTAAAATAGTGTAAGCAAAACAACTCTTATAAATATTAATCAGTGTTACAATCTCGGCAACATGTTAGATAAACTTTCTTAGCTCAATTTGGCATCTCTTCATAGGATGTTATTTGTCCTGTAGACTAATAAGTGCATTTTTAAATATAATAGATACATACATTAGGATTTTAACCATTACTGGAATTTTACCATCAAACTTAGTCATTATTTGAAAACATATATTTCTGTATCTTGTTCCTCCGTATGTCTGAAAAGATATAGTAAGTAATGATCAATTTTAGTACAGCTTCTCTCTATGTTAATAACAAGTACAAAATAAGTTTGTTTACTCGAAGTTATTGAAAAATGTATTCAATATAGCCAGAGAATATGTACGCCTGCTGATGAAATGTAAAATGGGCATCTTCTGAGATAATACTTTTATTGTGGAAAAATAGTTCGAAGTGCGTTAGAGTAGTATTGATAATAAATGACAAAATAAATCACACGGTAGTTACTGTGGCTAAGATCAGTTAGCGTTAATAAGCTCAATGATACAGCACACACTTCTTTAGCACATCCAAACTGGTATTATCTGATAGGCTTAGTGAATCAACATCAAACAAAAATTTTACCCAGAGCCAGTGTTTCTTCTCATTTCATAATCATTCATTGACAAGAGTTAATTTCCTCATCCTGTACAGTATGTGGTCTTACTGTACTGGGCTTGTCACAACAAGTGCAGAAATAAATGTGAAGTAAAACATGTATATTGTAAGCATAAATACCGTGTAAACTAAGTGAATGTAAATACGTTGTTCGGTATGTACCTTTTAAAATATTTCAACACTAGTATCGTTTACAACTTACTGCATATTACAGTAGCAGTTTATGCCTATAAAGTACGGATCCTCACTTTGTCGTTGTATGAACTGCTTAATTATTATTCATTTTCTCACCATTACTGTTATTTTTCAATGTGGTTGTTCCGCAAAATAACAAAAACTCTGAAACATTTACAATTTCTATTTCTTCCATAACAATAATGGTATATGATAATTCTCACACATAATACTCTATAGAATTATTTTCCGAGGGAATGATATATAAGACTTCCTTACATATACGGCTGTATATGGAGAAGCATATATGTATGTGTGTGTGTAAATTCATGAAGACTTTCCGCCCTCAAAGATCCGGTTTGCTTCGAGCAAAATTGCGTCACTATGACCTGGCATTTGCTTCTTTTTACTTAAAACAAATATAGTTTACGAACCAGGACACGCATTGTTAAATATTTAGATTTGTCTGCAGAGCAATTAAGAACGATATGTACTACGTACACAAAAGGAAATATCTTTTCAATATACATGCTTGCTTTGTCTCTCTTATCATAGAATATTCGACTACTAATTATTAATTAACTCTAAGGCTTAGCCGCTTAGGAAGTCTGCAGATTCATCACCACGGAAACAGAACTCACCATTAGATTCTATTTCGTATGAAGCTAACTCCAGTCTGGGTTATTACTATCCTATTGTATCCTGCCATCTTCTTTGTTAAAAGTTCATGTCAAATTGCAGTGATTTCAGAATTTTTCCTGGGAGGGGGAGTTTTCATTTTTTTTTTCAGAATTAGCTAGGATGTTTCCGTTTTCATTCTAAACCATATTCAATCTGGGTTGACATTCCTGTCTCAGTCCACTTACACCATTTCCCTACAGTTTTGTTTTGCTATTTTCATTTTATTCTATTTCCGCAATCTTACGTTTCATGCATTCTTCTTACTTCTTGCGCACTTTTCATTCACTCTTCTTGAACGAATTATTTTCAGCTCAGAATACTGAGTGCCTTCTTTCTGTTTACAAGTAGTATTTGCATCATTGTTAGTAATATGTGTCAGCAAACATTAAACAAAATACAGTTGCGTCATTTTAGATTTTGCCAGCGGAGCAGGATTTACACTGACGTAAGAATTCCACGTTTTCATTAGTGTTATTAGTACATACAATTCATTTATTCTCAAATTCAAGGGAGAAATTTCCTCCTTGCCCTCCCCATATAACGCCACTGATACAGTCCGTTACTTAATAATGTATTTTGGGGGATAGAAAAGAGAAGAAAAGAAAGAAGAAAAGTAAAATAAACAATCTTTATTAGTATAAATAAAAATTATTAATTTCGTATTGCAACGGACGACACGCTTTTTAATGCCATAAAATCTTCGTTTTTTTGATTTTCTCTAAAAGTACATGTGAGTATTTACCCTTAAAGGCATCTCATTTGCTCAGCTCTGTGTCATCTAGAAATCGATATACAGTTTCATTTCAACATTATGTTATGGTTAATCGAAAATTTAACAACTTTTAGCGTTAATTACAGCTTCGAGCTATATGTTATTCAGGCGCGCATTCAGAATTTTTTTGTTGGGAGATGCCCAATACTACAAGCCACTACATCTATGTAGTATTGAATGGGTATTATTCTGCATCCGAAAAGACGATAAGCAATTGTAAAATACTGGCACTTATATTTTCAGAAAAAAATGATAGAACTAATATAGATTGTTTTTATAAGAGAAAGAAAAAATTAAATTAAATTAAATTAAATCTTTGAGTTTTACGTCCCATGGTTATGCCGGTTAAGCTAAAGGAGACGGTGATGATGAGTAACGGATGAAATGGTGGAATGAAGAAAGTGGGAGAAAACGGAAGAGCCACGAGGAAACCCACGCACACGGTGTTTGTTCACCACAAAGTTCACTTGGCAGGGGCTGGGATCGAACCCTGGACCCCAAGCACCAGAGGTAGGGAGAGCCACCGCAGCCCCTATAAGAGAAAGAGTACAGGTGAAGTGTAAGATCAAATTTCTATGCTACATCAATCATTTCCCTGTTAAACAAGTGTAGTTTTATTAAGAAAGTGTACAAATGTGTGTGTTACAAAATCTTTTGGAGGGTCCGGACCAGGTTGACCGCCCACAACCAGGTAGTGTGATCCTTATCTCATTAAAGATATTGTGTACTCTAATCTCGCTAGTGTCATAATGAGAAGCTTGATGAGGGAAATTTTAGTATCAATTTCACTTTAGTAGATGGCGTGATTATCGTATAGTATCAATGTTTAGACTTACAAAGAAATTCCTTTTTGTCGATCTTCTGAAAAGTTACACATGAGCTTTTAACCTCGTCCATTTTGTGTTGTTCAGATTTATTAGATCTGTCAATTGGAATACGCCTCATCTTTGTACATTTTTGTCCTATTAAACTCCAATACAGTAATATTAACTATTCTGTCAGGCTTTGTTTCCATATTGTCAAAGCTAAACACAAGAACATACCGAAAAGGCTATGTGATAAAATTATATAAAAACACAATCACGTAACAGTTTCAACATACTAACTGTGTCTTCATCAGACTTCCACTTCTTCTCAGTCTGATGAAGACACAGTTAGTGTGTTTAAACTGTTACGTGACTGTGTTGTACATATTTTTATCACATAGCTTTGCTCAGTGTGTTGATGTAATTAGTTTTTTGACAGCAATAGACTGTTGTAGAATTATTCCAAATGTGTCCTCGACAAATTATAGACATTTTAAGCACTAAACTGAAAATTAGAAGATTACAGTGCAATGTTGAGGAAAAAAGTGCGAAATAATGGAAAACCTAAAAAGTAGATTTTAAGATAATAATGTCACAAATTAATAAATCTTTGAAACTTAAATAGGTACCATTTTGTTCTGCCCTCCCCACATTAGAGGCTTTGTAGGCCTGTTACTTATGCAACTGTGTAGAACATCATTGGTTCTGGGAAGTAAGAGTGATTTGTCCCTTCTTCTTTATATTTAAGTTTTTATTCTTAGATTGATCTTAAATAACTGTCTGATGAAGGCGATTGCCGAACTTGTCCCACAAGTGTTATTATATTTAGTGCTTTGGTCATTTATGTTTTATTACTAGCTGTTCAATATTTTCAAATCTATAGTGAACCATATAGAAATTTAACTACGAAACTTTAGATTTATCTTGAAGTTTCAAGTCTGTTATGTTGCATGAAGAAATACGTATTAAGCATAGTTCAACGTTTGCCTGTGCGAGTAATTAGCGTTTTCAGTAGGAGGCTAAATATCGCGAGGTAGATTTTAGCGTTTTCGAACTTCACCTCGGTCATTAGTGCTTCGATGAATTTGTGTCTCCTGTCCTTGCATTCTGAAAGCAACTAAAACGAAACAACAGGAAAATTAAGGAAATAGTAGGCACAAGGAAATGAAGAAAGCAGTGCGTGCCTGTTTCTAAGTAGGAGATCTCGGTCTGTCACTCTACAGCTGGTTATCTATTCGAATTCTTTCATTTTTAGAAGTGTCCTTGACTTTGAGGAGGTTAATTGCGTGGCACATTTATATATAGGATACATAGCTTTGCTCAGTGTGTTGATATAATTAGTTTTTTGACAGTAATAGACTATTGTAGAATTATTCCAATATCTAGACAGTGTCCTCGATACCCAACTCGTCCATTTAGTTTTATTTTCAGTGTAAAATGGCTTTACAAATTGTATCTGTAATCATGTTTGGTAATGTTAATAAGTAAATATTGTGAACATTTAAAAGAAATATATATAGAAAATAATAAATTTGAACTTCCCATGAAGTATCACATATGTATACATACTCATCATTTTGATTTTTAAGTAATTCAGCGGTTTATCACGTTCGATACTCACCAAAACATATAGCAGGAAAACTACATTCGCTTTTTCCTTTGCTGGCACGCAATCGTGTAGCAAATTTTCATTTTCTGTCACCGCCTTCATCGCACGTGTTTGTGAACTGTTGACCAAGCCGTTGGCTCGTGTTCATGTTAATTGGAAGGACACCAAAACAAACTTTCTTCGGCATAAATTTGACTTCTTTCTTTTACCTGACGCTTCCTTTGGGCAAGAGCTTTGCAATGTCCAAGAACAGGATAGCCTCGAAGCGAAAGGATACTTCGAGAAATCCTTTTCATTCTATGAAGAGAAAGGAAAGAAAAAGTCAAAAACGTCTGAAACTACTAATTGAAATATCTTGGCAGACGTTTTGTAGGATAATGTCGGTATTCTGCTTCTTGTGTTACTAACCCCAAGCTAGAAACCTGCCAGAAACGAAGGTAGTAGGAACAGAATGAGATTTATTTAAGGCTTTAAAAGCTATTCTATAGGACTAAGTAGATTGATACAAAAACTTCATAAACTAAACTTAGTTCTATGGAAAAATCAATTTCAAAAGTTAGATCAGCTCTGTCCTCTGGTTTAATTGCTAGTTTGCAAGACTTTGATTTACATGATTCCGGGTTCGATCCCAGTTGGGAGAAAGTTGAAATTTGAACAGGTGTTAGAATTCCGCCTTACATCGTAGGGGCACTCTCATACAGCCTCGATGGTGAAAAGGGACGATAAATTTCAACAAACAAACAAACAATAAGCTCTGTGTAAAATGACTTTAAAAGAAGTAACGTTACAAAAAGTTAACATGTTATAAAACCCTATAATTTGTTTGTTGTCATAACACCCTTGTTTAGTTAAAGCTTAGTAATGGAAGTTGCAGAAGACATTATAGTGGACTGGGATACATGTGAACTAAACCAGTGTTGCCACACTTGGTACAATTGTACCAAATTCTGCCCTTTGTATCATTCATCGGCCCGTTGGTACCACGCTGGCATTTTCAGCTCCTTTTATGAAAAAGTTGGTACGATTCTACCCAATTCAGCACCATTTAACAAAGTCACATTTTTAAAAGTTGTGTTTCCGTATGTGTATTATGTGTACCGGTATATGTGTTGCACTAGTTAGAAACAAAAGATACCATTGTGACTTAAAATTATTAATAACTAGCAGCGTTCTCCCCGCTTCGCTGCGGTCACCCCGGAACGCAATAAACTTTGTTACTTAGATAATTTTTACTTTTTCGCTTTCAAGTGATATGATAAAAACCATAGAAGATTGCAGTAAATGTTAACATTATATCGCCTGTCATTTATGTTAACCCGCCCCGCTTCGCTGCGGTCACCCCGGAACGCAATAAACTTTGTTACTTAGATAATTTTTACTTTTTCGCTTTCAAGTGATATGATAAAAACCATAGTAGATTGCACTAATGTTAACATTATATCGCCTGTCATTTATGTTAACCCGCCGAGTGACACGGTCATGCGGGTTGCATATAAATACGTTTATTTTTACCTATGATGAACTAACAAAGGATTTGTACGTTATGGACACTTGAATGGTCAATTATCTCAAGACACTGGTAATTGAAAATTAAAGTGATATGATAAAAACCATCTAGGGTCCAAATCCTAATAACCCCCCAAAAATGAAAGAAATTGGTTCAGCCGTATTAGCGTGATGAGGGAACAAAGGATTTGTACGTTCTCTTTTATATATATAGATAGATGTGTTGTTATGTCTTCCAGGAAAGGTCCTAGGACTCTGGGCCGGCTTTACATTTTTTACAAATGTCAGTTTATTTATTTTAGATTCTTCTTACAGTCTTTATTCTCTTTCGGTCATGAAATAAGCGAGAATAAGGTGCAATCATTTATATTTTAATATTTTATTATAACGTACTATTTACACACGAACTCAGAGATGATTAATTTGTTCCTCGTTTCATGTATTTTTTTCATATATGGCCATAATACCGTTTTGATTTATTGGTCACTTTGAAATAGAGGCGCATTTGGTTTCCGTACAATACATACCGAAGATTGCTGCCTTTGTTATACTTCCTACGTGGGGGAAAAGTTTCATCTACTTCCACGGTTGTTCGGGACCCTCCTATTTGGATGGTTTTAAAAATAAATTTTAAAAGAGGGCACTTTGTTGATTTGGACTCCTGAAAGGGGGAGAGTGTTCTATAACTTTCCTCTTTTAATTTCGTGTTATAGTCATGTACTACACTGGTATAAAACGATGAATTCAGCCCTTTTTGTTTCAATTTGGTACTATTTTTCAGCCTACTTCACAGCTACGATTGTGGCAACACTGAATTAAACTGCTTGTGAAGGAAATACAGGAGGTTCCTTCTCAAAGTATCGCTCTTTCTGGCTAGCCAATCATAAAAGAAGTATAATCATTTTTCTTCTTAATTTGTTCACTGCTTTATTTTTCAATTAAACATCTCTGATTCCCACTGAACATTCTAATTCACTTTCGTTCTAAAATTCTCCTACAAAGTTCTATATTAAACTTGAAAATTGCAATCATGTTTTATTTATTAAAACTAGGTAATAATGTTTTTACTACAAGGACCAAAACAGGTCGAAGCAAGTTGATGAATATGAAAATGTTCCATCATCCTTCATTTTATAGTAAATTATTAAAATCCATTTCGTACTGGGATATTTTTTACCGGAAAGCAGGTATTTTCACGTAACTACCTGTCTCTGTTACCAGAATTATCGAAGTTTAGTTAATTATATCTGTTTTATTCGTTTTAATTACATTCAAAATGTTGTAAAGTAATTCCCAAATAAGACAATTAGTTTAGTTAAAATTAAGGGAAATTTTTGTAATTCTCCAACAGTTTTTTTTTTTTTCATTATTTTGGTCGCTGTCACTAGAGAAAAGAAGTATTTACGTATTTTCTTCCAAAATTATCTGTTCTATTACCAATAACAAGGTAAAGTTTCGTAAACAACGAATCTATAGTTCAGAACATACATAAGCCTATACAAGTTGAAATACTTATTCTTGGCACGGGAAGGATAGGATTTATACATTATATATATAATATTTGAAGGTTAAGAACTGAGCGAAATTAATAAGGAAGTGTCTTAGGTGTTGCCTCTGTCGATATGAGTGTAATATATAAGTAACGAAGAGCAATGCCTTTGGCAGTCCCCATTTCAATATGAGTGTAATAAATATCGAACCTGGGCCGGCTGACATGTCTCTTCTTTCCTAAACTTGAGCTCAAATGTCGTTAGCATTGTCATCATCAGCTTAGCGATACCGAAAACTATGGTTTTGACACTAATATCAGTCATTTTGAGCAAGTTATTTTTCCAGAATCCACATGACGATGGCGGCTAAAGTTGGTCCTGAACAGAATCGTGAGTCTTACTATTTACCTTAGCGACCCCAAAAATTATGAATTTCATGCCGTATGGACATGTTATTTTTCAAGCCCTCCAACTCCCATGACGATAGGGGTTAAAGTTAGACTCGAACGGCGTCAAGAGTGTTTCTATTCATCTCAGCAAGACTATAAATTTGACAGTAATATACGGTATTCTGGGTATTTATCATTTTCCTTTATACCTATACAGGAGGGGTCTTTTTGCCGGACGCTGAGAGCGCTGAGAATAATAGTGGGTTGTGGTGGGAATACGGCGGCGAAGAAGGTATCGATCAATAGCCATATATGTACCATATTCAGTAGTCGCAATGGCATGGCGCGGCGAACACCGTACATTTGTTGTGGGGGAATATATTCTTAATGGTGATTCTCTGATTACTACTTAGCGGGCATTTCGCATTCAGTTCGGAGTTGGCTGACATGATTCTGTTAAGGATAGAAAAAAAAACTATTCAAGTTTGGGTATCAATCTGTAGAGCAACAAGTTATGCACTGAGAAAAAATCGCCTGTACAACCTCCGAGGGCAACAACGCCGGAAAATATGGCGCATGTGAGAGGGTCCATCCAGCAGCTTTCAAAGCGGGATGGTATTTTTGTATACTTTTTGATACAGAATTCTTGCCAAAATTGACTGAGAAAAGACCACAAATGCCAAATGGCAATTACATCGTCCACATGGACAATGCACCGCTGCACCATGCTAATGTTGTGACCTCATTCTTGGCTGACCACGATATTGAACTTCCGCCACACCCATCCTAATCACCAGATTTAGCCGTGAGTAAATCCTGGTTGTTTCCAAACCTCAAGGACTCTCTTCGTGGACGACATTTTGCCAGTAGATCATACCTGGGAAGTGCTATTTTCCAGTATCTGAAACATATCCCCAAAGATGACTATATCACATGCCATACAAAATGAGCGGAGTGACGACAACTGTGTATCAATAATAAGGGAGAGCTTGTTGAGAAGTAGATATAGGTTACTTTCCTGCGTTTCCTTGTTTTTGGAAATTGGAACGAAATGTCATGTACTTTTAGTGTACACCTCATACTTGTACATTTTTCGGGTTTCTATGTAATGAAAAAGTTGATTTGTACTTCTATAAATATACTCGTAGATGGTTTAAATCTATCCATTAGGTTTCCAACACGCGCATGAAAAACGGAGATATTTGTAGACTCTTCTAAACTAGCCTCAACTATTATTACACAACAGGAACATTAAATCACCTATATCAGTAGTGTATTCTATAGATGTAAAGGAAATATGGTATGACTGTGTTTTTAGATGTGAAGCATTATTAAAAATAGTGTTAGCAAATTTGTGGAGGTTTGAAGATGATTGCTTTATTTCTAGGATTGCAGGGATAACTGAGAAAATAGTGTTATTTTATCAGTTTCTGGTACAGTAGAGCAATCGAGTAATACTATATTGTGAAAGACTGACTCTGAGAAAAACGTATATACCAGGACATCATAATGCGAAGTATATTGAATTAGTAAATTTTCAGAAAGTACTACTTGCTACTTTATCTACATATAAAATTAAACCTAATAAAGGAAACGTTAGAGCTATGGACAGCTCGGATGAAAATTTACTTCGTACATTTTCATCTAGTTCCCCCAGGATTTAGGAGCTCCGAGGTACAACTTAAAAAATAAGTTCCAAAATGGTATTAAGAAAAATGGAAAGAGGTATCAGGGTAGATGGGATCCTTACATGATGGGTAACTACTTAGATGGGATCCTCACGTGATGGTATTTACTTAGAGAAAGTGAGCATATACATTTTAAGACATTTGTCACTTTTAAAATGCTTTGAATATTAGCTACATATTTTGGTTCAGTTATATGCTACAAATATTATTAAGAACATTAATTCTTAGATTTTTTATAATTATAAAAAATACAATTTCTAAAACGGACTGCTTAAAGTATTAAATAGAAATTGAGATATCTATCAAAATTGTAATTCCAACCGACATTTCAATTTTTAGAATATTAAACCAAGTTTAAGCAACTGTAATATATATGTATATTGTATATGTATGTATGTATATTGAGTCGTATTCAAGTCAAAGATTAACTTTGTGCAGGGAACATTAGTTCTGCCTTAACTTACCTGCAAAATGAATATATTGTAGTTTTAACAAGGTGCCATAGATAAATAAGTATATTAATGAAGTAATTAAAATTGTATATCAGCAACATTAATTAGTTTGTAGTTTTTGCCAAAGCCCAGCTCACTTCTGTAACACAAATACTTTACTTGTTAGTAACTTTTTATTGTCACTTTTCGATTCAGGAGGGCAGATTTAGTTAAAATAACCTACTTTCGTCCATGTAGCAGACAAAATGTTTAAAATTGTTGACTAGTGTAATCTTTTTTCCAGTTAAATTTTCAATATGGAGGATATAAGGATATAAGATGGTTAATGCATAGCTGGATATTCATTCAAAAGAAATATGCAATAGAACACATGCTTTTGAAACTGTAGTTTGAAATATCTTTTAAACAAATTACGTGTAGAACTAAACACCTAGTTTATTCGTTAATTAACATTGTTATAGTAATGTGTCTATGATAGGGTTGCCATATTTCAAAAACGAAAATCCAGAACGTTACTAAATTATGAGAATCTTTGAAATGTTTAAAATAAAAAGAAGTGTTCTATACTAATTTACTTTCTTCCATTAGATAGAGTTGTTCAAACATTAGGTAATCATCTCAGGATCTGTTACGTTTCGTGTATTTCAGAGTTTGATTTAGCTCACTCAATGTATGATGTTTCTTTTCACACGTTTTGTCTGTTCGTATTATTATTATTATTATTATTATTATTATTATTATTATTATTATTATTATTATTATTATTATTATTATTATTATTATTATTATTATAACGATTAATTCATTGGCAATATATTCTGGCGGCGTTTGTTATATTCCCTGGCAAGCAAAGTATAGCATTTCCTTCCTTTCTTCTTCGCCGAAATCCGGGACATTTAAGCGTCCCGAGAAATATTTTCGGGACGCAGATCTCGATTTCGTGACGGTCCCGGATTTTCCCCGATGTATGAAGTTTTAACAACAATGGAAATCGTTAAAATTGTTGATCTATAATATATATCTACTTTGTACACTTAGTAAATCGGTAACAGGATTTTCAACTTAATTACCACTTGGAAAACACTGCAAGACAAATAATAGCCTTTCGTCGGAAAAAGCAAACTTTCCAGCAGTGTTCACTTGAATGTCACCAAAGGATAAAACAACATGAAGTTGAGGGAACAGAGAAGAAAATACACTTTCGTTAATGCAAGATTTTAGATAAGCTGATTGTTTTAAAGCATCATTTGTTCTTTCGTCTTTGGAATTTTTCTCTTGTGTTTCTATTATCATACAAACGTAAGCCATTTACATGCACCAATTGTTTCTTCCAATAGATGGGGGAACAGGAGACAATGGGATAAAGATAAACTGTTGAAGAAACTTTTCCGAGATTTGAATTGGATGAACGCTTTCTTCCAAAATACAAATAGAAAAAAATATCTGGATAAGTGGTTACAATGTTAATACAAAACAATGGGTAGTTGCTTAGGTAATGTTAGAAAGTTTTGCATTATAAGAAACAACCAATTTGTTGATATATCAGATATTGGGTATGAGGAAACCAGTGCAAAGAATTCTCTCGTCATAATGTAAGTGAAAACAAGCGGGAAAACACATGTATATTTTATATACAGCTTATGGCATAAATACCAGCATAAGTGTCTATCTGTGTTAAATGTTGTTTTGTGAAGTTACATAACAGTGAAACTTGAACAGGTGGTAATGAATGATAAAACTAAAGCAAAACAATTAAAAAAAGACCACTTTTACAGATAAATCTCAAATGTAGAAGTGTATAAGTACAATATCCATAAGTAGCAAACATTATCACGAATTTGGAGAAGAGACTCACCATTATGTTACTAGTAACGATATAGTTCTATCATGAGTTATTCCACTGCACAAAACTTACGAAGAAGGAATGCGTTTAACAGAATGATATTCAAAGTTACGATCTTATTGTAAACTGGTAAACTCCTATCCTGACTTCATTCTTATACGCCTTGCTTAGTGAAACACGAAATCGAAACATAACGCCAAATGGACAAACTGAATCATTACGTATTAGCTATTTTAGAGTAGTTCCATTAAACCTGCATCATTCTGTTTATATCCTATTCATAAAACAAACATGTCCGTCACGGTAATACCTCGTGAAGTGTGCGGCAATGAATTGGGTGATTTTAAAAACGTTATTACATGAACATGATAACATTTATTTGAGTGTAGCAAGTTGGAATACAAACTAGACATGAAAGCATTTATTTATTTGTGAATTTAAATCATCGAACATAAAGCAGTGTTGCACAATTTAAAAAAAAAAAGGTATTGCACCAGAAAAGAAAATTATCACAATGCTTTTATTTTTAAATTTTTAAACCCGTCTCGTTTCAATATATAGACGAATTTTCCTGTGTCTGTATGTCAGTTCCAGAACTGAAATGTCGCATTCACGAAATAGTTCTGAGAATTCCCTTAGATATGCTGCAAAGAGTAATGAGTGACCATAGCAAGAAGGTTACTAAATGTGTACAGCAGAATGGCGGTCATCTGCAAAATGTCATTTTTGATCAGTTACGTTTTCGGTAGAACATTATTTTCTTTATTATGTGCCACACTGTTTTTCAAGTTGGTGACTTAAATTCACAAATAAGTCAATGCTTTCCTGTCTATCTTGTATTCCAACTTAATACACACAAAATAATTTAATCGTTTTCTCGTAATAACGTTTCCAAAATCGGCCGAACCACTGCCGCACCTGTTACTCAACAGTCACGCTAATAGGTGTCATTATCTGCGCTGCATATTTGACGCCAATAGATGTCGAAAATATGACAAAGACTATAGCCATATTTAGATTTGAGCTTTAATATCATGTTTATGTATTTTTATATCAATAATTGTGTCGATTTAGTTACAATTTAATCTGTATTTTTTCAATCTAATTATTTGGAAACGGATGGTAGTTATACTAAAGACGAATGTGCTTTGCTATTCACAATTAAGATAAGGGTGTGACCAAATTTAGGTTTCAACATAACTATTGGTGTGATCACATGTCCATTGGTGGACAATTTTTAAAAAATGTTACAGGGTGTCCGAGAAGTCCTTCCCTGATTACAGAAATTGATAACTCAGGCTAGAAATAAGATAGAAATATGAAACTGGTGTTGAATTGTTTACAAATTATAAAAGTTTTGGTCACATCAGTACACTTCCACATGAGCACCCTTGGTAGCACGTAGCACATCTAGGCGATATTCAATTACCATCCACACATTAGCCAACATCACTGGACGCGCACCAAACATTCACCTTTGGACTGCCTCTGGTGAACTCCCTGACCTCCCTGGGGGGTTCTGAACCCCAAATGCGTACATTATGGCGATTCATTACTCCACTGACAAAGAATGTCGCTTCGTCGGAAAAGCCAATTCGTCTGAGATAACCATTATCGTCCTCAATACGTGATAGCATTTCGACCGCAAAGTCATATCGACGTGTACCGTCGTCGGGCAACAAGGCCTGAACGAGTTGCACTTTGTAAGCACGAAACAATAAACGTTTGTGTAAAATGTCATGGATAGAGCTTTTTGGCATCTGTAATTCACGTGAGGCCCTGCGCACCGATTTCTTAGGACTTCTCAGAAAAGACTGCCGCACAGCCTCCACCGTGTCTGCTGAGGTTCTTGGTCGACCAGACCTCGGAAGGTCAGCAACCGACCCTGTGTTCTTGAACTTCTCATACCAGGCTTTAATGCTCTTGACATCAGGTGGAGTCCTCCCAAATGTTGTCTGGAACTGTCTCTGCACCGTGTTTGGTAATCGTGTCTCATGGTACCACAGGACACACTGTGCCTTCTCCTGGTTGGTTGGCATGGCTTCTTGGGCTTCTTACTTACGTACTACAAACCTAAAACAAAAAAAAAAAAAAAAAATGAGACTTGGTAAAACAGAACAAACCTAACACAGACAAAAACTTTTATAGTTTGTAAACAATTCAACACCAGTTTCATATTTCTATCTTATTTCTAGCCTGAGTTATCAATTTCTGTAATCAGGGAAGGACTTCTCGGACACCCATAAAAAGAATTAAAATCTAACTACTCGTAAGCCCAATGGAATCCGGAGGTTCAACGTCGTACAAAATAAACAATTAGAGCTTTCCATTAAGCACAATTTTAACCTATAGTGTATGGCGGGCCGAAGGCTCACGAGTGCAGCTAGTTTTTAATAATTTCTAGTCACCATCTTTAAGTTAAAAAGCATAAGAATACTGATTATCGACTCTCAAAAAGGTTCTCATGCTTCGCTTGTTTGCATTTATTACTCCAAAAGGATGAGAGTTCCTTTGTGGTTCTATGGTTAGTAACTGTGTCTTTGGCACGAAAAATTCTGGTTTCATTCTCGGTGGGAGCTCATGTAGTTCGCATCTCACGTTAAACTGTAAGTCCACATCTCATGTTGCCTCGGCACTAAAAGGAGACGTTAAACTCCAAACCATCGAACCAACGAAATCCAACTTGATGGAACGAGATATTTCTGCGTACAAAGGAAAATTAATTGAGAGATGTTTAAGAAAATTTTCCTAAAAAATCCCTTCTCACGATTCTTTTAGTTATTATGTGGCAACACTGCAAACTATGTAAATAATAAAATGTATTTATGTGTCCTATTTTATGTTCAACTTAAACTGAAACTTTCGTCTTGATCCATCCAATAGCAGGAGAGGAAATATGTATTTTATAGCCTTCACAGGGTTCATAATAATTGATTTTCATGGAAGTACGAGTATGACTTTGTGTCAATGTTCCGTTTTATTTTTCTATAGAAAATAAGTTATATAAATTATTCTAGTTGATTTTCTCATTCGTTATATTATGACAGATTCCCAGTACCGAGAAATCCCCCCAGGAAGGTTTTGTGGTTTGTTGGTCCATGGTATAATCGAAGTTATTTGAAAGCAATAATTTTACTGTTGTGCTGTTATATTATGTTCTTTTGAAAATACTTATTGTTCTAGTATTCTACAATGAATACAACTTCCAGACATGTCTGCTGGTATGTGAAGTTATCAGTTATTGTGTAGGCCATATATTCTTATTACGTGTGCACACAGTTAATCGCACTTAATATAGTATGTAATATGTAGTTTTTTAATTGCCGTTATATTAAATAATTTATATTACATTCTTTGTGTTGTATATTCTCTGTCTGTAAGTTGATATCGCCATTCGCCCTGAAATCCACGTGTTCTCAGTTATTCTGAAGAAGAATACCAAACAAAAGAAGCCAGACAGACAGACAACAATTGCAACAAGAAAAGTGATTGCTGTTGTGAAAAATCGAAAATTCTGTGTAATACACTACGCATAAAATGAAACTGACACGAGGAAGACAAATTCCATCGAAAAAAGCTTTCATAAAATATTTCAGGTCAAAGAACTGCGGCAAGAGAGTGACACCATAAAATTGCACCGCTTAACATTAATTTTCTTCCAAATTCCTACAGAATACGACACAAACAAACACGGTCCATCGCTGGGACTACCAAAGTTTCACAAAATTACCACGACTGCTAGGTCAGTCCCTAATAGCATGTTGGTTTGCAGCAAGTCTTTCACTATATTTGATTTTAACTTGCTAGACTTTCCGTGCACTGTACACCTGCTGCAGGCGTTTTGAAAGAGTTACCCGCAAATGTCGTAGTTTGATTTTCACTTGCTAGATTTTATTTGCCTCGGAGGCTTGCTGTAACTTTGCAGCAAGTGTGTCAGTTCTAGTTTCTACCAACAGGTGGCACAAAAGTCTAATCTTAGAAATATCCCCGCCAGGCCGACATTTGTAGTAGGTGCAAAGTGTATGAAGCATTAAAACAAGTGGATAATTAAGATAATTACGTAAGTATTCAGTATGTAGAGATAATTTTTTATTTAAACGTGTATTGTTTGACAAAGTTGTTGAGGAAAATATACTGTGTGATTGTTGGTATACAGTAAATGTTCGGTTTGTAAAAGGCATGCAATGCAATGCAAGTATATACCTGCAGAAGACTTACTACATTCACTTGCTGAAGACCTGCTGTAGACTTGCAATGCATGTATATACTTGTAGAAGACTTACTACAAACTTGCTGTAGACTTGCAGTGCAAGTGGTAGACTTGCAGAGACTTGCGTCAAACTTGCTCTAACTTGCTGTCGACTTGCTGTGCACTTGCAGTGCAAGTGGAAGCTTGCAGTAGGCTTGCTGTGCAAGTAAACCCCTTGCAGAAACTTGCTTTGCAAACTTACCATACACTTGCACTGCAGGCGTGCTGCAAGTTCGAAGAGCGTCAACTAGGAAGTTTGCATTAAACTTGCATCAAACTTGCAGACTTGCATCGCAAGTCTGCTGCAAATTTGCCAGACTTGAATTGCAAATCTGCTGCAAGTTTGTTGCAAGTCATTTTTGCTATCTGGGGTCAACTGAATCATATGTGGCGGAAAATTATACAATCTTAGTGGGTAATTTACCATATTTGGAGCGTACTGCTACACGACAGAATGTAGCAGACATCCTGTTTAATGAGGAGCAGTGTGTATTTTGCCAGAAAAAGAGCTACAATGGGGATCACGAAAAAAAGGAAAAGAATGTTTCATGGGAAACTCTAGTGACATGTGTCACCAGAACAGCTGAACGTGCCATGGAACATCTATCCGATAGGAATATGAAACACTACTGTGACAGATTCAAGACCTGTATCTCATATCAGCAGAAATCTCATATCAGTATCTCATATCAGCAGAAAAAAAAAAAACATATCAGATCGTCGAGCTAAAATTGTTCATGGAAGAAATATACCTAAAGATAAATTCATTGAAGGCGCACTCTGAGCAGGTACAGGTATGTCAGTAAGTGTTTTCATTATTGAAACAGGTTTACTGTTACTGCGAGCTTTTATTAATCACAACCAACAGGTGTGAGTTCCTTCGTGATTTGATTTAATTTTGCTTTTCAGTAAACTGTTTCGCATTTCTAACTAGCAAATTGTATCTATTGTGTTTGTCTTTTGCTAAAGGGGACACACAGACTTCTTTACGCACTACTACTTGTAAAAGTTGTCATGAATGTCAGCTCATGTTATCAACGGGTTCTGCCATCATTTCCAGTTTGCTCGTGCATAATTAGAAACTTCCACGCACCACACCTCCGGTAATATCTTCATTTAGATATAAGAATTACTCTCTTTACAATTAGAGATATAATGTACCAATCAGGGGCGTGCCGAGGAGGGAGGCGAGCGGGGCGACGGCCCCGGGCGACGAAGTAAGGGGGCGAAAAATTCAGGAAAAGAAAGGAAAAAAGATAGGAAAAATTGCCTGGAATATATGTATGGGGGCGCCGTCGCATATTCTCGCTCCGGGCGCTGATTTTCCATTAGGGATGCGCACGAGACAAGATTTGAGGCTGTCTCGTCTCGAAAATGTGCTGTAAAAGTGATGTCTCGACTCGAAAAATGTATACTTTTCTATTGGAAGAGCTGTGTCTCGACTCGAAATTTGTCAGGAAAATTTTGTCTCGACTCGTCTCGTGCGCATCCCTATTTTCCATGGCACGGCCCTGGTACCAATTACAATCTTTTTCTAGCCTTCTTTTTAGGTTCCATTCTATCACGCTAATAAGTCATATTCTTCTTAAATAATAATGAAACCAGTTCTTCTCGTTTCAGCTATTTTCAGTATTATTCTTTTGTAATCACCACGTTACTTCTACATGCACCGGCCAGTACGTTACTTCTACACATATGATACTACACATAGGACACAAAGGTATAAGTAATGCATATTCTGGGTTATTCTATTCTAATCTAAAAGTAAAGATACAGAGTGTATATGTTAAGTAGATTTAAGTTTTTTTTTATTTTTCTTTCTTAGCATGACTGTGTCTATTTTGCCAGCCACATTATTTGTATCACATAAATCATAACTAATTCGAATTTTCTGATGTTCTCCTAAATTACAAATATCTTTGTCTCAGGAGACATGCGAGCCGACTACGTGAATGCTCCAGGATTCCAGCTTCATACAAATAATCTTGTGGGTGCGGCGCACCTACAAAACTTTTAGTTTGATAGAAACAATATAAAATAAATGTTTCTCTCTTTGCATCATCAAAAAATAATAAGCAATTAAAACATTGAGATGGAAGTTAAAATTTCTAACTTCTAAAACATAATCGTTTGTTTCAAATGTGTTTCTGCAAAGACAACTAAGCAACACCCTTAAGTTAACCACTTCGTAGTTTATGTTCACAACAAAATTCTTGCAAGTTCTTTCTGCAATACCATTAAAATTATTTACTTTATGGTGATTTTTTTCATTTTAATTTGTACGAATATGGTATTTTCTTTTAGTAACGTGTTGATAATATTTCCTCTTGCAATCATTGTGCATCATGTGAGTTGTTTAAAATATTCAGTTAATGTTACGATTACATATGTTGAGAATATTCATTACAGTAACTTATCCCTAACATTGGACCCGGGTTGAACTCGTTTCTCTTGTATTTAACTCAGTCGTGTTACCAACTGAGCTAGGGCAGTCCCAACTTATCCTTATAGTACCGGTATATTTTACTTTATCACAGAAAACCCTTTATGACAGCGTTCATAAAAGATTTTAACTAAAAGGTAATCAATCAAAACGTATCGAGACTCCCCTGAAAACATATAACGCGTTCTGCCATTGATATACACCCACATAAATTTTGGAAAGTCGACGCCGTTGTCAGGAGATACATTTCATTTCCAGCAACGAAATTTTAAAAAGCAGACGACAAAGAAGAACGAACAGTTAAAAACTTGATTTATACAGAAGTTGACAAATCATCGGTCTCGAATATGTCTTGAATTTCCGGTATTCATGCTGCTGGCTTCACTTTCTTCTCAACTTGCTGTAGTCAGTTTCTTACTGGCTGGTCCTGTTGTGTAGACATCTGTCCTTTTGCCTGCTTAAATTTTGACCTAAGTGAAGTTTAGATTATCATAGTCGGAAATCTAATGTTTTATTTTCTCTTTCATTCTTTTCTTCTCTCAGTAATGTAGTTCTCCTTATGCACCTTTAACTTCCCTAATGTACCTTGAACTTTTATCACTCGAGAGTTCAAAAATCGGAATTATTTGCAGAAGTTTCTCTTGGTGTCCTACAAATTTTGTAAACGAAAACTTCGCCTAAAAGCTTAGGAACATTTGCAGTGCAACTTCCTTCTTCATTACTTCGATTAAAGTAAATAATGAAGAAAGAAAAAACTGGAAATGTGAGAAAAGGAAGAGTAAGTAAATGTAGTAAAGAGTAACAGGAAATGTCTATCAAACGTCTTTCAACAAAAGGAAACTGAAAACACGGAAAACGGGTGGCACTTGAGCTAAAAGAGAAGAGAGCAAAAGACATAAAACGTGTACGAATGCGAGTGTGATTCTCACTTGGCCGGAAATGCGTCACGATTTACGGTGGTTAGAAAACAACGCCGAAACCGAGGAAGAAAGCTGAATTTATGCAAAAATTGTGTGGTTTGGTACTGCAATCTTCTGCATATATCAAAACACAAAAGGTAGATGAACTAGATTTGTCATGAATACAATAATGTGTATAATATTGAGATTTCGATAACGGTATTTATCTGGATGAGGATCCTGATGAATATATTTAAACATATTAAGCGTATGAAAAATATAAAAGAACTTAATATAATTAGATATTTACGCGATTCTTGTAGGATACCAATGTTGTTTTAATACTGCCTCGTGAATAAAATTTAGGCACATTTTAAAGATCAATTGTAAAATATTCGCAAAGTAATATAACGAAAGAAAACAGACTATTACTAGTAATTCCAGTATAGAAGGAACTGAAGCAGTAAGTTCATGTAGCATCGCCAAAGAAGAAACTGGTGATTTTGTGTTCCAGTCAGCTTTTGCGAATCATTTCGCATGTTTCAAAACAATTAGCAAATCATAACTGCTTTAAAGAGCCATTCGCGGTTTCACCTTGTTTCGGCTTGAACTGAGACATGCATGGCTTAACCTTTGAGACAAGCATATGATACTGGCAGGATCAACCAGGGTGCATGTATTAGCTCTAAAATTATCACAGTTATCCAAGTAGGATAGGTATGATCTAAGGCACACAGGAGTACTTAGCAATGTACTTCTTTTTTCAGTAGATGAAATATTTAAAATCAAAATAGTTCTCTTGAAAATTCAGATGGTAATGCATTAATATTTGTACACATTTTTATCTATAATATTGAGGTTTGGAACTAGGTGGCGATTCTTATTAAAGTCGAACTACTGATTTGTTACAATTTTTCTCTCTAACAATTATTAAACTCCCCAACCATGCTATGCGTAAGAGTCTGAAGTTAGAACTTCTATTGTCGGTCTGTCGACAGGTATTCAAGTAAAAACGGTAAGAGATATCGAGATGCGTTTTTTTTTCAGTCGATCCAGAGTGCCAAGGGTAGGTTCCATCTCTTCCGTTAACTCTCTATTCAAATCGCCAGTGGCTCAAATTAGCCTTTTCCATTTCCAACGTTTATTGACATAAAATGAAAACCGTAACAGATAGCGAGAAGTGATATTTGCAAAGGATTCAACATCTCAAGACAACGTTTTGCGACTCTCTCGAATACTCTGCCGAAAACAGAAGTGATTGAAATTTAATATAACTTCTGATTTCAATACTAATTCCACAAAGCAAAAAAAAAAAAAAAAAAAAAAAAAAAATCGCTCAGAGATATCGGGATATGGTTTTCTGCAATCGATTCAGCGTCACAGGAATAGGTTTCATCTTCTCCTTTAACCCTCTATTCAAAATGGAAGTGACTTCAGTTACCCATTTCAGGTTTTAACGTTTATCGCCATAGAATAAAAATGGCAACAAGTAGCGAGGAGCGTTTATTTGCAAGCGATTCAGGATTTAAAGGCAACATACCATGACTATCCCGAACACTCTATCAAAAACGGAAGTAGTTGAAATTTACTTCTACTTCCAATTTCAATACTGATTTTTCGTAGAACAAAAACCGTAAGAAATATTGACATGTTTTTGTCAATTGATTCAGTGTCTCAGAAATAAGTTACATATCCGCCAACAATCTATTCAAACCAGAAGTGATTAATTAAACCATTTATGATTTCACCACTTATCACCATACAGCAAAATGGTGTTAGATAGCGATAAGTGTTTCTCAGCAAACGATGCAGGGTGTCACAACCCACAACCAAAACCGGAAGTGGTTAAAGTTTACTAGTATTCCGGTTTCAATATAGGTTTAAGTACACTGAGAAAAAAATTGTAGATGGCGTACTTAAAAAGGTAAGTTACATGCGCAATTCCTGTAGTTTTTGGACTTAACGTACAGCAGACGTATAACTTAAAACGCATGTTTTATAATACTTTCCGTATAATTGTTCCATCTATACGTACTTTCCGTATGAAACAATATAGGCAGTCAGAATCTCACATACAAATGAACGTATATAACATATAGCTGAGGAATATAACATAAGTATATTCATGTGATATACAGAAAACTGTTAGATGTCAGACATCCTGCAACGACATGATGTAACATCTAAGGGCAGTTCGTATGTAGCATATGAATACTATATACTCCATACTGATTTCTGTATTCTGTATGCTCCATACTGATTCTGAAAAGTATTCCGTATATTTGTACAATATATCACTGTCCGGAGAACGGATTTTTCTCGGTGTAGAGCAAAGTAAGAGATATCGAGATGTAATTTTTTACAATCAATTTAGTTTCCCAAAAGTAGATGTAATCTCCTCCCATAGCCATCTATTCAGTCCAGAAGTGGTACAAATTAACAATTTCAGGTTTCAACTTTCATTGCCATAGAACAAAAACTGTGATGCATAGTGAGTAATGGATTTTCGATATGAATCCAGCGTCCGAGGAACAGGTTCTATCTTTGGTCTTATTAATTTATTGCAACCGGTAATTAAATATGTATTACCTCAAGTTTGAATATTGAATTCCCATAGTTTTCAAATGTATCGTAGTTTACACTATGAAATGAAACTTACTTGTTGTTCTAACTTTTTAGTAACACTAAACTGTAAATACAAGGTGTGTTCAAAAAGAAGTAGAACTTTATACTTCATTGTACAACATTTTAAGCACTGTTCCCCTTAAAGTAGTCTCCTCTACTAGCAATATACCGTTCCCAGCGTTTCTTGCGCATTTGGAAAGCCTCCTGAAACACACTTTCTGGAATGGCGAACAGGTCTCTTGTTGCATTGTTCTGAATCTCCTTTATAGTTTGGAAATGATGGAACAAGATTGGGAAACCGGAAAAAGTCTGCTAGGGCTCGGTCTGGAAAATAGAGGGGATGGAACACAACTAGAGTGTGATGTTCTGTCAGATAGCTGAGAACAAGGAGCGACGAGTGAGCCGGCGTATTGTCATGATGCAACATCTAAATCATGTTTTCAAGCCTCTTCCTAAAGCGCAGTATCTCTCAAACATGCTCGAATTCCCTGGTAGACTACTTTTTTTATACCATTTGACCACGTGGTACAAATTCCTGATGGACAATGCTTTTGCAGTCAAAAAAAAACACACACACACACATACAACCAACTTCACCTTATTCACCTCTGGTGCATGGAATCCCGGGTTCATCCCAGATCCCGCCAAATGAACCGTATGGTGGACAAATATCATGTGCTTGGGTTTCCTCGGAGTTCTCCCGTTTTCTCCCACTTTCTTCATTCCACCATTTCATTCATTTCTCATCATCACCGTCTCCTTTAGCCGAGGGACGTAAAATTCAAAGATTTCATTTTTTCATTTCAACATCACTTTGATATTTGATCGACTCATGCAGGCTTTTTTTTTTTTTTTTTTTTTTTTTTAACGAGGAGACCCTTTGCTCATTTACTGCAACGACTGTACCTTCCTTCCAATATCATAGCCACGAATCAACGTCTCATCGTATGTTATGAAGTTCTTTAGGAAGTTTTCATTGTCATGGGATTCGACTGTAGGCAAAATGTTTCAATAGGCCAGTACCATCATTGCCACACCTATGTACCAGGAAAAGCAACCATATAGTATAATTACACTACTGTCATATATCCAAGTTGACGCGATATACTCATGCAATACTCGTTCTCCTGGAAGATACCACACCACAAACATATACCGAAGGAAATAATGTGAATATGCGAGGACAAGTCAATAAGTATCTGCAATCAATTTTTATTATTAATTACCACGTGAGTATAATGTTTTTATTCAGACCATTTTTCAATATAGTCACCCTTCCTTTGAATGCATCTGGTTTACCATTGTACAATCTTTCCGATATCCTCTGCGCAACAAGCCACGAAGGCACCGCTTCCTTCATATGCTGATCGGAATTGAATCAACATCCTCTGAGTACATCTTTAAGTGGACCAAACATATTATAATCCAAAGGGACGAAATCGGGACTATATGCAGGATGGTCCAACACCTCGAAACACAGCGTTTGAAGAGTTTGAGCAATGTTGGTGGCGATCTATGGATATGCTTGTCGTGCAACCCAAGAACGGCTTCCGACAATTGACCTCTGAGTTTATTACGAATTACACGCTTTAACTTGTTTATCAGCATATCACTGTATCTTTTACTGTTTATTGTTGTCCCTTTTTCCATGTAATGTTCCAGGATTGGCCCTTGTAAGTTCCAAAACACTGTGAGTATTACATTTCCCGCAGAAGTCTGTATTTTGACGGGAGATCCGGAGTCCTTGCATTCCATGCTCTGATGTTTGCTCTATGGTTCAAAGTGATGAATACATGTTTCATTTCCAATGATGATTCGCCTGTGAAACGCTTCACATTTGGTTTTCTAACGGTCAAGTAGGTGCTGACAGATTCTCACACTGTTTCGCTTGTGCACTTAATCGAGTTTCTTTTTTTTTTTCGGAATGCATTTCGCACAGTTTGTGAAAGTTGAATCTGTTTTGCATGATGTCATATATAAAACTATGACTGTATCATGTCACTCGCCTGTTATTTAGAATCAAGGAACGGCTCGTTCAATGTCATCAGTTGTTATTGTAGCTGGACGCCTTGTTCTTTCCTCGTCCTTCACGCTTATTCGACTCTTTTGAAGTGTTCAACCCACTGATAAACACTTCACTGTTGTAACGGATTGTCCCACTATTGTGCTGAGTCTTCTATGAATTTCCGCTCCGGGTACACCTTCAGACTACAAAAAACGGACGACATAACTCTGTTCTTCTTTGGTATACACAGAGAATGGCACAGCCACTTTTACTTTTGCGCAACAGCGCAAAGCGGACGAATGTGATAATGCTGCAACCTTCAATAGTCGTAGCCAACAGTGACGCCTAGCGTTTGGTGCGCACACAATGCGTAAAGCCAACCTGAAATTAAATATAAAAATATTGCAGTTACTTATTGATTCACCCTCCTATATTTCACTGCTACATTGTCTAGACTTCGTGTCAACAGAGATCCTTCATACTAGCAAATTCCATGACTCCATCTACTCTACTGCGTATTTTTGTCTCCTGAACACATGTTCAAACTTACGAAATCACAAGTCTTACTGACATAAGTTGAAATTAAATAACTTTCACGCTTACTGTACCTGCTTATTTTTTGTAACATCAGTTCAAATATTTTTTATATTGCGTGTCGAATTCCAAATTATCTAACCTTTTTTCTTAGTAAGAATATATTTGTTGAAAACTTATTACTCCATGACTTCGAATTGAATTTCTCAAAATTATTCAATTTCCTTTAGGAAGTCAAGGATTGTGAGTCATAGTCAAGTTTGTTACAGCTTCCGTTTTACATAGTCTTTCACTCTTTCCTTTTCCTTTCTTCCCATATCCTATTATGTAGTCTGTATCTTGTATTTTTTTAAAAATGCATTGACTATAAAAAAAAATAATAAATAAAGTATAATAAGAAGGTATGGCTCAACTAACATGGATTTCTGCCACACAGGTTAAAGGCCATAGAAAAATTAAAAAGAGAAAATCGAAAGACATGGCACAAACGAGAAAAACGCGAACAAGCTTTCTTTTCTAAAGTGCAATGTGCTTCTTTCGAATCTCAGTTTTTAATGATCTTCTGTAAGTATTCTTAATTATATAGTTTAAATGTTGTTACTCTTTGATTTGTAGTAAAAGCAACATTGTCAGTCTCGTAAAGCTATACTGTACAGAATCAATACTTAAATTTCATACATGCTCTTATCTTATCAGTTTACAAAATGCTAATGACAAAGTGGTGTTATTACTTCTCATTGTGTCATTAACGCTGGCTAGTGAGTATCACTTTCCTAGTCACCAAAACAGTGTGTTATGTCTTGAGGGTGTTATTTCAAGTATCTAACGTATAATAAGGCTCCATTATGGTTCTTTTATGCGATAATTAATTTCTTTTGTTTCCACATAGAAAAACACTTGTTTATGCCATTATGAAAGTTTATATACCTACAATTAACAAGCAATACGTCTGGTCTTCAAAACTATACTTTTGTGTCATTACTATATTCAGCTTAATTCTCACAAATTACCTACAGAAACAAAATGAATAAATCAAAAGTTAGAGGTACGAATCTGACTATATTTTCTTTTCATTCATGGGAGCTCATGTCATTGAGATACCACGTTAATCAGTAGATCCCGTCTCATATAGCTTCGCTGCTTAAAGGGACGTTAAACTCAAAATCAACTGAACTCAACTCTTTTCATTCATTTTATATGACGCTTTTATTTTATATGTAGGTATTATCTTTTGTTTTTATAATTTTCCCCTATAGTGACACAGTATTTGGATAAAATCACGGAAATACTATCAAATGACCCCAATACCCCGCATACAGTCTACCGCACCGTACATGAGGGCTGTATGGGCGCTCCTTTTGACATCAACCACATTAACCCTAGAAAGGCAAACTTCACTTTCAACCCATTAAAAGTAAACATACGTAATATGTACGTACACACTAAATAATGATCTATAAATATACGATTCATATAGGGACTATTATTGTTGCTTTGCTCAAGGTTTCAAAATTGAAGTTTTATTGTTTAGACAGTATTACAGCATGGGCCGTAATTTGTGGGGGCAGGGAGACAACTGCAACCTAGGGAAGCTCCCAGCTGTTCAAGGACCCCATTTTAAGACAAAATTTTCTTATTCCATATACGATACTAACATGAAATTATAAATGAAGCATCAAACAGGTTTCCTACATTACATAAACAAAACACTACACAAAAGGTAAATAAAACAAAAATGAGTAGTGGGCCAATTTCAGTAAAAAAAAAAAAAAAATAGTATCTACTATTAGTGGACCTAGAAATAATATTTATTCGTATGGCTTTGAGATTTGTCAATATTTTCTCCTCAATTAATTTGTCATGTATGGAACGGGCCCAAGAGCGTAAGTAACGGCCCCGCAGACCTTGCCGTGTGGAAGGGTCCACAGGCTCCGGTGGGCTCATAAAGAGTAAGAGAAAATGGAAAGAGAGGGGACCCAAGAATTAGAAAAACTACTTTTTCTAGGGGCCCAAATACGCGTATTAATGCTTGCCTCCCCCAGAAAAAATCTAAGACTGCTATTATCTTAAATCTTTAAGAAGTACATAAAAGAAGAGCAAAATAAACATTATTAACACCTAAGAACAAAGCTCTGAGAAAGTTTAGATATATCACTGATTCTTTTTGTTACTAGGAAATATTGAATTCATATTGAATAGTTCTTTCACATTACATGTCAGATTGGTTCGTAAATCACACACAGTTATAACACATTTTGATCTGATGTTCACCACATACTTGCTTATTGCAGTTACAGCAGTTTCCTTCTTGGGATCTTCCCACTTGAATCTGTCATTGGATTTGTCTTCCAGGGAAAACCATTGTTTCCTAGTAATTCAGTAACACCACTACCTTTCTCTTGCCTTTCGTCAAATGGAAGTTCATTTGCCTTCTCATCTCTAAAATATACTGCCCTGTCTGTCTGATTTTATCAAGATTCTTCTCTTGAATGCGTGGGGAGACTGCTATTTTCGTTTTTACTACATTTGGAAACTTTCTGCTTCTTTGGTTGGATTTGAGGTTTCACATTCAAAGTTCAAATTGCTGACACAAAATGTTGTTCAATATCATTTTCACTGGGGTAGTAATCTGGACCTTTGTCGGAGTCATCTCCTTCTTCTTCTGATCTCACATCAAATTCAACGTTATTCCATTTCTGAGTCTGAGGTCTCCTCTAATATCTGTAAAATAGCTTCTTTGTTATTTATTGCACCACACTCGTCCATTTTTGTAGTAATAACTAAGTCTACAAATGACAATGGCCCATTGATGGTAAACATACGTAAAAAAATGCATGCAAGAAAACTAACGCTAAAGGTAAACACACGATAAACTTACATGTAAGATTTTACGTTAAAAGGTAAACATACGCCAAATTCACGTATAAGGTTCTACACCATAATATCTAGTTTCATGCAATAATAATAATAATAATAATAATAATAATAATAATAATAATAATAATAATAATAATAATAATAATAATAATAATAATAATAATAAAAATCAATTCAGTGACTTGGCTCTGCTCAGGAAAAAAACAGACGTTATTTAAATTGAATGTATATTATTAAGTAATGTCAAAGTAAGTTCGCCATACTAAGCTTTAACACTATTTTAAGAAATTATTCCAGTGCAGGAAAAATTTCTTTGGTATTAACACTTCACTGGTCACTTTAGCAATAACGCGTAACACCTCTTACGAGTTCATATAGTAATGAACTTGGACCATAATATATGCCACGTTAATAATAATAATAATAATAATAATAATAATAATAATAATAATAATAATAATAATAATAATAATAATAATAATAATAATAATAATAATAATAATAATGATAATAATCACTTGGACATAATTGGATTTTCATATTACCCTACTTTACTATATAAAAAGTGAGCTGCCAGCAAAGGAAAAAACAAAAAGGTAGAACTCAAAAATTCAATCTCGCATTCACAAAAGCTCTTCTTTGACTTTCGTCCTTAGTCAACTGGATCCAGTTTCTATTTTGTATTTTACTTCTGCCAAAGCCATCTTAATATTGGCCTCCCATCTGCAGCTACGTCTTCCTGATGGTCTTTTTCTATTGGATGATTAGTTAACATTTTGAAAGCATTCCTACTTTCCTTCTTCCATTCTGGGTACATGAACTACCCACTTGAGCTTCCTAGATATGATGACCCTAACAATGTTAGGTAAATTCAGGGCCTTGCCGTGGAAAATCAGTGCCCGGGGCGAGAGTATACGACGGCGCCCCATACATATGTTCCAAGCAATTTTCCTATTTTTTTCTCTTTTCTTCCGAATTCCCCCCCTTTACTTCAGCGCCCGGGGCTGTCGCCCCGCTCGCCCTCCCCGCGGCACGGCCCTGGGTAAATCTGTAAGTTTCGAAGTTTCTCGTTAAGAAGGTCCTGCCACCTTGCATTCTCGTCTCTTTTGGATCCGAATATTCGCCTTAGCTCTTTTTAAAATATTTTCAGACTACATTCTTCCATCAACATAAGTGACCATGTTTCGCAACCATATAGCACATCAATAGATACAATTATCTTTTTATATAGAGGTCTATTTTATTAAGCTCCAAATTCTTCGATAGAGTTGGTGAAGACAAAAGAGTTTGAAATTCCCTGCTTTCAGTCCATATTTAATTTCTTCGTGTACTTGATTTTAGTCGATGGGGACACGGTGGCTCAGTGGTAGAGCACCTATCTCTGCTGCGTGGAGTCCCTAGTTCGATTCTCAGCTAAGTTTGTAGTGGGCAATTTCATGTCTTTGGATTTTTGCGGGTACTCCCGTTTCTTCCCACATTCTCATTCCACAAATTATTCCATTATTATTCACTTGCCTAAATCATCCATCGCCTTTAATCTAAAAGTCATAATCATGGAACTTAAACTATTTCTTTTCATTTTCATGTAATTTCTGGTTCTGGTCTGGTAATGTTGATCCTAGATATTTGAACGTATTAAATTTGTCGAATGCACAAGTGTTACCTGATGCTATAATGTATCCATAGTTTGCAGCATTACAGTCACGGGGCAAATTTAAATGTATTTTGTCTTTTCTGCATTTACTTCTGAACCCATGTCCCTGCAGACGTTTAATAAAACTTCTGCACTTCTTTCCAGACCCTCTATTATTGTGAGTGATTAAATAAGGAAAGCAGGGAAGGACATAGAAGTGTTTTACTTATTACTTTGATTTGCAAATTTTAAGGAAACAGAGCTTAAGTTTGTTCTACATAAGATATCCTCCTTTTACAAGTGTCAACTTAAGAGTAATAGTAACAAGTATTTACATTGAGTTGTTCCGCGAAAGGTAAGTTACCAAGTTTGAAAAGTTGCCAAAGTAACAGATTTTGTTGTATGTACAGGGTACCCTGATATCACAAAATACTCACGCCACAATTAAAAAAAAAAAAAACATAAATTATAAGAAAGGAATGTAAGTCATACATCCAAACATTCATTTTCCCGCAAGATTCTGAAAGAGTAAATCTAGAGATGATGATGATGATAATAATAATAATAATAATAATAATAATAATAATAATAATAATAATAATAATAATAATAATAATAATAATAATAATAATAATAATAATAAAGTAGTAGAAGAATATGGTTGATATTTTTGGTTACAAACGCACTTCGTAAGTGCAACTTTACGAAACGCACTTCATACGCGTGTTTAGAGGTTTGTTCCTCACTGTGAACACATATGATTCGGATCTCACACTAAGACTCACTCTTTAGGAACAAGTGTAACACGTTAGATTTTCACATACATTCTTAGAGGCAGAAAGTCATTTCAAATATCCCCTATAAGATTGAACCAAATTTCAGGTTGAAGGCTAGTCACTGTTTTAAACTGATTCATTACAGTATTCAGTTAACTTTAGTTAGTTGAAAATGGTTTGAAATGTCTTTCAAGATTTTTACTTTTCCTTTTTTAATATTTCAGTTAGGACTTTTTAAAATCTAAACACTATGTAATTACTCTAAGTAGTAGCAAAATTTTGATTATCTCTTTATCACTAAAATAACACAAGTAAGTGAGTTATTATTATTGAGGATTTGTTCAAGAAATGTGCTGACTTTCATGTATGGAAACCCTTTCATACTAGTTTGTACAAATGGTGATTTAAAAGTATGGTTACAGCTTTTTCTATTAATAGTTTCTAGATTTTGCTTTAAATGTGAATGGCAAAATAATCTTTAAGTTCAATAAATGTTATTACCTGTATATTGTATAATAGAGTGAATATTAAAACAATTTTTATATTAAAAACAGCTTCTCAGTTGCTGCTAATGACCTGCCAATGATGTCAGAATACCTACGATCATGATGATAATGATACTTGTAATAATGATAATGATATGATGATAATAAAAAAAAATCCCTGTCCTGATAATCAGTGTAAAAGGTTTTCCTCTTTGCTATCATTATATAGTATAATTTGAACTTTGTATAGGTCTATTTTACTGTCTAACATGAAAGAGAAAAATTATGCTTGGGATAAGAAAATGGTCTGTAATGCTAGGTCAGAACCTCAAAAGTAATGGCTTTGAGTCCTGCTTCGACTGCGAGTATATGCTTTATTACTTGTATGTCCCCGTAAATAATTAATACATTTCGGACCAGAGTATATACTTATTGAAAACTGTAATTTTAATAAATAAGTATATATTCTGGTCAGAAAAGTATTAATTATTTAAGTAATAGTTCCAGAGTAAAGATGGATGAATTTATATCTCTCTAATTTACTTCGTATCTTTTTGGGTCTGTGAATGATACTCATGGGACAATAAATTCAAGTAACCAACAGAGCATTGAAAGTAAAGACATTGCTTACATTGTAGCCCATTTTGATTTTACTTTTCACAGTGCTGACTGATTGTGTTGTCATGAGTGAAGTGTATTCTTGATATTACCCTTATCACGTCCGTCAAAAGTAGCAAGCGACTAGGAGAACTCGCAGACATATAATAATGTGGTTTGTGGTTTTTACGTCGTTTTCTTCAAAAAAAAAAAAAAATTCGGCATAATTTATTAATGAGATTCTAACATAAATGTTTTCTATAAAATTGGTCTCCTTTCCTTTTCTGGTTTCCAAACAATGAATTACTTTCCTCCATCTTAATATTTAACTTTCCATCAGATGTTCTCGTTCTATTCATAGGCTTGTTTTTTTTTATGTACCGTTCTCGCGTCTTTCTTATTGCTAGCACGTCTTCCACACGTGGATATGTGTGTTCTGTTAGTCTATTTCCAATTCTTCCGCATCAATTGCTTTCTTTACCACTAAAAAGTCTCTTCCTTAATGAAAATGTTAATTGCTGTTGATTTCCTCTTTTTTTTCTTTCTTTCTCTTTTAGTTTTTAGTAAGAATGCTATCGCAATAGCTCTTGGTTATGAAGGCAAGTTCACGAGTGATTTCAGAAATCGATTCGTTGTATGCAGTCACTACATCATTGTCTTATATAAAATTTATCCATTTGCTTTCTGGAACAATCTTGAAGACTAGTTTAGTAAAACGATCGCACAGTAAAGTACATACAAACTTATTCTAAAGAGGAATGAAGTTCCAAGTTTCGTCATGAGTTAAACTTTTCTTTTGATATTACTTCATCGAATTAGCTCGGAGAACAAAACTTTTTGACTTGGGAATTTGTGAAATAGTGTTACTCTGTTTTCCTTCCTTACATCAGACTAAATCTGAATTACGCAATAGATCTCAAAGGCCAATATCAGGGTAGTGCTTTGCAAGGAACACCATTTTTCTTCGTTATCTTCTACTTCACTTCCAAATAATATTTTTAATATATTATGGTATAATTTCACGATTAATCCTTACAGGATGGACTGTAATTATCCCAAATTCCATTTTTTTTTTTTTAAAGAGAAAAATGGTATTCTGATATTCTTAAGTAGCCACTTTCACCTCTAGTGCAACAATTAACAATCAATTTTTATATACGTTCTCCGGCAGCAATAACATCAGTTATTCCCGGCATAAGTGAGTAGAATCTCGTTCTCTAACCAGAATTATATCTATGTAAAATAAGGAATCTTGACTGAATGAATTATCAACATCTAAGATGACTAGCATAAGCCAGAAATAGGATTTGTTACGTAAGACAGCACTAAAGAGGGATTTCTTGAAATTTAAAAGAGAAATGAGGAGTTTCAATTGTTACAAAATGTCCATATCTCGGCATCATTTAAGGTTAGTGACATAAAATTTTGTATTAGGCTTTTCATTTAAAATAACTGAATACGTGTTACTGCGTTTTTCTCTTCTTTGATGAATTAAAAAAAAGAGAGGTGAAAAGGCGAATTTCGCCTTCAAGCGAAAGGCGTTCGAATTTCGCAAGAGATTTCAAATTCTTATCAAAGATGTAGAAGGGAAAACGCAAAATGTTGTACTTGGTAACACATGGGAGAATGTGATTTTTAGTTTATCTATGTATGCGCAGTGGACAGATTCTTTTTCCTTTTTAAATGTATTTTTCTATGTTATTGCTATCGGAGAACGCGCCGTTAATTATTTAAGTGTTCACTTATTTTAAGTGCCAATGAGCATATTCATGTTTAATATATAAAAATTGACTCTTCATTGTAAATTTTAAAAGAAATTGACAATGTAAGTTTGAAATCCTTGATATTAAAAATGTCATTGAAATTCCTTCCATCATAAAGATAAAATTAAGATTATAAAATGGTGGCACATATCGCTTGAAGGCGAAATTCGCATGACACATATAGACTCCTACATAAAATACTATGTCATTCGGTGTATCTATAGTTCTGTTTATCTCGCCTTTTCTTAACAACATAAATAATGAAAATGGGGTTAAAACTTCCAGATTGCAAGTTCAAACAAAAAATATTTCTACTACCCCAATTTGACGTAATTATTGGGTGCACTTTTGTTACTCCATGGTGACCTAGAAACCATAAATAGTCGCTCCCACTGTAACCCATGTTTTCTCACAGTCAGAAAAGGGAAAAGGGGTCAGAAGATACCTGTAGTTAAACGAAGAGAGATGTCTGTAACAGGCAAGAAAGAAAAACAGGTGGACGTCAACTTGGCGGGCAGATCTAGGATTAGAGGGTTATCATTAAATATGCCATTTGTGAAGTTCCATTCCACCTTAACTCCAGGCTAGAAGATGTATTCAAAAATATTTCCTTCTCTTAATTCCTTAGACAGTATTAAATTAAATTCGCATTACTTCGTATTAGATTTAAAATTATATTGTTTCTTGTCTTTGGGAAACGGAATAAGTTGTACAAGCGGTATCACTTTAGTAATTTTGATAGTTACATACTGCATATGAAGAATGATAGAACCTATTAATTAAAAAAAAAGTTTCATACCCTAGGTTCACTGTTAAAATTCTTGAGGTTAGCAAAGAAAAGAACCTAAATCTGATCTGATAGAAGTTCAGATCTGATACGTATTCTCCAAAGTGAATAACTTTAACACAAGGATGGTCAAATTTAAACGAATTAGAATGAGAGATTGACTTTCTCTCTCTTAATAATAGTAATAATTGGACAATATAAGAGACAGATTTTCATGATTATAAAAGAATTTGTTAGGTATAAATGAGGAACTATAATACAGGTTATAACAGCTTACGACAAGGTTGATTAGTAGAGACTTACAGTCGATATTCATTACGTCGCATGAGAATCAGAAGAACGTAACTCCAGAAATGCGATTGTCGTTTTCTTCATGTTTGGACGTAATTTTGAAAGCCCCATTTGGTGTAAATGGAAAGTAACGCCATCTGTTCTCCTTGTCAATCATGTGTTGTAATGTAGCTCAATTTCCATCTTATTAAAAACACATCTCTCTAAGAAAATAATAATTTTGTCCTCTCTCCTGTAAACCTACGAAAATGGAGTTACGTTCCTCTGGTTCTCATGCAACGATTAGTACTTTTGGAAACTTTCTTTTAGTTAAATAATTTTTAACATTATCAACATTAAACATCAAATTTAGTTCGTAGTTATTCTTGAAATCGAACACATTTATTATACATTTATTTATTTTCTATTCTATTGTATTTTCGTTCTTTTTCCATAAGCTGTATTACAATGCATCTGAAGTGGACATGTCATTTATAAATAAACACAAAAGTAAAAGAAACAATAATAATATAAATTAAATACACTAGGTTAATAATTATGGCTTACATTTTGCATAATATTATTATTAAAAATGATGTTAGAGTGAGTAATTATTACTTGCAGTACATGTAGAAATTTGCATATCCATCTGATGCTAAAAATCTATAATGACACTGATTTAATGTAGATCATGTAACATTTTAATGTTGTTAGCAATTCATGTATTCCTGTACCGAGTAAAAGCAATGCTGTAATAAATATTTCTGGAGTTTTTTTTAAATATAATCCTTTATAGATAAAAAAAAAAAAAAAACAGCAACGTCTCAGGATGACTAGGTAGCAGAACGCCTCGTGAAATTTGTGTGAACTCCATGTTCGATGTGTGAATTTGTGATATCGATGGTGCTCCCAATCGATAAATTAGACTGGTATTGTTGATAATATCGTTTCTCAAAACCTGTCCTCCACAAATCTCCCGTTGGTAAAGCAAGCTACAAGCATGCAAAAGGGATACTGACTACATGAACTATTAGAGTTGTTACAAGGCTGTAAAATTATTAACATCACATTAGTGAGACATATAAGATTATAATGATAAATGTCCGTCCGTCCGTCCGTTACTTCGCAATCCATTAACATCTTCACGGTAACGGTGGCTATATATACGCCATTCGTTAAAAAACACTGTATGTTTCACGTAACGCTAACATGCAACCCTCAAAACATGTAGGAGTTAAGGGTTTGCATAAACATTCAGCTAAAAATATTTAGATATTCGTAATCCTTACTAACACGCAAGACCATTTATTCATAAACGTACGTTTCGCAGGATCCTCTCTACTATTTCAACCACAATGTATTAACTTACAATGAAGTGTTGATTGAAGTACTGGAAATTGAATCCGGGAACAAGTGAATAAAAAAAATATACTGGTTAGACACTTAACCGGGAGAGATGTTTATCGTTGATAAATATAGGAATATATTTATTCTTGTACTAGAAAGCAATAACATTGCATAAGCTATATTTAATGGGAAAAAGGTTAATACAACTGAATTATATACATAAATTTTGTTTACCTCTTACAGCAAAACTTCCTATTTAATTAATTCGTTCTGACATCTTGGTATAAAATCTTTCTAGGCATGTTTCCGAAGAAAAAAAATTGGAATAATTTGTCTGATATGAACAAAAGATCTGCAAAACCAAAGTTATATGTGCAGAGCTAATTGGTACGATGCCTAATATTCGTTCATTTACACTGCTTATTCTGCTCGTGGAAGTATGCTTTACTAGAACAGTACAGAAGCTTAATTAATCTGCTTATCGTCGCAATTGAAGATTAAAACCATTGAAAACTAGAACATGGTGGAAACTTATGCTTTGATTCTGTGAATTTTATATTTTTTTATTGTATATAATACTTATTGCACTGTACACATATCGTAATAAAGTAATTCGTAGTGAAAGGTACTCTAGTGAATTTTGTTTATTTTTGGAAGTTTTACATGCCTTCAGTACTAAACTTAACGACTTATTCGGCACTAGCTCTATGTAAAATGCGTATCTACAGTTTAAACGGAATACAACCCATATATTTTTAGCAGGGATCTCCTATAACTCAGTTCACTTCCACGTAAAATAGTGTGGTGTGGTGCAAGACAATGGTCGAATTAATCTTCCGGACAGAAGGGGGATGCTTGTATAATGTCGTATGTATACAAGAGGGAAATATTTATCCCAGGTAGGGATGTTACATTATTTCTGTGTTATGAACCGGGGATAATTTTTTACGAGAGAAAGATTTCCCCGCTATCCTCCCCCCGTTAATTCGAAAACTAGTGCAAGTGTTGATTTTCCATGATCTGTGCACCGGCTAACTGTACCGGATTCAAGTATCGGCAGTGATACTTCGTCCACGTTAATAGTAGGTTCAATCCTTCACAACCTGGGTGTCGTAGCGCAAAACAAAAATTCCAACCAGGGACTGAACAGTGATCTTCCACACTAAAAGGTAAGAACAATAATGATAGTCAGACGGAAGTTTTGTATGTAAAGGAGTGATGAAAAGGAAGGCAAAAAAGTTGCTCCATAACTGCTACTGGTACTGCAATTTATTTTCACTTTAAAAAGAAGATACTTCTGTGTTATTTACTTCTATCATCTGCAAGATTTTATTTTCCCGATTCATTTTTTTTACTTAGTTTATTGGAATAATAATATAATAGTAAAAAAAAAAAGAAAGAATTCTTTTCAAGGTCGACAGAGTCCTCGCTGCAAACCTATAGGGCTACCTAGCAACAAATAATGGTATATCTGTAGAAAAGAAAGAAAGAACTGAGAAGGAAGTTAGTAGGTCCTTTCACCTATAGCTAACGTCTGGCATTTCACTGATTCACCCCTTCTCCTATGGCCAAAACATATATACACACAGCACACACACATTTCCTCGAAGCAGCATTCAGAACTGCCTCTACCTGCACAGCGTTCGGAAATCACATAAGCAGTCATTCAACTAAGGCAGTTGTAGGTCAAGGTGCTTTCGGAACATTTCTTTTTTTCTTTCAATCTTTCTACCTTTTATTATTTCTTTTTCTATTTTTTTTTATTGCTGAAAGATTTTTTATACATTTCCATTGCTTAAGCATAATCAATCGATTAATGGCTAATCGAGTAACGATCTATTTCAGTTGTTATGTATTCGAACATAGGAAGTGGTTTTTCATGCACTACACTCTATAAAATAACTATCCTCTTTGCACAAGAATCAATGATTCGGGAAATAAATGTATAATTTAAAGTTTAAATTATAATATGGAATCATTATTGTAATATTATGGAAACGGAAATATTGCTCAAATTAAATTAAATTAAATCTTTCACTTTAACGTCCCACTAATTATGTCCGTTTAGCTAAGGGAGACAATGATTAAAGCAAATGAATAATTATGAAAGAAATGGTGGTGTGGGATGAAACAAGAGTACACCGAGAAAACCCCCGGACTCAATGTTGTCCACCACAAACTTACGGCCAGGGATCGAACTTGGGACCCCACGCACCAGAGGAAAGCGCTCTACCATGAAGCCACCGTGTCTCCCAGCATTGCTGAAATATGAGTGTCGAAGGAAACTGAAAAATCCCAAGAATAGCTGTACAATGTTGCCTACCACAAACTTCCATTGCCTAGGATCGAACCAAGGTCTCCTCATACTTAGGTACGTACGTGCTTCACCATTGAGCTACCATGACCACTTAGACAATTTAAGTAATAATATGAAGCAACAAGGTTCTCATGAAGTTAAATAAATGCGCTTGGCTTGGGCTTGATACGCACCAATATCCTATTAAAGGATTCTCCTGAGATTTTTTATTTTCTTCTTCGTTATCTCCGTATATAAAACCAGAAATAGAAAATGGAAGACAATAAAGGTACACGGGCTAGCCACTAGACCAGGGAGAAGAGCTATAAATGCCAGAGTAATTAATATGTGTTTGTGGTAAGTAGAGTTTAACATGGAAAAGCTCTTTTTTCTAGAAAAATACGAAAAACATTTTTTCACCAAATCTTTATTATTTTTAATAAAGTTTAAAAGCTCTTTTCACTTTCACTTTTATTTTCAATAATAATAATAATAATAATAATAATAATAATAATAATAATAATAATAATAATAATAATAATAATAATAATAATATGAGAGAAAAGTTAAACAAGAAAAACTTAATTTTCAAAAGGATCTAAATACTTTATAAAATATGATTTCCTAAAAAATACTAAAAATATCCAGCCTAAGCCCTGCTAACAATATTCTTGCAAGAAAATTCTAATATGCATACTGTCAATTCCCTATTAACGGATCACCATGGGACCATGGTCTGGTCGGATAACGATAATGTGAAAAATCCCCCTTTCATAACTCTTAACATTATATAGCATCTCGAGATTTTTAAAAAGGCTTATAGTATTATAATTTCATAGGTTTAACTTCCGAAATCGGAAATTGCTCCTGTTCTGTTATAGTCAGTTGAACGAAATACTGTATTAAATAAAGCACACTTAGATCGCACACTTATGTTTACAGAATCGAAACAATATCAAGACAAAAACATAGAGTCATAGCGATGAGAAATGACGTCCTTCAGCCATCACAATATGCGGAGAATTTGGGAGGGTGAAAGAAATGGCGAAGAAAGGAAACGGTCTGATTGCCTGGTCCAAATTAGATAAACCCATCAAAATCTCGCTCAAAATGGCTCACTTTTAAAAGCTTTTATACTTTTCCGACCGAATATCCCCACCGGGATCAAACTCATAACTGCTCACACCAAAGTGAGAGCATTAGCGACTATGTTACGCGGGGCCATTATGTGTTTTGGTTTCTTCCTACCCCAAACTGACACTCACTGATACGTAAATGTTTAAAGTTCCAAGTTCTGAATGAAAGACAATAGGTCGCTATTTTAATTCCGAACTTCATAGTGCACCACTAAAACCTTCTACTAGCTACATGGTTTAGCAATACAGAGCATGATCAGAAAAACAACAGTGGTACAAAATGAAGAATGAAAAATAGGCAATCAAAAAAAAAAAAAAAAAAGGTTCTACCAATTGAAATTGTATACACACACTCTATTGGTTATACACTGTATTTGGTCTTGTGCACAAGGTCCTAAACCTATTGATAGAATGTACAGGGTATGTTTTAAAAATATTAGAATGTCGCATATCCTCCTCCAGCTTAAATACAGACCTTCATTCTCGCAAGAGACCGTCCTAGGAATCCGGAATAAACTCACTTTCAATTGCGTCTACAGCGTGGCACTATTGGTCATTATATAGACGGGTTTCTACCTGTAACGCTCTAAGCAATATGACTTCACCATTGTATTTCTCTTACATTTCTAGCCCAGTTTGGTATATTACATCCCTTCCTATTTAAACAATTGAACGAGATACTGTCCGTTTTTCTGGAAATCAAAATATGCGGGTTCAAATTTAAAATATTAAAGTTGCCTACTGTACCCCCGAAAGAGGTGTGGATAGGGGGTTGCGTTTGGTACCAAAGGATAGCTTTTTTCAAAACTATTTAACACGTGTTTCTGTTTGTTTTGCTGATCTGTATATTTCGTGAGATATTGGACCGTTCCAGAACATTCTCTGCACCCTGTATATTAAAATGCTGCGTTTAATTTTTGTCTATAGCAACTCATTGCCTTTGCGACTCCTCCCGCCATTCAGTCGTGTCTGTAAAGAGGGACATGTACAGATATAGTGAGGAAGTGGGAAGGAGTTTCATGTTCATAATAGAATAATGCGCTGTAGCGCAAGTTCAGCTAGTCTATATATTAAAATGTCTCTATGTTTGTGCCAAGTTCATTTCAGCAATAAAATTTTGGGAACAAAAAGTTCTAGAAATGTCCTGTTCTCGTTGACAGATTCCAAATTTTGTGTAGATTAGCCAGCTCTCATTCAAATTAAAAAAAAAAAAACTCGTGCCGTTATTATTCTATGTAACATGTCAGAGGTCATTTTGAGCCTTATAAGATTATCACCGTCGTTAAGATGTTGCTAAGATAAACAATTATTAAGACGGAAAATTACATTTTTTCAGACGATCGTTTCCCAGTTTACAGGTAGATGTAGTGAAGAAATAGGAAGAAGATTCATGTTTATATTAGAACAGGGCTTCTCAACCTGGGGGTCACGACCACTAGGAGGATCGCGAGAGGGTTTCATGGGGTCGTGAAGATAAGTGAAAGAGATAAATATAATTTGAATCTAATGTTGGAAAACATTTTTAAATATTATTTTGAATTTTGTTCTGATAGGCATATTTTTTTATTATTATTTTTATGCATACTGTTAAGAACAAGAAAAAATAGGTCTACTAATCATTTTCAACAGGTGCAGAGTTGTTTAAAAATCAATTTAAATGAAAGAGGTACGATATGAAACTAATGAGAACTGCATATTGAAATACTAGAAAAATACAAATGCAATAAAACCTGCATATTGAAATACAATTGAAATTGAAAGCTAATGAGAAACCTGAGCATGGTGTGATTTCACTAGTACGGCAATGTCCGGTTCAGTCTTCGTGACGCACATTATCAAGTCATTTAAAATAAACAATAACTTTTTAAATAACTGTCCAAGTTTTTAAAATCAAAATTAGAAATCACTTTATTTTTTAAATCATATTTCCCAAAATTAAGGAAGTTACGAAGATTTAAAATTTTCAAACGGTCTCCATTTTGAAACAATGTGATGGATCGGAATCGATATTTGTAATATCCAAATTTGGTTTTAATCCATTCGCTTTTAGAGAAGTTACTGTATGCACCATATACAAGAAATGGATTCTACTATTATGGAAGTAGATAGATATCGTGAGATCTCGGCAATAGGTATATTAAAAATCCCACACAAGCTTATTACAATTAGGGGGTCGCTGGCAAGAGGATATGATAGAGTGGGTGGTCATGTGAATTAGGTTGAGAACCACTGTATTAGAATGATACGCTTTTTAGATATCGCAACTAGTTACTATGGGTATTAAATATTTCTCCACACATTTTATTTTCTTTAGTGAGAGATAAGTCTTTCCGACAATCACTCAGTATTCTAGTAATTATGATCCAATTAATTGTTCAGTTTACAAATAATAATAATAAAGTGCATATTTTTAAAATTATTTTTCTTTCCTATTCTTTTTTTTCTTTTCTTTAAAAAAAGAGGCAAAAGAATCAAATAATTTATTCCTAAAATCACATTAAATTTAACATCTGCTTTGACTGTGGCAAACAAAGGTTACTTGATGCTATTTTAAGTTTAAGTTCCCATGATTATGCACAGAGGCTAAGGGAGACGGTAATATAAGATGGATGAGAATGGTGGAATGAAGAAAATAGGACGAAAAGGGAGATTCCCAAGAAAACCCACGCACACGGTGCACTGAGAAAAATCCGTTATCCGAACAGCGGTATATTATACAAATATATGGTATCCATATGTTTACTACGGAAATCTAAAGGGGGCATATGCTATTCATATTCTACATACGTACTACTGTCTTTTTTCCCGCTTAGATGTTACATCATGTCGCTGCAGTATGTCTGACATCTAACAGTCTTCCGTATATTACATACGTATATGTACGTTACATACGGCAGCAATGTGTTATATACAGCCATGTGTATGTGAGACCCTTACCGCTTATATACAGTTATTTCTTTTATACGGAAAGTACATATAGATGAAACGATTATACGGCAAGTATTATAAAACATAGGTTTTCAGTTATACGTTTACTACAGAAGTTACATATAGTCGTACGTTAAGTCCAAAAACTACAGGATTTATGCATGTAACCTACGTTTTTATGTTTGGTATATATGTTTTTTTCTTTGTGTGTTTGTTCACCACAAAGCCCACTTAGCGGAAGCTGGGATAGATCCAAGAACCTCACATACCAGACGTGAGTGCCGTACCACTGAACCATTACACCCCCTTGATGTTCCACATAGAGAAAAAACTTGATATCTAATTCAGCCAAGTCTTTTATTTGGGAAAATAATCTCCAATAAAAGTAATAAGGTAGTGACACCACTATCTGATCTTGGGTCTTTAGAACATCGACTGTTTGCAAAATAAGAGCAAGAGGAAGTGATGAAAGAACAAGATTTGTTTTGTGTTTGTGTGAAATATATTGAGTACAACATGAAGTAATAAAAAGGGGAGGAGTAATGTCTACTAAGGAAACTGTTAGTCGGAAGTGACGTTGTAATTTCGTTAACCAAAATTGTAGGAAACTTTCTTGAAGAAAATAAAATCCATATTTACATTTTATGACTTTTCTTTTTTCTTTTTTTTTTTAAAGTAGGATTAAGGACAATTACATATTTTGTTGTCTTATTATGTGAACATAAATGAAAATTACTTTATTTCTGTTTTCACTTCCACTTTTTTCCTGGTATACGATAAATAAACGAACAACTTAAACCAAAGTTATGATAAATACATTAATAAATCCGAACCATATATTTCGTATACAAATAAAAGTGTAATGTTGTATATTCTACTATTGATGTAAAGAAAAAGAATTCTTGTGAATTTATGTAATTAAATGCGAGAAGAAATAATATTTACCGGTACTCAACGCATAGGTACAATTTAATACTATATCAAGGGGAACTAAGTTGTACAAAGATATGAGGAAAACTTTTGAAAAGTCGTTATTTAAAAAAAAAAAAAAATCCGATTGAACTAACGAGTAGAAATTTCACCATTGACCATTCCTTCGAAACATTTCCACCTTTGTGGCTGCATACGTCTCACGTTTACGGTTCAGTCGTTTCATATATCTTATGTAGAATTGCACAATTGGCGCTATAACTGTTTAACTGTTCGCCATTTTCCACTATCATTGCGGAAACGACTTTCTCGTAAATGGTTCTTCAAATTTGGAAAGAGATATACCGTAATTAACGAGGTAAAGATTCACAGTCATAATGGTGACGAAAACCCACTGTTTACGCAGTGTGGTGTGCGTCAGTAAAAACTTGCAATAATGCACCTTTTGATGGTAAACTTACAAGGAAAGCTATCCAATTCCTCGACGAGTATCGCATTGAAACTTGCACAACTGGAAGGACATATTGAAAGATGGAAATATGCTTACTCTTACAATTCGCAACCTCATCGAACCGGAAGTAGAATTATCAATCTCCCATAGCCCCTGAAAGTTATGTACTCTATTTATACATGCCAGAATGTGATACACTGAAACCTGTTTTCTCACGAAGACAAATATTGCAAACTTAAGACGATAACAGTAGGTGGTGATTGGGACCTCTAATAAGTTATTGATGCGAACCGATGTCAAATGGAGCACGATACGATACATCGATCGTAAGTTCCACACGAACACGTTTACCTGGTGGAGAAAAGGGATACGCTGAAACCACAATGCAAAAATGGCTTTATATTATTATTATTATTATTATTATTATTATTATTAGTAGTAGTAGTAGTAGTAGTAGTAGTAGTAGTAGTAGTAGTAGTAGTAGTAGTAGTAGTAGTATGATGATGATGATGAGTAAAAATAATAATAATGAGAAGAAGAAGACAACAAATGTATTGTTGGGCCCGTTAAGTAACAAAGGACTTCTGCCCGTCTTGGGTGTCCTCTAGCCTTGCTATAAAGGTTTTAAAATCCACAAACAACCATACTGGGTCAACAGGTCCCGTAATAATATAAATTGACATACTTATCATTGATATACCAGCCTTTTATTGTATAGAGTTTCAGAGCCCTAAACCGTAATGGGAAGAGTTAGAACTTTTTGGGCGTCCCTAGCATATTTTAATAAATCAGCATTCAAATCTAACTTTAAGGACTAAAGATGGGTTATAATCATTATTTGATTTAGAAAAAAAATATATGAGCTTACTTGCATCAAGTACAAGAATAGTATTTTCTTCAAGGGCATGTGAAAAATACATAGGATTCGACAAGTGTATTGTATACAGGAGGAGACCTCACTCTGACATTAACAATATAGATAAGTATTCATTTAATCAATTCGCACTTGGTATTTGAGTTCTGTTTCCTATGGTAGGTGAAAGTTTCAGCTATATGTTGAAAGAAAACTATTGTGGCTGAGATTCCAAGAACTCATCTACTGAATGACACACATTGATGTTCCAAAATTGCCTATCCGACAGAAAATAGTAACGCTATGGTATTCAACTGGTAAATTTTGGTGAATGTTGATGGTGAGATCACTTCATATTACTTAGCATAAATTGAACTGGGTTTTATATCTCAGAATCGTCTTATTAGTACGATTCTGTACGTAGTTATATGCTGAACCAAGAAAGGAAAAAATAATATATTTCCGAATAAAAGTTACAGAATACTCAAATATTTTTTTAAGAATATAGGACTAAACGAACGAACATTCTACAATGATTGATGTTTGTTTAATTTTAGTCTCTTTTGAGCACAGAGGCTATGTGAGACATGAATCTACAGCTTAAGGTGGAATCCGAGCAACTATAATGCATTCAAATCTCTTCCATCGGAAATCAAACTCGAGAGTACGTACATACAAGGCGAAAGCCACTAGACCAGCAGAGAGGGCCAACAAATAAAACTAGAAAACTGATTGACAAGAATAATGGACCACGATTTAATAAAAGGTTTGTTGTGAATTGGGGAACTCCCTCTCTTTGCTTCTTTGGATTTCCAGGGTCAATACTAAAAGTATCATAGTTACGTTTGACATTACTACAATAAGATCGCAAAATTATGAATGTTGCTTTGCGCGTGTTATGGCTCTCTTTAAATACATTGAGCATAGCAAAGGCGTGCGTGACAACAAAGTTAACTGACCATTAATACTTTATTTCTTGGGTAGTTATGATCTTCCTTTCTCTTAAATAATGGCAAAGCGGTTCGTTGCAACAGTATCTGAAGCGGAAACCTATGACGACAAGATCCTTGGCAGATAAAGAGATCAAAAAAGTGAAAACACGGAAAGAAAATTAACAACGGAATATGTTCACATTAAAACATTAACAATGTAACCTCCTGTGCGTATACATACAGCGTTGATTATGACATGAAAAATGGACAACGCTAACAATGGTACCACTTTGTTGCTATGGCCACATGTTTCATAGAAACAATGTGCTTTATTCTATAATTTCTGCTTCTTGTTTTTGATGTGACATTTAAGTTAACAACTCAGTGTGGCATGTTGTGTCCTTGGAGAAACATACTGATGCGAAAACATCTTCCAGGTATGTAAATGTATTCTTTAGTGCACTAGCTGTTAACAATCACTAAATTGTTCCTTACAAAGCATTTTTTCGACAAACAAACTATATTATATAGAGGATGGAATGTGTTACTGTTTCTTAGGTGTTTTCCAAGTTCAAATGCACAACTATTTACAACTAGAAATACAGTTGGAATTTGTGAAAAATATCTTTTACCGAACGTAAAGGGGCTTGCCTTATCCACTAGTCCATTCCAGACATCTGCTTCAAATAGATTATTTTTGTCTATCTCCATTTCTTAATATGTTTTATGTTGAATGATGATCTGTATGATGATGTCAAAATATATGTATATCAGAGTCGCATCACCGTCTAAAAGACCGTGCTGAAGAATTATGTTGCTTAGATTATAAGTCCCTGTACCCACCTACTTCCTCTCGTTTATATCTTGATGCAAACATCTCTTCTACAGATATAAATTTATTTTTATTTTAGTTGAAATAAGTTTCTCGTAGGAATGATTGTGTTTATCAATTGATCTTTTCGAACGTACGCGCCTCCTTCAGAAAAAGACACCTGTCGATTATGGCAGAATGATCTCTCGTGCTATGTAAAATAATTTTGTTTTGTGACAATCTTTCGTATATTTCATTTATTTTACTGCATTACTGAGTTCTTTGTAAATTTAGTGCTATTCCAAGTACTGGTGCATAAATATAATGAGTGATAAAGAAGATAGAGGATTATAGAGCAACTAGATAGTGTTGAAAAAGGTACTCCATATAGTGAAAATACCCCTTCAACTGGACAAAAGTTTTTTTTTTTTCAAAGTTATAGGGAAGTGGGGCATATTTAAAGGCAACTGTTTTTTCGATGATGATCTACCAGAGAAAGAACTCAACTCTCCGCTGGATTCTGATGGTGATGATATACGGTAAAAGAAATCATCATGACTCTGAATTAGAACGATCCGATGACGACGCAAATATTACAACAGAATACCCGAGTTTATCCGTTCCAGTATACAGTGGAAAAGACGATATGTTATGGAATGTACGCTTTCCTACCCGAACCCATAGGACGAGCATATATGACTTAGGAAGTTGATGTCGTTTGTCTTTAGTGAAAACAGGTAGTAGCTGCAGCAAATACACTATTTGAGGCATGGTGTGTATTTCTTACGGACTCTATGATGGATAGCATAGTTATTTACAGCAAGCAAAGGATATATAAAATAGTATTGCTGTTATGTATTTTACACCATACCAATGATATCAAGTTAGAATAAAAACAGAAAAAAATGTGTTTAAATATTATTAAAATTCTGCTAAAAGAGTTGTATATACTGTGGACAAGATCAAAGGACGTTGTTCAAGAACATCCAATCGATGACCTCTGTCTTTTTCAGTCTACTAATCATTGCTAGGCTGAATAGTTTTATTGTTCTAGTGCAGAATAGTGAAGTGAAATACAAGCAGTTTATGAAAAGACTTGGTAAAAAGCTTTGCAATGAATATTTGACAGGACTTCTAAATAAAATACTTCCTCTGAATCTCAAACAAAAGTATACGAAATAAAAAGAACTTCCGAAATGAAGACTGCTCCACCTCCGATCAATGACAACGATGTTCCCAGAAAGTAAAACTAATGTTACTGGAAAAAAATCAAAGTCAAAGTGTGATAAGCGTAATTAATGTATCTGTAGAGAGCAAATCCCGTTTCTGAAGTTGAAACTGTAATTAATAAAATAAGACAAAATTCAAGGTGTTAAGTTTATGTACGAAGGTAGTACAGATTTCCGTCACCAATAGTACTACTAACCAGTTTGAACATTTACTATTATTTTTATTCATTTATGTAGGGGGTCTATAGTTTAATGTTGCACTATTATGGAACCGAGGCTAAAGGAGACTGTCATGAAGAGATGGATGATAAAAGTGGAGAGACGAAAGTGGAAGGAAACTGTAAAACCCTGAGAAAACCCACGTACCCAGTGTTTGACCACCACAAAGCTTCCTTGGCAGGAGCTGGGATCGAGCCAGGGACTTCAACACCAGAGATGATTTTCTTTTAGTTTCAGGCTCTTTACTGAAAAAATAGTGAAAAGGAACCATTGGCAGGGGCTGGGATCGAGCCAGGGACTTCAACACCAGAGATGATTTTCTTTTAGTTTCAGGCTCTTTACTGAAAAAATAGTGAAAAGGAACCATGAAATCATTGGCTTTCTTTTCAAATAACCTAATCAATATTAAGTGTATTTTAAAGTATATTATCATTAGTGATGATATTGGTCATTCAAGTATTCAGCATCCTAACGAAAATTAATACAATACTTGTATACAACTGTTTCATAAGTACTGGATTTCATTTCTGTATTCTGTAATACAAATTATTGAAAATGCAGATGGTTCTCTTCATGTAAGTTTGGAAAGTGTGGATAATATAATTTTTTTTGTATAGGGTCTAAAGCATTTAAAAACTTTAAATGTATTAAAAACTTGTATGGGAACAATATGAATAGTATTATCAGCAAACTGTTTTAACTTACTTTTGGTTCTAGCACCACAGTTGAAAAGATCATGCGCGACCTCTGACTTACGAAACAAGGACGCGATATCTGAAGGGTTAAGTAAATTTCCATCTTACGAATCAAATCAATACGATGATTGCATATGTCACTTTCTGCTTTTCACTTCGGTACTTGATAATGGCTTAATTAAAAATTCCCTATCTAGTAAAGTATATTTATTGTTACCAGTGAACTGAAAGTATTTTAAATTTAATTCATAATGTTGAAATTTATTTATTTACCTGTGTAAATGTCTTACCACCCTCATACACATATGTTAAATCCTCACTTGTAGGACTTTCAAGACAATTTTTACGTAGATAGCTTAGATTAACTTACCTATGGTGGCTCATGGAACGGAGACTATTCTTAGGGCACAAGTTCTTATAGGCTATTGGCAGTTTTACGTGCCTATTCAACACTGAGGCTATGTAAGACGACACTTTTCGCTTTAACTCTTAGGGAATCAATAGCATGTGGGTAACACCACACTTCCATGATTGAGTTACTGCCACATGAAATAATTTGCCATTATCACTAACTAGTGTCAATAACCCGTTTCACTAGGTTAAAATGAAAAAAAAATAGTAATATGTTCGTTAGGAAGTCACTTTTTACTATTACTTAATCGCTCTCTGATATCGGTCATTTTCGATCATTTTTAAATATCTCCCTCTCCCTCCGCCAAATTGCGGGGCTGAATTTGGACGTAAACGGCATCGGAAGTGTCACTGTTCATCTCAGCCACCTCGAAAATTACGGATTCAACACTAGTATCAGTCATTTTCGATCATTTTTAAATATCTTCCTCTCCCTCTTCCCTAAGTTACTAAGTTGCACTGTCAAAGTGAAATGATGAAACTATCCCAAGCCTGAACCTGACCTATGTTGAAAATTTGATCGAGATCAATCGGATGGTTCAAGAGTTATTAAGCCACAAACATAGTGACTTTCATTTTGTGTATATATGTATAAAGCTTTCACTCAAATTCATTTATTTTACGTGTTCATAATTCTCCACTTCGAAAAAGTAGAATCAGATTGCTGGCATATATTTGGTACGTTGCGATGCTAAATGAATTACAATTATGTATATACTACCTTTTCCTTAAGTCAACACTAACAGACATGCAGTGACACAAGAACATCAGAACAAAAACTTTGAAACTTATTTGTGAAAATTGAATCAACTTAACAAGGCAAACAGTCACTTTATGAAGATAATTCATAATCTCAAACTTTTTTTTTTTTTTTTTTGTACAAATAACACCACTAAGAGTAGATATGATAATTCGTTGCAACATTTTTCTTATATACGAAAAATATCACCTTCGATCTTACATACGGATCTTTCAAGACTAAAAATAATCTTCACTGAAAACATATGTTCTTCAACTAAAAAGTTAAAATTGTACTTGTTACCTGAGACTATGAGACTATGGTTGCCTGTGTTTAGGAAACCATAACTTTATGCAGTAAGTAGGAATGTTATTTAAGAGTTGATAGATTTGGAAAATTAATAAGAATTATTTCTGACTTAATTTAAAGAGTTTTTATATTACCGTTAAGCAAGATTGCCCACGAAGGGTGGAGAGAGTCATAACGCAGAGTATGCCATTGAGATTTTAGTGAGGATAAAAATGACACATATAAGCCCGTTAGTAACTACTAAAGATTTGTGTGAAAAGGTATAGTTTAACAGCAACAATTTTAATCAAGGCTGCATCATGAGGGAATATGGGAGAACAGAAACACTGAAAAAGTTTAAAACTAGATTTTGTTTTTATGTGAACTAAGCTTAGTCTGAATTTAAACCCTACATATCTAAACTATTGACCATTAAGGTTGAAGAGCTGGAAAAATATATATCGTGATCACATACGTGATCACCAAATTTCAGAAACTGTCACTGTGGTAGATAGGACATGTGTGGGCTACAAAAAAGGCTGCCACTAATGAGGAGGGCCACAACGATGGTTCTAGCATCTTTTGTGGAAAGTCTAAAACAGAGTACGCGTCGTCCCTCCATGGGCTGTTAAATGTTATCAGCCAGCCCTCCATTCTCCGGGTATTATATGCCAATTTCTGGCATATCCTTAGAAGCAGCACACACAACATAAACCAAACTACGATGACGCAGATCAACTTGTAGACTGGATTATCCAAAACGAATTGGATCTCTTGGTTACACGTGGCATACTAACATCGACGATACCTATTTCTGAATGAGGATGTCCATCAGCATAATTGTCAGTACTGGAGTGACAATAATCAGGATTGGGTTGATCCGAGTAAGGAACATATTCTTGCAAAGGTAATGGTGTAGTGTGGCTTATAGGATACTTTATTGGTCCAGTCCACTTTTCATTGATACTACTTAAACAACATAAAAGTATCAGATGTTCCTGCAGAAACATGTGTTGCCTTCCTTTCTGAACTCAGTGACTACTTTCCTTCTTATTTTCAACACGATGCTTCCCACCCACTATGGCGTTCGTGTGCAAAACTTACAGAAAAGTAGATTGGTCCCATGGAATGGCCACCCATATAATCTGATCTCGTATCCGTTGATTTCAATCTGTGGGGTTATTTGAAGCAAATAGTATATACTGTAAAATCCCGTGATATAAGGCACTTACAGGACCGTATTCAGCATACGTGTGAGGACATTTCATTGCACATTCTTATGTGTGTGCAACAGGAGTGAATACAGCCACTACAGTTGCGCATTAGACGGGATGACCAATATATGGAACATGTGCTATGGTGTGCAGTTAGTAAATGATTTTTAAACTTTCAGTGCTCATAACGTTCAAACCATTCAAGCTATGAAAGAATCAATTATACCTTTGGATTCCAAAGTTCAGGCCAGTGTTACTTAATATGCGACATGCCTTCCTTCCCATTTGAAATATCGAACATTCAAGATGACAATCATGTTGCCATATATCCTAGAAGTTGTATTTCTCCCCTTTGTTATCAACTATTAACAGATTTTTAACATTTTTCCTCTCAACTTTTAAAATAAAAGTTGTCCAAATATTGGACTTACCCTGTAGATCTCATATGAATGAATCTATGTCATGAATGTGAAATTTAGAATAATTCATGAGTCTGAGAGATATTATAAGCTTAACATTGAAAGCCGAGAAAACTTTATTGAAAGTATAATTAAATCAGAAATCGTTATCTTGGTCCTTCGTAGATTATAAGAGGTGAAATGTCTTAATAAATTATCAAGCCTTACTTACTTCCCTTAGTTCATTTGTAGCGACTTGTTCCTAAATGTCATGAAGTCCTGCGAATAATGTTGTTTCAAATGATGATGATGTACATACTGTAGAATGATGGCAATCTTCTCTCAACTTTATATAATGATTATCGTTATCCGGAAAATTAAAACATAACAAATTTCTGAAGTTAAAATCACGAGATATTTTTTATAGATATTAGACTCGTCTTTATTCTGGAAATATCGGTATGGTTTTAGTGCACAATTCTTTATTGAAGCGTCACATCCTTCATGGTTTTCCCGATGTGTGAACGTTCATTAGCTTATCCACTTGCCAAAACACGTATTTGCACACCGTAGTTACTTGTGTCAGTTATCTCAAAGGAAATTGGGGGATAAATATACATATATACATACAAAAGAAGAAGTGTCAGCATTCTGAAAAGAAACTTTAGTATAAATATACATATAAAAATGCGATATGTCAGGTATCTGAAAAAAGGGGAATAGAAATACACATAAACAAAAAGGCGGTGACAAAACTTTCGGACCGTACTGTACAAGTACCTTCAGAGATTAAATTAGTCACTACTTTCTTGTAAGTTTTATTTACTGCTCTTTTCACTTGAATATTTTTTTTTTCTGAATTCTGATTTTACGGTGGGATTCGATTTTTTCTTTTATATATATATATATATATATATATATATATATATTGCACTACGACAATTGACAAATATTTTCGCGCCATAACTAAATCGTTGTCCATTGCGTTAGTTTTCAGGAAAATCAATTTCTCTCTTACTATGCCCAGATCCTTACTCTCCCCTATGTTATAAATTTCTACTAAAATCTCAATTGTAAATCTGTACCATATCCTTCTGTATACCAACAATAAGTATTAGAGGACACCAACCTAATTTAATGCTAATGAGAACAGGAGTAGTTAACATAATACTTAATTACCTTTATTATATCGATAAATGTCAATTGCAATATAACCTATTCCATTTGCTTCATTGGAAATGTCCATAAACGATCAACAGAACCAATTAGTCACAGACCAACTGTAACATCAATATCTCAATTTTTATGGTGCAAAATTTCCCAAGCTATCAATCTAACATTGGGTATATGTGTAAAGTTGAAATATGGGGGGAATTTTACCGTCTTATTCGTGATGGATAGCAACTCCAAATAATAGAATTGTTTCTGGAAGTGGAAAGAAGGCAAATATCAAGTTTCACTAAATTCGGGAAAAGTTTACCGTGGAACAGATGAACACACACACAAACGCTAATTAAGTCGACTGGTAGAATCTTCATTAAACCTTGTATAATTAACATGTTAAAAAAAGCTTTTACAAATTTTTCAAAAAGATGTAAAATATACTTAGAATCTCAACACACCTAATACGAGACTTACGGCTCATTCAATTGTAAGTTATTAGTCATGGTAGTGAGAATGACGTCAAACTGAAATAAAACATTCAATTAACAAAAATAAAAAAAAATAGATTACCAATGTTACTTTAACAATGTTAAATTATATTTCCAAAGTTTATTAGATTTCAACAGTTTATGTCCGATATCTGATTGTCCAGCACCCTACGTATTGAATACTTGTGCTTGTTTCATACTAAAAACTAACTATGCCGATTATTGACCCCAATTTTGTTTAGTTGGGCGATTAAAGATTAAATACACGTTTGGATAAATTATTATGTGTTAGTATACTTAATACTAGACATAATACTTAATAGTAGACTATACTTGAGACTTAATAGTGAGTTTCCAAGAGGAGTATCCAATGGACAATCTAGGGATTCTAACTTCCATAAACATAAAATGGTAACTAAAGTGAATTGTTCTGGGCATTAAATCGTATGTGAAATATTTTCAATTATTAGTACGTTCCCATTATTAAATATCTGCGTATGATACTGAGTCGTGACATCTACGTATTTCATAAAAAGACGTTACGTACAAAAAGCACATGCCTTATCCACTCGACAAATAAGGACCACTAATATGTAATCACTTAGCACATAATAGTAATAACAAATTTTCTCTTCTCTTGACAGGAACTTCACTCTCAATATTAGCTGGAAGCGAAACGCCATGAAAAATGACAATCACATGAGACCACGAAGCAAAGTAAGACTCCAAACGAAATTTCAGATCTTCAAAGGTCCATTATTCTGTAATATTGAACACAGAGGGGTTCTGTTGCACCTGAGGCTATTTCAGCTGGCGGCTGTCTTCGAGTTCTTCTTCCAAAAGCTAAGAAAGTGTAAGAAGGGGAAAACAGAGGAAAGCTTATGTTCGTAAACGAAGAGGGAGAAAATGTAGGATAAAGGAAGGTTTGGCTACTTCTCCGACATCAAGAAGCAAGCCAGCAAAGTGTTCGTAAGTGTGTGGTGTGAGGACTAGGTAAAACGAAGGGAAAAAAAGAAACGAGAAGAGTCGCGCAACAGGTAAAAATGGGTCAGTGGTATAAAACCTTATTCTAACTCTTAACATGGTTATTTCTCCAACATCTCTTGGCTGTTAAACGAGGTGTCGCTGGAGGTAGCCGGCGAATTTCCTTGCACTCAACGTTTGCACCGGAAGTTAAAAAAAGAAGACTCAACGCAGCTGATTGTTGTTAACAAAACAAAAACAGACAACAAATTGGAGACTTCAACGCGTTTATGCAAAAGGTGCTGTGTACATATGCAATAATTTGTGACTTATTTATGTGCTTAACCCATTGACCGTGTCAGTGATTATCATAAATACAATACAAATTATTTGGCCGACAGTTGTCTTATTAAATAAAGTGTGTGAATTTCTTGTGTTAGGAGAGGGATACAATATATATATCATCCTATTTTATTTATAAAATAACTACAATAATTATATCGTGTGTTTGTGTCAGTGATTAATTATTAACATTTAATGTGAAATGTTTTAAAATTTTTGGCAAATGCTTTATTGGTGAAATCACTCTAAAAATGGCATCAATGCGAAAGGTAAGTGCTATACTCTATTCTTCCAGATTATGCTTAGCGAAGAGAATAACTTTTTTCTTTATGCTTATTATTCGATTAACATCACAAATAGATTTCTTTTATATCAAACTTTGTTTACAAGTTAATTGTTCATGAGTTTTGAACTTGAGTCCTCAGTGTAATGCTAGCATTAGCCAGACTCATCATATTCACTTAGCTATATTTCAATCAAATGAATGATTCCGTGTTGAAAAATCGTTAATAGATCATTTCTAGATGAGTTCTCTAATTCGATTTTTCGTGGGCGATAAACGTTCTGTAAATCTTTGGGGAGAAAGGTGTTATGATGTACTTAGTAGGACTTTTAACTGTCAATTAATCTACCCTCGGTTAATGAGGAAAACTTCATAATATTCTAAATGAATTGGGAATTTATTACTTAGTTGGTTAAGAGTTTAGAGGCCCCTTTCAGTACTAGAGCTATATAAAATGCGCACCTACAACTTAACGTAGACCAACACTACATAAGCTAATGCCTTGAATCGAATCCGAGCCTCCCACGGCGAAAGTGCGTATGATAACTATATAGCCACGAGAGAGTTGTAGAAATTTATTCCTTGTACATCTTGTCTCCAATATTAGACTGTAACAAACATAAAGATTTGGCACTAAAAAAGAATCCTTTAAAAATAAAACATCTTTACATTCAAGACTCATTACTTCTCTCTCTCTCTCTCTCTCTCTCTCTCTCTCTCTTTTCTTCATATCATCTTCGATTTAGTATTATTCAATATTTTTTTCCTTAATGACTCCTATCTTTCAACTTGCTTTTATTCTCTGCAATGTGTCGAATTTAAAAGTAGGACATAACGCAATTTAACGGACTTTATCCCAATCATTACGACTCAGCTTAAAGATTGTATTATTTTACCGATTCATCCTGATTTCAACGGAGAAATATGATCACCATTGCCCTCCTCATACCTATCATGGCTAGCATGTGCATCTTTGGTGCACGTGGTAATGGGATCGATTCCCTGTAGGAGAACTTTAAGTATATTTGAATACATTGCAGAGGATCTGATTCCTCTTTAAACTGTAGGTCTACGTCTCAAACAGCCATGGTGCTAAAAAGGGACTTTGAATTCCAAGAAACAAGAAACATAATTATTCATTTTAATATTGTTATATAAAATATAAAATACATTTTGAAATATCGAAAGAAATAATTCAGAAACTTTCCAGAATTTGGAAGCTCATCAAACCTTTGGACAAAGTTTATCCGAGTTATTAACAGTAGAATTTCATAAAAGTTTAGTACGATGATTAAAAAGGCATATTTCAGAATGCAAACTGTTATTCACTGACAAATTTCTATGACCTATGTACGAACAAATTACCAATATTTGAGTTATTTTAGAAGTATTAACTATAACTTACTTTGTTCAATATGTATAGAGCGTTTAGGCCGTTACTCTGCATATTATTGAAAATTTATGGGCTAATAATATATCTCTGAAAAAAATCTCTAAAGAAGTTCTATGTTGCACTTTTCGTCTTAGCTCTATGTAATAGACTACTTGATCAGTTTTAATAATGCACTTTCAAATTTTACTTGTAAACATTTTCGCTTTTTCTCTTCTGATTCTGTCGTGATCGATTCTATTATTGGAATCGAGAAATAAATTTAAATTAACGTATATTGATATGTTCAAATCTAGTTCGATGTACTTTACGTTCTGTCTGATCGAAGTTAAATAATTTGGCTACTACCTGAATATATTACGTAATTAAAATACGAACTACAATTTCTTAATGTGAACAATAAAAACTAAAAGACTTTTGAAAATAAACACCATTTTTAGTTTGAAACAATTAAATTGATTAATAATTAATAAATTACATACTTGGACATCAAAAGAGTTGGAGAACTTAATGAATTGATCATTGTTCTATATAACACTTTAAAATTTATTATATATATATTTGCTTTCGGTATACTATTCCTGAGTTCAGCTTCCATTAGAAGTTTGGATCTTGATTATTATGATGTGACAAATGCAGAATTTTTGAAGGACATTAATACGTTAACTGCATTTCTTCTTATTTTTCCTACGTTCTTTAGTTTGCGTTTATGTAGATAAACAATTATTCATACAAAATGACATGTTCTCAGGATAATAGTTAATTTCCAACAGCACAAATATTGTCTTTAGGGATTTATAATGCGTCCAAAAAGTAAGTCCACGGCATGAGAATGCCAAGCAAAACATAGTGCCTCAAATAATTGTATCAAACTCTGATTTAGAAAGTTAGAAGTAGTTATGAAAGAAGCTTATGTACTGACCACACATTATTTAAATCTAAGCTATCTGATTTGTCAGAACCTTGAGTAGGTTACCTTAAACGGAAAAAAGAAGTATTTCAGTTTACCTCCCATATATATATATATATATATATATATATATATATATATATATATATATATATATATATATATATATATATATATATATATGGTAAATGTTTATGTTCCATGATATCTTGCTCAATGAGGTTAAGATTCTGAAACTCCCTTGCGTACGCCATTGATAACAGTGTAAGATTATAAGCTTTCTATAAAGTAATGACTCTATGGAGTACTGGGCATTGTGGTTGCCATAAGAGGTGCTGACTAGTACAATCTGTCTCAAAATTGATTCATTAAATTCTAAAATTTCGCAACACATCCCATGGGACTGCGCGATACACCAGTTGGGAACCACTGCAGAAAAGTATCCAAATATAACTAACCAACACGAAAATAAAATGTGGGCATGACTAAAACATAACATACAAAGAATTCTTCTGGTTTTCATTACGTTATTAATAGCAATAGCAATTAATATAGAAAAATAAACGAATTGAAAATAACTATTTAATTCGCAAATTAATTTCCAAATAATTTAAGTAAAATAGTGTTTAAAATTAACTAAATCGATTAAGCTCAAACAAACTTATACGGTTCACAAGATACATTTCTTTTTCTTTTTCTCTTTTCATTGCCTTTAACGAAAAGTAAACAATTCTTGTGAATGTTTCATCATAACATATTTTACGTCTTCTAAGATACTGTGATATTATCACGAATAAATTAATTATAACAGAATAGTTCTACTTTTTAATCTTAGTTGTTTTTTCTTTAACCTCTTATGCCTCGAAATTTTCCAAATACTGTATAAACAATTACAGTGTTGTAAAAATAAACAGTTTCGGATAAAATAACGTACACTAAGCGGAGTAATTTGAAACCAAATCACGTATACAGTTTTAAAAATTTCGGAAGTCATTTCCAGAACATTTTGAGTCACCCAGAAGAAAGTATGCATATTCTCGATATTCATTTGGTAATAACTTGCGTATAAATTGACCTCAGTGTTGTACAAAGAATCCGATTCTCTCTCTATGGGAAAGAAAACTGAATTAAAATAAGTCGATTTGACTATTGGAGTTATTGGAGTTTTGGAGTTATTGACGAGAGAAGCCCTATGTGTTATCTCGTTTCTTGAAGATAGCAGTGATAAAGCAATTTGTCGAAATCACATTGTCGCTTCTTATATCAATTCATGATGAAAATTGGTCCTAAGTTCAGTGTTGTTAAAAAAAAAAAGAAAAGAAAGAAAAAGAAACTAGCCACCTATTGTCTTGCAGTCGCGTGTAGCACATTTTAATTATTTGACTTCAAATAGAGATGAGAACTGTTAAACACGATTTGCTTTTCATTGAATTCTATCGGTGGATAATAATACAGGGCTTTTCAATGAGAGGCAAGAGGGAGGCAGATTTTTTAAACAAGATTTTATTAAACAAGATATTTAATGGAAAAACGTGTTACTGTTATTATGTCTATAAAGATAGATACAAAGGTAACACTAGGTTTCCAAGTTTCAAAATTACACTGCTTATGAAAACAGATAATAGAATTGTTTGTTATCTGAGTGCTAGAACCAGAGATAAAATTAGAGGGAGTACAGGACAATGGCGGATCTAGAAGGTAAAAACTGGGGAGTAGGGGGAACCAAAAGCCAGAATGTGAAAGTTTACTATAAATTTTTACAAACACATAAATAATAGGTTAAATTAGTTTTGTCACTCAAAAAACTGGGAGGCCTAGGATCCTGACCCCCGGCTAATTCCGCCATTGGTACAGGGCGAATTTCTGTCCTCATAAATAAAAGTTGTAAATTTATTATATGCTGAAGCAATGATAATTATTCTTACACTACCCATGTGTTCATGTTGTATCAGGCACTTTTAATTCAATTCTACTAAAGGATTGGATTTCGATAATGATCCTAAAGGAAAGATGCACTTTAATTAAATTTTACAAGTAAATCCTGAGAACCAAACTTCCAAATCCTATATTTCTTTAAAAAGGCAGGGAAATATATTTTTCACCTCTTTTTCTCCCTAAAGTATTCACATTCCTAATAAATAAATTTTCTTAATTAATGAAAAAGATGATTCTAAAATTAACTTTTTGTGCTGTTCCACAGTGAACCGAACCCAGGACTACGTGCACCAATGGCACACGCGCGAGCCACTAGACTAGCGGAGACTAGCTTATTTTACTTTAATTTGGTTTAAACTTACACTTACAAGATATCGTGCAATTCTATAAACCAGTGTTTTCAAATATTTCCGTTGTGACTACACCTTATTACTACTCACGAGTTTACACGATACTTCTCGCCCACTTATAAAATTTTTCTTTTTGGGATCTGAAGTCGAGAAAATGGAGGGAGTCCGGTTCGGATGGACGCTCCGCCGGCGCTGGTAAAACACATGTATATTACTTATAAAGTTGCGAAGTTTTCAGAGGGTTCAGACCTGGTGGGTGATCTTTTCTCCACATATTAAGCGTTCCAGTACACAACAAACAGCATCGATTCAGCACGTGAAACCCATTTTTAGATATCCTTCGCTGTATAGTCTGAATTTAGTATTCTTACAACATATACAACAGAGATATGTAGTGGCACCATTGAATGTTATTCACACAAAATTGTAAAAATTAATATGTCGATCACACAGTTAATGCGCTGAACGAAAATTAATAAGGATATTTAGTATTGTTTAATTACAAGATATTCATTCGTTTAAAACTTTGAATTTCTAACAAGAAAAATTTTGCGGCACTCCAGGGGTTGTAGCACCGAAGTTGCAAAGCTCTGCTCTAAATTATTTATTAGTCATTGACATTGTCATTCTTACCTTTTGCAAGTTTCATTTGTCGTATAATGAAATTGAAAAATAAAAAGTAACAAATGTTTATACAGTATGCTTAATACACGGTAGAAGTTAACTGGGTTGTCGATTGTGCAATATTGTTTTTTTGCATTGGTAATCTCCATGCATATATTGCAACACATCATTACTGCAGGAATGGTGAACCATTCCTACATTCAAGAACAACTATATAATTAAGGCTCTTCCAGCTCCTCTGTTACGCCGCTAGTCTAGTAACTGCGGTAAATACGGTAAACACAACACTAGCGTCATCAGCCAAAATCGGTACTGCTATCCTGGCCAGGTAATACGCAGACTTAGTATGAGATCTAATTTAAATACAAGTAGTTTGCACCAACGTTGACTTTTGCATAAGGAAAAATTGAACATCGGATTTTTTTTTTTTGCCTAACGTCCCACAGATATGCCCGTTAGGATAAATGAGGCGGATAGTTAATAAAAATGAAGTAACTGTGAGATTACATTTTTGTATACTCCCACTCAGAATCAAACCCAAGACCACGTGTATCAAAGACACGCGCTAGCCACTAGACCAGCGGGGAGGGCTGGGTATTTCTTTTATTAACTAAAGTAATAATAACAGAAATTTCAACATTGATCCCACGTATCGTAGTTGCTAACGCTCTTGCTTTTGGTGCGAGCGGTCCCGGATTTGATTCCCGGTGGGATACTCGGTCGCAAAATATAAAAGTTTATCAAGCCGAAAGTTTATGAAGTTTACCTGGTTTTCCTCATTCACATCAGGCAAATGCTGGGGTGGTACGTAACATAACGGTCCCAGTCCGCCTCACTATTCCTTTCTTCCAAGTTCTTGGGTAGTGTGATCGCTGAGAGATGACATCCCTCACATGCGATGGCCTAACACAGCCATAGATGCCGAAAGTACAGAAATCTAATTCCTAATTCTAAGAAATTTCAACAACAATAATAATAGTATTGCAAGAACTACAGTTTGTTTAGTTCTCTCTTCCGAAAATAGTTTAAAATGGACTGTCCCTCCCTCCCCAAAAAAGACCTTTGTTGACCTCGTAGTGGTATGCCACTTTAAGTGGACTTCCTGAAAAAAGTACAGTCGTAAAAATGTCTTACAAAATGATAGTTCATCACCTGTAAATATTTTCAGTCCTGAGAATGAATTAGAAATTGTAAATTTGTTACTTTTCCGTAAGAGCCTAACTTTTTTCTTCTATGATGGGGGACGGGGAGTTCCACGAGCACGATGCCTGTAGCACTTCTCCTGCATGAACTAGTATGCAGTAAAAGAAAAGAGAAAGAAACAACTTTTCTTACATCCCAAAAGACAAATATTTAGAGGTAATGCAACCCGTTTTTGAAACGTTTCATTGGGTTGCATTATCTCTCCATACACATATTTACGGCAGTAAAAATTATATTCTGTGCATGCGTCTGTGTTCAAATCGTTACAATATCATTGAATAATATTTCAAGTGATTTCTAACACGTTTGTGAATCGCTGATATCCTCATCGAGAAATTTAATGAACATGTAGATCTTTTGAAATAAATTGTTAATCAGTAATGAATTTTTAATGTAAAGATTTCCTGCTTCGACCTCAAGATATATGTATGACTTTATAATGCATACAAATATGTTCATAGTTATTTTATAGTTTCCCAATTTTTCCTGTTATTTTCATTCCGTCAATTCTTCTATCATTAGAGCCTGGATTCCTTGAGCTTAAAAAATTTCTGAGAGTTCAACGAGATGAATATCGTGATGATGCCTAAAGATAAACTAAAGTAATTTCAATATCTCGTTTTTGTCAAACAGTTCCCTTCATTTTGACTACCTACAAAAAAAAAAAAAAAAAAACAGCTTAATAAATAAACAAAAGTATTCTTATAGCAGTTATTAGGACCTTAGTACAGTAGTGACGACTTATGTGGCCATAGTTTTTCTGTTAAACAAAAGAGGTATCTCTTTCATACTTTTGTTAATTTGATTTTATAAAGGCAAAGTTTGTAAACAGAACCACAATAAGTATTACATAAGCGACGAAAGAGAGTCTAACGGTACCTTCTCTTCCTCCTTTGAAATTACCACTTACTTACCTTACACTAACAGCTTATTTCTAGTGACCTTCACACTATAAACTCTTTTGTAATATAGCAGTGTATTCTTTACATATTACTTCTGTGCTCTGTTAAAATGGCGATCGAATAATTAAACATTTACAAAATATTTAGTCAAATGTTATTAGTATAACCAAATGTTTTCAAATAGAAACATTTAGAATATTATTAGAAGCAAATAGAACAATTTAGAATCAAATAGAATATTACTAGAATTTATTATTCTAATAATATCTGCCCATGGTCTCCATGTTGCTCTAGTGACTAGCGCACAAGAATTTGATGCCTGAAATCTCGGGTTCCATTCCAGGTGAGACAGCATTGAGCACATTATGGTGGTTCGGATTCCATCTTAAACTATATATAGAACATGCCTTCTAAGATTCGATTTCCAATAGGAGCTCATATGGTTCAGATTCCACGTTAAGCTGTAGGTTCACTTCTCTTCTGCCCATGCTACTGAACGAAACACTGAACCCTAATTAACAAACAATGTCTAATAATAGCCTTAGTCCTGCAAAGGGACGTTAAACTTGAACAAACAAATATAATCATTTTAAGGTACTAAGCGTGAAACTTTTATGACAATTTAAAAGTCTTACTCCAACTTTTTGATTATTTCAAAACAAGCCATTTCTAAATAAATAATTGCCAACTCAGAAATGGAATCTTGTTCTTTTCCTACAACCCTTTTTCCTGGAAATGATTGAATGAGAAAGCTGATATATTTTTTATTCAGAGACAATTAATTCACATAGCTGAGATTGATTGAGTCAAGTCCTTAAATCACGAACGTCTATTATTGAAATATATTAAAATTTCGTCAAGAAATTCTTAACTAAAGTTGTGTTGAAATGTTAACCAAATGAATCACTAAAACGTTATTGGCTGGTGTCTCTAATACTTTGCATGATTGTCAAAAGATTATTATACTAACGGCAATGTACTTAATAAAGTTCCATGTTTGTTTACGCAAATAGATTCCTGTATTTGGATACTTCAGATCGCAACCTGTAATAGAATTTATGTATAGAACATCAGCAACTACCTATGTTCTGACATAAAATATGTTTATGGTTGACAATATCGTGGGATAGAGAGCTTAATTTTCATTACTCATTCAATCTATATGGAATATAAATGATCTACAAAATATACAACTATACTATAGAAAAGTTACAGATACACTTTACAGTTATATCGTCTAATATACACTAAATTTAAAACACAAGTGTCATTCAAATGTGTTGGAACTATTGTTACATAATATAATTACAACAATTTTTATTATAAGAACCATTTTGTCTAAGAGGACACACTAAGAAGCTAAACTTTTGTTTGTTTTACATAGAAAGGAGTATGAGAAACAAACAAAAGAAGAACAATTTCAAGAGACAACTTATGATGCGAATAATTCAAGAGGTTAGGAGGTCTTTCAAGGATGGGAAAATATACACAAGAATGAACATGCTGACTGAGTTAGACTCCATTCAACAAACGAGGAAAACGAGTCACTGGGCTACACAATGAGAAATAGTCACGTTAAGACTTACATTTAAAAAAAGTGACGTACGCTTCATTTCATTGCTTAAACGTGATTTGATAAGCATTATATTAACTCGTATAATAGCACAAGGATAAATCAATAAGAGATTTTAATTCTGAGTTGCTATATTAACAATTCGAGATGATCTTGGTCAGTTAGGGATATATATGAATATGCTCACTTGTGCTCAAAAGATTTCACATTTGATGCTCCCCGTGCAAGACTATCCGTGTCATAAGACTCCTCGGGTGAAAATTCTTCCTATTTCCAGGCAATTAAATAGGAATAGTGTAATGAAATGTCTAAAACACCGCGGCCTGCATATATATTGAAAGGAATAACAGAAGCAAGTAAATCGTTTTTGAAGAATTGGTAGAATTATATTTGATAGTGGAAACTAGGGTATCCGGAGAAAATCACTACATAATATTGTACCATAAATTTCACGGTACAACATTAGAACTTAAATCTCCTATGATATTAAATCGTGGACATACTTGAGCTTTCTTCTCTGATAGTTTATGGTATAACAGAAAACTAAACTGGTGGCATCAAGGCCCAAAGGATTAGAGTCGACTAGCCTTTCACTTTGTGTTGGAGAACATGTGATCAGTACGTCACTAGACTTTTCTTCTATGTCGCTAGTTTTGACCACTGTACTTCTTTCATAAAAGTAAGGTCCCAATTGTTCTCATGACAATGGTTGAATGCTGAGGGACATTCCCAACATCAACTGGACATTAAAGACCTAAACGGTCAAAACTCACTGCTGTTTGGCGTCGATATAATCTTTCGGAAACTGGCGGTACGGTGTTGTAATAAAGAATAAAAATACCATTCGTTAGTAGCTCTTCGTAGAATAAGACATGTCAATTATACAAGATTATGAGAATAAAGCATTAAAACTTAGAAAATTTCATATAAATTTCTTGAGCTTATTCCAGTTAGAAATTTAGATTTGTAACTATATTTTCCTTAATATAATATTACTTTCTAACCAGATTAAACAGGGTTCTATTACTTGCACTATAAATCGAATGCGAAGCTTCATATACACGAGTGCAGCATGCTGTAGTTTGTGCGATTTCAATCACTGTACGAAGTTTATTAGTAAAATATTCATCTTTTTTTTTTTGGTTCAATCATAGCTCTCATAGATTCGTGATAGGCAACACCGTATCAGGGAGATCTTTTTGTTCTTATTTTAACAATATTCCACAATCATTTTTCTCTATTTGACATCTACCTTGTAATCCTTTGTGAAGTGCGTGTGGTCTCGGGTTCGATTTCTGGTAGGGGTGATTGTCTGCGATGTAAGCAGGAGTAGTGATTCCGATCCTCTTTTAAGCAGTATATTTTGTCTTATGTAGCTGCAGTGCTGAAGAGGTCGTCAATGAATCAACAATTTTCTTTAGTCTAAGGCAGGCTTTCACTATCTATGTCAGCGACCTTCCTTTTATTACACTCTCTTGTCAGCGACCCCTGTAATTAATTTCCGATTTGTTATAAGTTTTTGATTATTACTGCTTATCGCTTACAGTTGTATATATATGTACTGTGTAGTTATCATTATTTACCTATTTTAATAGCAGTATTTGTATTATTCTGCATTTCAATGTTCATCGCTTTCATTCCTCATTTTATTACAATTGTTTTTTTAAAACGATTCTTCATTAATTTAAAATTTTGTTTATTATTCCTTGCTGTACGAGTTGACAATAAGTGTGGATACAAAAGTATATCTATCAAATAAGGAATTAAAAATAATGTTTATTAATATTTTCCGCTACTCGTAGATCCTCATTACATTTATTTTTTCACCTTCTTTTCCTAACCACTTGAGTTCCACTCGTGATCCCTCGCTAAAGGGTCGCAATCCTCGTGTTGAGAAATCCTGGTCTAGGGGATAACCACGGGACGTTAACGTACAGATTTTATTTTTCTCACTTCCAGATTATTACACCATACTCGTTACTAATATTATTATGAATAATCTTTAATTTCGAAAGTATACATTCAAACTGCCAGTTTCACTTTTTTAACCGACTTCAAAAAAGGAAGAGAGGTTCTCAGTTTGGACCCGTTCATGTGTTATATTTATGGTGACACATAACTTCTACATAAATGTACCGATTTTGATTTGTGTGTGTGTGTGTGTGTGTGTTTGTTTCCTTGAAAAAGTGTTCTTTTTTGTGATCCTACGTAAACTTCATAAGAATCTTCAGAGGTAGATTATAAAACCCTTGAAAGGCTGACAGTGTTAATATCGTAATTAGCTGCTTTCATTGTGTGCATATTCATTATGTATTCATAACTTCAATACATAATGTTATGCGTGAATTTTGATTATTCTTTATAAGGAATTTGGTTTGCCAAAACTTCTTTATATATTTGCCATTTCCATCCGTCCGTCCGTCAGAGAAACAAAAAACTCGGGAGCTACTTGACCAATCATCACCAATCTGATCAGAATGTAGAGAATTAAAAGTTTGGAACCAAGTTCATTTTGGAACCCGATTCTGAAACCAGACGTGGTGGAAATTAGCCATTTCCTGTATTAACATTGATTGCTACAGAGTAAAAGTGGTAATAGATAGAGAGATACTGTTTTCTGCAATCAATTAAGTGCCCTAAAAATACATTACGTCTCCATCCTTAACTCTCTACTAAGCTCGGAAGTGGTTGAAATGCAGTACAACTTTCGGTTTCAATAACAATCTACATAGAACAAAAACGAGAACATATAACGAGAAGCAGTATTTTGGAACTGATTTAGAGTTCTAAGGATATGTACCTTCTTCTCTCTTAACCATCTATTCAAACCGGAAGTGGCAGAAATCAACAGCTTCTGGTTTTAACATTGATCGTCAGAAAATAAAAAAACAGTAGTAGATAGAAAAGAAGAACTAAGTCTCTACTGTGATCAACTAAGTCTCAAATTATTTTACATTTTCACTCTAATCTTTATACTAAAACCAGGAGTAGCAGAAATCAATTACTTTCAGTTTTAACGTTCATCGTTATAGAGTAAAAACAGTAACCGATAGCGGAATGTGGTTTTCTACAATCTATAAAGCTTCCAAGAATATATTACATCTCCACTCTAATTTTTGTAATACAATCGAAAGTAGTGAATCAACCACTTCCGGTTTTAACGTTAATCGTTATAGAATGAAAACGATAACAGATAGAGAGAAGATGTTTTCTGCAATCAATTAAGCGTCCCATGAATATATTGCATCTCTACTCTAATCTTTGTAATAAAACCGGAAGTGACAAAAATCTACCACTTTCAGATTTAACATTGATTGTCACAGGATAAAGAAACTAATAGCTAGCGAGAAGCTGTTTTCTATTATCAGTTAAGCGTGCTAAGAATATATTCCATTTCTACTCTAACTTCTCTACAAAATCCGAAACTGACGGAAAGAAAGCGTTTCCGGTTTTAACTTTGATCGTTATAGAGTGAAAACGGTAACAGGTAGCGAGAAACGGTTCCCTGCAATCATTTAAGCATACCAAAGATATATTCCATCTCTAATCTAATATCTCTACTAAAACTGGAGATGTCAAAAATTAACCGTTTCCACTTTTAACGTTGATCTCTATTGAGTAAAAACAATAATAGCTAGTGAAAAGCAGTTTTCTGCAACTGATTAAGCATCGCAAAAATACATGCCATTACGTTCCAATTTCTCCACTAAAACCGGTAATGACAAAATTAATCTACTTCCAGTTTTAATGTTGATCATTATAGAGTGCAAACTGTACCAAATAGCGAGAAGGTTTTTTTCTCAGTCAATTAAGCGTCCCAAAAATGTATTCCATCTCCATTCCAATATCTCTACTAAAACCGGAATAAACTGTCACTTGCACTTTCAATAATAATTGAGAAAATATCACAGCATAAAAAGTAAAACTTCATCACGTTGTGTACATGTAATTCTGCTATGTTTAATTTCAAAGAGATTGTTTTTACGCAGACTCCAACAATTTCTTTACAGTCTTTGCAGTTGGATCAGGAAACTCCTCAACAGACGATAATGGTAGTATTGTGTTTTGTTCACATGGTCTAACTGCATGGTCTAATTCTATGCATGTTTCAGGTCTGACTCACTTTATAGGAAGTTAGTGCATTACCTTTAATTTAGGTATCTAACTAAACTACATGGATAACGAAAAGTAGAAAATTAAATAAATTTAAAAGAAAAATATGACTTGAGAAACGCTCTAAAACCAGAAAATAAAATATTTAAAAAAATATTACCCGACATCAACAAAAGCTTTAAAAAGTAGAAAATAATAACTGCTAAAAAGCATAAAGTAATTCATTACTATTATCTATAAAAAATGGTCTTTATCAAACCAAACTAATTAATACCTCATGAAATTATCACCGAAAGTAATTTTATATGAATTTGTTTGGTTTGACACAGACTTAATTTTTTTTATGGATAATAGTAATGAATAATTTTCTGCTTTTTAGCACTTATTGTTTTCTACTTTTTAGAGGTTTTATTATTTTCAACATTTTTAGCAATTTTTTGAAGTCCGTTAATATTGTTTTTTAAAAAAAGATTCTATTTTTTATTTAATTATAAATAACAATTCCTTAAATACAACATATTTTAAGTTTAAATACCTTCTCAAAATTATTTAATTTGAAATCATATGAAATCCACTAATCTACTGAAAATTTAAAGTACTTATATGTAGTAACGAGCAAACTAAAATTTCTGCTTTTTCCCTAACATAGTAACAAATATGAGAGTACAAACGTTGACTCTCATGGTTTAAAATCTCTTGTTATGTTGAGATTAGAAATAAAGAAAGAATTGAACCTAGCATTCTCAAAGTGTTACACCTTGATACTCAAAATCTATAATAGTCTAATACGAATAATCTAAATATAAACATATATTTAAAAATTTCAGGTCCCCAAACTGTAGCGAATTAAGATGTAACGCGTCGATATACAATATAATGCTTTTTCTGTATACAAGAAGATTATATTTTCTTCATTACCATTGGCATGTCAGGTTTAAGTTTCTCGCTCTCATCTTTTTAATTGTGTTTTGAATTATAATATCCTCAGAAATTATTCATGAAATATGAACAAAATCAGCCAAGACGTTTTTGATAAAATCATGTAAGAAAAATTTTCCCTTCCAACAAAGTACTGTTTTTACTCACAGATTTTGCTGAGAGAAATGAATTGTGTTAAAAGGAGAATTGTTACGCGAATAAAATCACTGGGGCTGGTTTTGAGAAAATGAAATTTTCGATTTTAAGACACCAGTAAAGTATCTCGTTTCAGGGCGTAGGAAGAAAATACGTAAAACTTTCTGAAAAATTCCATAAAAGTCTTAATTTTAACATTAAATGTTTATAAGTTGAACGTTGTGGTTAAAAGTGTTGAAACGTTTAGGTCTTTTAACGTACTCACAGAAGAACGAAAGAATAAAAAGAAAGACATTCAAGAACCACTTGTTACATATGAAGACATCATGAAACATATAAATTTGTCGAAATCTCCAACTTAACAATTCTTCACCCTTACTTATATTCCTTCAGTTGTACTGTCACTTTGAAATTAAAAGAAGCAGGTCGGCGTACTTAACTGTCTCATTTCCCCTTGTTTGAAATTAAAACATGAATTATATCATATTATAGAGTTGTTACTGAACTATTTATAAAACATAAACAGATAAAAATTGTTACGAAACTTCTTCGACCCATCCTTATTGGACTTCGTATTATGCCATTGTGTAAAAAAGTGTATTATGCCATTGTATAGTGTTAGTAACGAAATATTAATATGTAGTATACGACCAAAATCCTAGAAGTTTTCGAAAAAAATGATTGAAAAAATCTCACTTATAATTGAAACTTTCTTCTAGAAATAGATTTAGCTTATAAACAAAATCGTTACTACAATACAATATACATATGTGAAATATAAATTAAATTCTTACAGAAGATTTTAAAATGTCCGAAATAAATGAAATTCTTACAGAAGATTTTAAAATGTCCGAAAATAAGTCTCTCCAATCATTAAATTTTTCTGTTTGAATTATTTCAAAACAGTTTAATTATGCCTTATTGAAAGGATACTAATAAATGTTTCTTTGTGAAATAAGTAAAATCAAAACCGTTTTCGATAAAATCCTCGGAATAAAATTCACTCCTACTATTAAAGTATACTTTTTGCAACTTTGTAATAAAAATTAATTATGTCGTAACAGCTATAAAATTGTTAATGAAATGTTCGTGTATGAAATTTTGAATGAAATAGGTATGCTTTCAAAAAAGTCGTCTCAATGAACTCACCCAAAGTAGAAAACCACTCTGAATTTTTTCACAGTTATGAATTCCGTGAAAAGATCATAGCCCTTTCTCGAAACCAAGTTCAGAAAGGAGTGACCACTTCAAATAAGTTATTCTTCCTGGATTACTTAAAGAAAATGAGAAATTTTGCTTATTCTAAGATTTCTAATGAATTATTTGTGTATAAATTGTTTGTTAAGCAAATCTAAGCGAGTTGTTGCTATTCTGACTTTGTAATCGAGGGGTCTCAGGGTTTGAATGTAGCGACCACCATCCTAAGTTTCTTCCAGAGTTCTTTCCAGTTCCACCAAGATAATGCAGAGAAGATATTCTTAAATAAAGACCCTAGCTAACTTCTTTCTACGTCCTTGCCCTTATTGTTTTTGTCACTGTTGTTAATTTTTAATGATTCCAATCTGCGCTTGCCTCAAGAGCAGCTCTGAAAGTTTAATATAATAAACACTATGAATAAAATCTCCTGAGTTACTTTTGAAAACTATCCTTTCTTAATTTTTTCCGTCAGGAAGGTATAATGCCATCGTGAGGGTTATTCATTTTTTCAAAAGCTATTTAAGAAAAATAAACAAAATCAAAACGTTGGTTGAGAGAGAACAATTTTTTGATTTTCACTCTCCAATAAACTGTTTTGTGGTGTATATGTAAGAAGTTCGAAAAGCACTCTTTTGCATACAATGCTCAAGTTTAAAATTTTGTCTTTCGGTCCGCACATATAGGCTAACAGACAAATGAGCATCCAAAATTAATAATTTTGGTATATAAGAATCATAAAACACGTAAATATGTTCAAATATCGAATTTCATTTATTTTTGCCTCGTCGCTTGAAAAACTTTTCATTCCCATCGTCGTTTAAAAATATGCTGAGAAGTAAAGGTAGGTGGAATGCCAAAGTTTGTAGTTTCACTTGCATATAACTTTATAAAATCAAGTGTAAATATGAGAATCATTTCACGATTTTAAACTATCAAGGTATTTTAAAACATTGAATATATTGTGAGATGTCTTATCCTTTCATATATGATAAGCATTAACAACGAATAAAACAATTTATACTATGTGCTCATGAGTGGAACCTAAAATGAAATTCCACATATCTTCTAATTTTAGTTATAAAATTTACCTTGATAAATAACATATATTGTTATTATTTTAAATATTATATACTAGCAGCGTTCACCCCGCTTCGCTGCGGTCACCCCGGAACGCAATAAACTTTGTTACTTAGATAATTTTTACTTTTTCGCTTTCAAATTGCAGTAAATGTTAACATTATATCGCCTGTCATTTATGTTAACCCGCCTAGTGACACGGTCATGTGGGTTGCATATAAATACGTTTATTTTTATACCTATGATGAACTAACAAAGGATTTGTACGTTATGAAAACTTGAATGGTCAATTATCTCAAGACACTGGTAATTAAAAATTAAAGTGATATGATAAAAACCATCTAGGGTCCAAATCCTAATAACCCCCCAAAAATGAAAGAAATTGGTTCAGCCGTATTAGCGTGATGAGCTAACAAAGGATTTGTGCGTTCTCTTTTATATAATAGACTAGCATATATTACCCGCTTCGCTGGGTTGAAATGAAAATTTAAATGCACAACTCCATATCTCATGTGTTTAATACCCGTGAAATATGCTTGCAGTAAATGTTAACATTATATCGCCTGTCATTTATGTTAACCCGCCGAGTGACACGGTCATGCGGGTTGCATATAAATACGTTTATTTTTATACCTATGATGAACTAACAAAGGATTTGTACGTTATGAACACTTGAATGGTCAATTATCTCAAGACACTGGTAATTAAAAATTAAAGTGATATGATAAAAACCATCTAGGGTCCAAATCCTAATAACCCCCCAAAAATGAAAGAAATTGGTTCAGCCGTATTAGCGTGATGAGCTAACAAAGGATTTGTGCGTTCTCTTTTATATAATAGATAACATACTAAATTTAATAAACTAAAAATTAGGATTTTGTATATTTCCAAACACAAAGCAAATTTTAATGCTCTTTTACATCTTACTAAAAGAAACTATCCATATTATATTGCTGTTTCATTGCTACTTCCTCAGTGTTAATTTCCTATGGTAATGGCATTACAATAAGACTTCAAAGGCAAAACATCTAAACTACCGTATCCTTCTCACCATTGTAGAAAGAGTTGGCATATATATGTTAAAGCGTGCTTTCAGAAGACTCAACAAACAGGTTGAGATGTAAACTATCTAAGCGTGTTATGCACCACGCTTACAAGCAAACTTTTCACACTCTATCGAGAATTGTGTCTTATAGATACAATACCGTAATGTAAAATGAAATTATTGTATAATGCTATATTAGAAAAAAAATAATTCAACGCGATTATTCTTTTCAAGTATAAATAATAAAGCATTTTTGTATATTATAATTTAACTTTTTAGATTTTTCAGCTAAGTATTGTGTATCGTGTTCATATATTCCAATATATGAGTATATTCATATATTCATATATTCCAATATATGAGTATCGACTTTATTAATCTGCTTTTTCTGCGAGAACACTTGCCGGAAATTAAAAGGCAGATATATTACGATGGCAACCTAGTACATATACGTTTTTCCACTTTCTTATAAACCCTTCACTTTTTACTCTAAGGAAACTAAATGGTGTATTGTGTGCCTTTCCTTTTTAAAGTCCAAACTACTCTTCTTGAATTTGATTAACTGAGGGCTCCGACCAAACAACAGGACAAGCACCAACTTTGAGAAAAGCTGAGATTTTTAAATACTTATTTTATTTATTGCAAGACACAATAGGTTGAAGAATCCAATTACAGTGTCTGTAACATATACAGTTCTTAAGTACTGAACAATATTTTCAGTGGAATACCGAGATTCAGGTTTCCTCTATAGCAGCAATGCAAGTAACCACTCGCCCACTCGACCGGGGCGAGTGGTTCATCTGTACGGGCGAGTTTTTAATATCACTATTATTTATTCCAAAAGTAAGTAAATGCTTTCTATTGTGGGATGTGGGCTAGTAGCATCTTTCTTGTGCTAGTAAAATTTTGTTGCTTATTTGCATCCTTGCTCTATAGTGTCTTAGAGTGTGTTCAATCAAAAAGCCGATAGATAGAGCTGGAGGGTCGATTTAGTTGAACAAAGACATGTTTTTCCTTGAAATTGAACGAGCATGGATTCAAGTTTTTGCTCGGTGGCGCTTGTCACGTTGTTCGGCCGCACGTGCCAATTGTTCTAATAAACAGACTGTTGTTGATTTCATGTGATATTAAGCTAATTCTTCTATACCTTATCACATCTTTTAGGGATGGTATCGAGTCTAGACGAGACGAGACTTTGTAAGTCTCGGTCTCGTCTCGGTTGATAAGCATAGTTGATAGTTTTGATTAGAGATCGGGAGTTCAAAAATTTAAAGAATTTCAGTTTTTCACATGTACTATCTTCATTCTGTATTTGGTAAAGGTATCTCAGTTTCGATCGAACATATGGGGAAGTGGCTCTATATTTCTGAATTCATTTTCCGTTCCTAAAATCAACCTAAGTTCCTATTTGAACAAGGTACTATACATATGCTGTAACGTTAAATGAGCAAGAAGAATCATCTCAGTATATCCCACCAGTCTGCTTTTATCAATAAAGTGCTAGTAATAATGGCTACGTAGATACTACTAATATTTACTTTCAAAGAGTTGTTAATGACGTAGGTTTGATAATTACCAGGAACAGTAGTAACGTTCTTGTCGTAAATTACGCACGTATTATTATGTACTCCGGACGAAAGGAGAACATACAGCACATAAAGACTGGAAAATTTTTGTAACCACTCCGTTTGTGAACAGTTTTTCTTTTCTTGATTCCCATAAGGGTCACACACATGTATCCATAAAGTAAATCACTGCGTGAACAAACACAAACATTTCGTTTCAACAGGACTTTATTTTATGTTAAAGGAAGCAATATTTAATCATATTTATAAAAAACATATACTTCACAAAAAGCGTAATTGTTAAGCATGGACAGCGCTAATGACAAGTAGCAGGTCTACATACTATAGAGTACTTGTAATGGTTTCTTCCGCAACCTGCTTCTCTGCCGGATGCCCACAAGGCAGTGTCCTTAACCCCGACCTTGATAGGGTCCTCTCGAAACCAACAAGAAGTGTATTATTTACGGGGAGAAAATCTGAAGAGAAAAACGCATTACAAGCCAGATATCAAGTCTCGGTTCATTTTGTTGACCTACTACAAACCTGCTTGACCTCTTTTGAACTTTGCTGATGTTGGAAGGGAAGGTGGGAGGAAAAAGCGTGATATGCAAATTATGCGTATGAGTGTGTATGACGTACAGGAAAATACTATCCTTGATCTTAACGCATATAAACCTCATTTTGTTTGTTGTGGACTATTTATACCATCTAACCAACATAGCCAGCAAATAATTTATGGAAATCTGTTAAGAATTATTTTGTTTTATTGATCTTACCAGACAACGTATTAACTCACGTACCAACACAGTATTAAAATCGTAGCTACATGATAATCAATGATTTGTCATTTTCTCTTCCTTTCTTAACGTTAAGTAGATCTCAAGAGTGAGCGTGTGTGCTTTCCCTTCATACACAAATTCATAGATTCTCTTTTGCGGGCGGATTAGGGCCTGAAGCATATTCGTAGTTCTTGTAAGACGCATGATTCAAACCAGTTCCATGTATAAGTTCCTCTAACTATTGGCTTAACCAATCCAAACAAACGACGCATGATAATAGTAAATAATAGTTAAAGCTGATTTGTCTACTGTTTCAGGTTCCGGTGCGAGCAGTCCCGGGTTCGATTCCCGGTGGGGGCACTCGGTCGAAAAAGTATAAAAAGCTTCTTCAGACCAGACATCTTGAATCAGGTTTTTCTGGGTTTTCCTCATTCACACCAGACAAATACCGGGTTGGTACCTAATTTATAGGTTCCAGGCCGCTTCTTTCCTTCCCCATCCTTTCTTCCTTCTCCCTTTCCCCGGATATTGTGCTCGCCGAGGGACGTAATCTCTTATACGTGACGGGCTAAGTGGCCATATGTGCCGAAAGCCTAGAAATCTAAATCCTTAATCCTGTTTGAGGTTCATCGCATTTTGCGAGGGAAGGCTGGGAATCAAGAAGCTTCAAAGGATTATCAACTATTAATTAAAGGGAATTATAGTGTAGTTCTGTAAGCTAGTGGTTCCCAACCTTTTTCTTGACTGACGACACATTCCACTGGATGCCTACGATATCGCGACACACTTGTTTGATTCTTTTTATTACTAGTAATATAAATTATAATGTCGTAAGACTATAAGTTTTTGTAAGGGAGTGAGTCTATATTGTATCAGCATTGTCGCTGCCACTGAAGGCGTTAACTGGTACAGCCTGTCTCAAAACTAATTTTAACTAATTATTAAATATTTCATGATTTTTAAATTATAAAATTTCGCCACACACCCTATGGGGCTGCATGATATACCAGTGTGTCGTGACACACTGGTTGAGAACCACTACAGTAATCCATCTCTTGGAGCGAAATAGTATAATGAGAAAGAGCCTATCCTTTATACATTTCAAAAATCTCACTTGTTCTAACACTCTTAAGTAGTGTCCACGTTTCTTTATAGTCCAATGCAATACTCCACACAAAATATTTGATCAATTTATCTTAACTGTTTATTCAAAGACCCATAAAGAATTCATTTCTTCTTCCTAACATTTTCTTTTCCCACTTTGTTATTGCTTTTATTTCATGTTCGCACTTCATTCACCAGATACCAAAAACTAGTCTCCTGTTCTATATACTTTGTTCCGATCTCCAATGCTTTTGTGTTTTCAATGTTTACTTTCATCCTATAGTCTTCAGACAACTTTTTTTCTGAAGAGATTAGGTGTGATTGGAATCATATGTACTTCATGTCTATTATAAAATAATAACACGTGTGCGGTAAAGCTATTACGTGCTAAAAGCAGAACTACATAAATGAAACTTACGGACCTACAACATCATATTTAGAACAAGAAATGTATATTTGATAATTGAAGAATGCTGATTTAGCAAAGAAACCTATTATACCATATTGAATGCGTGTGTGTAGTACTTGGCCACTTGCTTGGCTGTGGAACAATGGGGATATAACATCTATTATTATTATTATTATTATTATTATTATTATTATTATTATTATTATTATTATTATTATTATTATTATTATTATTATTATTATTATTATTATTATTATCCCAAAAGTATTGAACCTTTTGCACACGAAATGAAATTAGTATGCCAATTTTCAGGGTATATTAGAAACAGAGGGTCAGACTTAACATCATTTAGACAGCTGACAGTTAAAGGTAGTATATGTGCAAAAAGTGTTGGAAGTCTCATAAAAAGTAGATAACTTAGGACAGCAATATGCCACGTGACCAAGGCGAGAAAAAGCTTTACAGTCAGTGGCCAAACCCGCACTAACATCTGGAAAGGTTGTACTGCGCTTTTGGTGGAATTCGAAGCGTGTCGTGCATCACGAACTGTTGCCGCCGAGGCAGAACGATAGACTCAGACCTGTCGAAAATTAGTGCGATTACATCTAGCAACTTCAAAGAAACGGATGAAACTGGTAAACAGAAAGGGTGTTGTATATCATGCTGACAACACCAGACCATATATATTTTTAACGACCCTTCAAAAATTAAAAGAACTTCGCTAAAATGTTCTAACCATTCACTGTATGGCCTGGACTTGGCACTGTATGGCCTGGACTTGGCAATCGTTTCGGTGTATGAACCAAACTCACTGAATTAAAGAGGCCTGTGAAAACCATGTTACATTATTATTATTATTATTATTATTATTATTATTATTATTATTATTATTATTATTATTATTATTATTATTATTATTATTATTATTAGGAATCATGATAGTGGACCTTATAAAATTGCGATGTTAGTATCTTCGTTATCCTGTTCTACGATAAATCTTGAACTATAGAGAATTTTTGAGTTATATTTTTTTTTCAATAGACAACTACAGCATTTATCTCGACCGAATTTGTTATAGTCCGCGTCCCCCGAATGGGTCGTGTGGCATCAGCCAATAAGCTCGCAGTGCATTGTTACTAAACCTTCAGGGAGGAATTTAATCATTCATAATTGATTTTGTTCATATATGTGTTTACATCCGTGAAGTTTTAGTAACAGCGCACTGTGAGCTTATTGGCTGATGCCACACGCCAATTCGGGTGACGCGGACTATAATAGTCTTAATCTATTAACATTTTCGCGAGTGACGGTGACTTTTACGATGGCCATATATACAACCCGTATGTCAAATCGTGTGATCCTATTTATTGTCTTTAGCGAAAGTTATTATTACTCTTCCAAACTATATTATGCATAAGTGTCGGAAGTCTTATAGAAAGGCTTTAGCCGTTCGTCAGTCCGTCCGTCTGTTGACAGTTATGAGAGCAAAAAGGGTGCGAAATATTGAGATGCAGTTTTCCGCAATCGATTCAGCGTCCCAAGAACAGGTTCAATCTTCTCCATTAACCTTATATTCAAACCGGAAATTGTTCAAATTAGCCATTTCCGGTTTCAACGTTCATCGCCATGGAACAAAAAGCAGTTGCTGCAAAAGAGTCAGGGTGTCAAGTAAACATATTATTACAACCCGCAGCATTCGACCAAAGCCAGAAGTAGTTTAAATTTACTACTATTTCTAGTTTCAATACTGATTTCCATAGAGCAAAAAAACTAAGAAATATCAAGATGCGTTTTTTTACGATTGATTTAGGTTCTCAATAATAAGTTTCGCCTTCTCCGTTAACCTTCTATTCAAATTGGAAGTGATTCAAATTAACCATTTCCGGTGTCAATATTTATCACCATAAAACAAAAATGGTAATCTGTAACGACAAACGGTTTTCTGCAATCCATTTAGGGTATAAGAGAACATACCAATGCAATCAGCAACACTCTATCAAAACCGAAAGTGATAGTGATTTACTATTACTTCTGGTTTCAATACTGATTTCAGTAGAGCGAAAACGAAAAGAGATATCAAGACGTAGTTTTGTTGCAATCGATTCAGCTCTTGAATAGTAGTTTCTATCTCCTTTCTTAACCCTGTATTAAATTCGGAAGTGTTTAAAATTAACTATTTCTAGTTTGAACGTTTATCGCCATAGAACAAAACAGTAAGAGACAGCGAGTATGCCTAATGACTTTCTGATATGGATTCACTATTCCAACCAGTACTGCTTCAAGTTTGAGTATTGGATTTCCGTAGTTTGTAAGGTCACCGTAGTTTTATACTGTGAAATTAAAATCACTTGTTACTAGTTGTTGCACCTAAGCCTTCGACCCGCTCTCCATTATAGGTTAAAATCATGTTTAATTAAAATCTCTAGTTGTTTACATTTTAACATTTTCCTTTTTAGTTTCCCGCCGGCCACCACAAACTCCATACAGTATTTTTTTTATGGAATTATTCAAGGAATGAAGTGGCGTTTGCCACTTAAGGAACTAATTGTTCCTCACAATCCTTCAGGTTGTGTTACGCTATAGGTTAAGATTGTACATAATTAAGTGCTTTAACTCTTTACATTTAACTTCTTTTCTTTTAAAGTTTGTCCAAAATCTAACTTTCGGTTACATCAATATTAATGCTCAAATCTAAATATGAACCTTGTTCTATTTTGAATTAACTAAATTGAAACAATGCAGTATTTAAGTTGCACATCTTGTATTTCTACAACCAACATTACATACCGTATCTCTCAAGCATTCCAGGATACCGGACGTACTTGCATATATTATTATTACTATTACTATTATTATTTAATCTGTAGATATTTAAGACATTCAAAGCTTAAGATCGGTTTGGGGAACATAATTTAAACCAAGACATTATTTTAATGTATCACCCATGTAATCTTGTTGATTTGCAGTTTACTTTCCCTTTTAGTACCGAGGTTATATAAGACATGGACTCGTAGCTTAATATGAAATCTGAGTGGCATGTAAGTCTACCAGAAATCGAACCCTAGTCCTCAATACCAGTGATGAGTATCCTAGCCAATTAGGTGCAAAGCAATTCATCTACCCGTTGCACATATACAGCTTTTAAGAGATCATATAAACTACTCACCAAATACAGCTCTACCTAACAAATTGAATGTTGAATATGGGTATAATGTGTGACGAAACTAACTGGTTAAAACCAAGACTCAAAAACACTGATTCCCACCCTGAGAGACGTAAAGAGCAAGCAAGGAAACGCAAGCTGGTGGTAGAAACAAATCGTGAAATTATGAAATTTAGCATTATCAAACTTCACAAACGCTGTTTGTTTGATATTTTATCTTTGTCATAACAAGGAGGGTGCGTAAAGTATGCAGGGTTTACGGAAAAGTGTACCAGATAAACCAGACTGAGAATCACTGGTCTAAAATCTTTAGGAAAAGGTAAAAAAAAATCTACTATTAATAACGTTACAAATGGATTTCAAAGAAAAGCTGTGTATTGTTCCTTAAACACAAAAAGTTTTTGTGTTGATTTTGGTTCTAAAAAGAAGATACTTTGGATCAAGTATCCAGATAAAGATAAAAACGTATAAAAATGATTTGGGGTATTAAACAACACGTTAGTAACCCAATGATGCATACCTAGCATAAGACTGGCCGAGTAATCCTTACGTATTTTACATAAATTTCGCGTAATTTATTAGTAATTTAACTTGCGTAGCAAAGCTGTATTTTAGGCAGATGTAAAAAAGCTAATTTTCTTTCTTAAATATTACATTTTAGATAAGATTTTCTTATGTATATAATTCACCATTACAAATTTCTACTACAGCCAAGATGTTGCCATCAAGATAAAAAATGTAATATATATATATATATATATATATATATATATATATATATATATATATATATATATATATAGATATAGATATAGATATAGATATAGATATAGATATATAGATATATAGATATATATAGATATAGATATAGATATAGATATATAGATAGATAGATAGATAGATATTGCCTGCAAGTTAAGAAAAGCAAAAGCCTAGTATATTTAACTAGTAGCAAACATGTGTATTTTTATAGTTTGCTCATATGTTATCGTTTTACACCTTAGGTCTACAAAGTATTAATATGGTCTTGCTTTTCCGAAGGCTCTAATTATTCCATCATCATGAAATTTGCTTTGTTTTGGCAGTTAAACCGAGCCGAAAGGAACTGTAAAGTTAATTGCAGTACATAAAAAGATTATGGGATGATAAAAGAAAAGAAAAAGCATTATTCATATACTTGAATGAGAAAGAGAAAAGAAAGCAAACGACTACACTATAGTTGAGTCTTTAAAATGGAAATTGAAAAAGGAGATATTGGGATTGAGAGTATGAAGTAGCAAGTCAATTCATATACAGGTGATCTAAACGTGTGGAAACACTCCAATAAGTGATACATGCTACAAAATATAACTAAAGTAATACTAAGGTGAGGAATAGGAACGTGGGGATGTTTTAAGATACACTACAATGGCGTCCGCCATCTTGAATTGTGCTATATCGAATTTTAAGCATTTGTCTTAAATAGAAACCATAACATGTAATATGTCATTTCAATAACAAATTTTCGTAGAAGTTGTATGGCACTATTATTTTTGTTAACCATTACTAAGTTGTGACTGTTTCTTTGTTGTGTCCCCAACAAAAGAAGTTAGTCATACGGCAAGGGCGGCTCTCTAATACAGAACCCGCTTAATGTGTTCATCACTCCAGTCGATTGTCAGGCGGATTCTGAAGTCCCAGCCACGCAAAATATTGCGCAAAATATCGACTGTAATATTGGAACATGCGTCTATAACTGGCTTCTTGAGATGCTGAACGAACGTCTATTCACCACATACACAACAAACTTCATATGGCCCTACAGGTAGTAGATCAAGGGAACAAGGGGGCCATTCCACAGCTCCTCGCCTAACAATTCACGCTGATCTAGGTACCCACAGGCACAAGTCCCGTGATGGGGTGGCCTCCATCATACTGGAAAAACTTAGGAGACAACATTCCTCCGACAGTAGGGATGACAAATGTTGTCTTCTAACATGCGGAATAACGCATCGCTGTTAGGGTACCGTCGATAAAAAATGGACCCACAACGCGAGTTTATCACACCACACCATCACCTTGTTGAGAATACCTGAGCATGCGCTAAACAAATGCGGATTACAATCCGACCAGTACCGCACGTTCTGTTCATTAACTTCGCCTGACACGTAAACTTTTGCCTAATCAGTAAACAATGTTAGACGCAAGTGTGGAGTTTTGTTGTAATTGCTCTCGATGTGACTCGTTGTGCACACTTCTGGCAAAGTTCTGGATCATCTTGTATAAGGTATTGGTGAAGTCGCAACTTATAAAGATGCTACTTATTCACTGATACATGCGCATAACTGAGGCGTAACTGCCACCAATTTCACGGGCTACCTTACGCGTGCCTCTCTTTGGACTTCTACTGGATAATGTCAATAGTGCCATAGTTGTTTCCTCGTCTGTTACCGTGCGTGGTCTACCAGTCTTATGCTTCATACTCCAGAGATCAGCACGGCCTCAACGCACTCTGTATGCGTCAAGAGTATCTTCTGCTAGTAAGCCATCTGCAACCATACAATCAAAGAAACAGCCACAACTTAGTAGTGGTTAGCGTTAGAGCAAAAATAACAGTGCCCTTTAACTTCTACAAGAGTTTGCTATTAAAATTTAAAACTCTCTTCTATCTTTCTCTCCCTGTTTTTGTGGCTTTTTTCCAGCAATAACGATCATCTAGATAATTTTGTGATAATCGGTCCTACGGATAGGGGAAGGTGGGCGGGTTGCAACACTTTTCAGGTCTGAGTTTTTTAGTCGAAAACTATTATAGATACGAAAACTATATTGGTGGACTAAAAGGCTCATGTCTTAGCTACATACCAAAAAAATATAAGCGCAAAAAATCGAACGGTACATTTGATAGCACCAACATTTTAAACTAAGTCCGACTGTTGACACTTGCTCCACCCATGGGGTAAATTGCAACACCATCTGGGATAAGTTGCAACAATCGAACTTGGTTCAAATCTAGTTCCAATCTAGCTTTCAAATCTACTTTCAATCGGCACTCAACCAATGAGACCACTTCTCACAACGTATATGCAGTCTTCTTCTGCATCCTGTTCTTCATACGGTTCTTCATAAACCAAACAGATACAATCTTCTGTGGAAGGACTTGATAAATTCTTCTTAGCTACTTATTTCACATTTTCGCCTATTTGAGACACTTCTTTTCTATTTCGATAGCACTTTTTCCTGAAGTGTCTGTGAGAATAGCACATCTCTTCCTTTTTTGAGCTGTCAGTTTTCGAGGTCCAGCTTTTGGCTCACTTTGACCTGCAGTCTGAATAGAAGTTCTAACTGAGAAGATGAAGGGAAACAACTACTACTTGGCACTGCAACCAATAAGACATCATTATTGTCCTATAATAATAATAATAATAATAATAATAATAATAATAATAATAATAATAATAATAATAATAATAATAATAATAATAATAATAATAATAATAATAATAACCTTTGTTTAATAACCAACAACAACTGTGCATATAACAATGCTTAACCGACAAAAATACCTTTTTCAATTCCATGGGGCATGTTGCAACAGATGTTGGAATTTACACCATCGACATGTTTGTACCTTTCCTCGCTAGTAAATAGCAGGTAACACGGGAACAGAAATATAATGTAATTATACTTCAGTTGTGACACTATTTGGGTACTACATGTTACTTACTGTTGTTAGATATGTGTAAGATGTGGTAAAGAAATACAAAAGTTAAAAAAAAATACTTACCTCTACAAAAAACAAACTTTTGCCCGCTAATTCTACAACAATTTTTGACCTCCGTTGTTCAACTGATCACAAGAGACCTCTTCCATTTCGTATTCAAACACGCCACCACGCCACAATGCAACACAGTGGAGCCAACGCTAAAGCAGAAAAAGCGCTGTTGCAACGTGCCTCACCTTCCCCTATCGGTCCTACAGACAATAGACGATTGATTATATATAATTTTATCCGTTATCCGAATACTATTCAGATATAATTCATCGTCCTATTTCTTTTCTCTGGTAAATAAAAATCCAAATATGTCCATCATTCATTCTGATCTACGTTTCCAGTGTTACAGCCCACAAAGAGCTTTACCTTAAAAAATTATGGTTAATACTAAGCGAAGTATTTTTATTCCAAATAGGAAACAAATTTGTATTTTGATTGGTGGTGTATGTATTAAGTGAATCTAAAATACACTATATTTTAGTAAGTGATCATTAAAATGTTTTCTTTATAAGGATGCAAACATTAGTTTATAGGTATCTCTACTTTTATAAATAAAAAACAATATCTATAGCTCAGTCTGTCACCTGAAATAGCACCCTCTGCTGGCAGTACCAAGTTCAGATGTCGAAGTTCATCTATAAAACTACCTTGTTTCTTTCTATGACTTCTTGTGTTATTTTTACATATAAACTTACCTTAATTTTTCTTCTCCTTAAATTATTCGTATTTATAAATAAAATTACCTAATTTTTCTTGCTGTTTACGTTATTTTTATTTGATAAATTACCTTTTTGTTCTATATTTGACTTTTTTGTTTAAAAAATCGATCGCAAGGACAATGCCGCACGCAATCGATGAAACCTATCAAATATTGACCAAACTTCGAATTAGATAGATTATGAGAATCTCAATAAACATATGAAATATTATGGTATGCGTGCCTTGGATACCCTAGTTGAGGGCCACAAAAATTTTCTAATTACAGTTTCAAACAAAAACACTGCAAACAGACTTTACTAAACATAGAGGAAAAAGGAATATTGCATAAAAAAATATAACTTATTAAATATTTTCCCTATTTGGATATCCTCATTTGTCTCCCGATCGAGCATTGGTAATGAATCAACCAAACATTTAACACACTTGGTGATTAAAAAATTATGTGTAATTACTCATATTTTTTATATTACTCATATAAAAAGTAAATGATGAGACAGTGGATTAGCTATATTGTTAATGCATTTTGTACTTATAATAAAAAATTGCTTTAAATATTAATGAAGATCCATTGTTTTTCGCAACTGGGAAATTTACTGGATTCTCTTGTTTTTAATGTTATTTTTAGCGTGACTTGAGTCTCGTTCAAAACACCTTGACCATCCATTTTGTTTAGCAATCGCACATAGAAAATTCAAAGACCTTGGCTCTAAAATTCTAATGTGTTTGATTACATTCCAACTGTAGATAAGAGTGCAGGGGCTTCAAAGAGAGGTGGGTATCCAATTTTTTTTTAACAAGGCTGTACATAAATTAGCCAGGATTACAGTATGTAAAGTTTAATTAGTTATTAATGACGAGATAATGGATAGCAAATATCAAAAAGTAGAAAAAGTATCAGTTTTCCCATTTGGATATCCTTATTGGTCGTATGAGCTGGTATTGTTGGTGAATCAACCCCTCCCCCCAAAATTAATACCTCTGGTGACTAAAACTTCTGTGTAATTACTCATATTTTATTCTTTTCACACATTCTTATGTAAGTAGATCCACACATACGCAGCTACATACGTTAATACAGAAAAAAATCTTTCAACATATTAATAGAAAAAATGCATATAAAACAAAGTATTTTAACGATATGGGAATTTTCAGATCGGCTCTTCCTCTTCCGAATCATGAATACTTATATTAAGAAGGAAAAACAGACGAAACGCGTAAATGAAGGAAAAAAGAACTTCAGTGAATGATTACTTAGAGAAACAAAAAAAAAACAGGGAGAAGAGGAAAGAAGACGGTTGCATGGAGTCTTTGAGAAGTTTCCACGTTATAAACGAGTATTTTTCACACAACGTGACCGACAAACCTCCTATTGCCAAACAAAGTCGCATGACTGCATTTGCGATACTTCTTTTTATTTTAAGAAAAAAACTCTCTGTGCTAGCTTCATATATTCTACATTTAAAACGAATTTTGTGTAATTTCCATTTTGGTTAATTCTATAGTTCTCTTATTACAGAACCAGTGCCATCCCCTTTTTTTGGCGGTCTGCATTGGTACGTAGTACCGGGACGGTTTTGTTTTAAAGAATCGTGCTTTCTCTAGCCATTTTAAAAATTATTGTATTTATGAAATGAATATATAAATTTATATCAACTTGAAGATTGGAACAAAAGTATATTATGTGTAGCCTAATTAAAAGGTAATACTATCAATACAGTAAGCTCTCTCGTATCCGGCACCGACTGGACTTCGCCATTTTTTGATACGAGATTTTTTCGGATAATTGGATACATACCACACAAATAAGACATAAATTTCTATGTGATGATTCCATTCTGAATTTTCTCCAGAAATTCAAGTTTTAATTTAAGCGTGAAAGCATTTCTCTTGCGTCTTACGGGACCAGCCGTAGCGGCACCACGTGAACAACGATTTTAAAAAGTATTGATGTAAACTTAGTACTGCGGCTGTACTATTTGCGAATGAACTTTGTTGACGGGAGTTCCTGCTGCATAACATGCCAAAAGAGCCTACATGATATTTCTTAGTCAATGAGCCATTTAAAGTAAGCTATTATATGAAGCGTTCATTCTGGACTTGCCTGCCCAAGGCTAATCGACAAAGAATATAAAAGTGCGGTTGGTTTGGTATTGCCGATTAGTTGGAAATCGATTATAAAAGATCTTACTGTATATTGCAGTATATGATTTCTTCTATTTCGGTCTCCCTTAGCTTCGGTGCATAATCGTGGTACGTTTAAATCCAAAAATAATAATAATAATAAAAAAATAAAATTTCTCCTGTATATTGAGGTTTTGACGCTTTCTTTTGCAATCAATCATAATGCACAGAGTAAGATATACATGGTGAGTAACGACAATTTTTAAGAAAAAGAGCACTGTTCAGACTTGCAATGTACATTGTAAGACATTGTAGTAAAATTACAGTGAATCACTGACAAATGAGCTGCCATAGTCTCGTTATATTACCATCCAGTGTAATATGAAATCACGGTAAATGTTAATATGAAGTGATTCATTATAATTTGTTGTAATTATACTAATTTCAAAGTATGTTTGTCATTGTTAGAAGAAAGAAAACCACAATAGATCTAATTACTACTTAATAATAATATATGTTTACATACATAACTAAAGAAACATATTTGAGCAGAATTAAAACTAACAATTGCTTCAGGCTGACAACAAACAACATACACTTGAGATTTTATATAGAAATGCCTTTCCCTCGATTTTCTCAAAAACTACATATGAAAGTTTACTCATAAACCTGTCATTTTGTTCAACTTCACGTGATCTATAGATTGGTATATGCCTTATTTTTGAACAATGTTATAATAAAAAAAAAACTTAAAGAGTTAATCATTATTTTGGGCTATATCTCATTAGCCATTAAGAGTTGATCATAATTTTGGGCTATATCTCATTAGCCATTAAGAGTGGATCATAATTTTGGGCTATATCTCATTAGCCATTCTGAGTTGAACATAAATTTAAGCCATTTCTTATTAGCCATTAAGAGTTGATCATAATTTTGGGGTATATCTCATTAGCCATTGAGCATTGATTACAATTTTGGGCTATATCTCATCAACCGTACTACATACTATCATTTAGCTAGTGTCGTAGTGGAAACCATGACCAATATATACTTCACTATCAATTTCATCTTAATAGATGGCTTTATTATCGTACAGCATCAATTTTAAGGTGTACAAATAAAATCGTTATTTCTCCATTTTTCTCGGAAACTACGAATGAGAATTTACACTTACCAGTATTATTTTACTTAGCTCAACGAGATTTACTGAATTTCTATATGTTTCATAGTTGATCATTTCTTTCCCCTTAAATGCTGGAAATATTGTAAAGTTTATGCATTCATGTGGTTTCATACAGATCAGTTAGGCTATTTTGCATTGAGAACTATTTATTAGCAATAAATAATGAAACGTGGAGATAATATAGTTAGAACTTTACAAAGATACCATTCCAACGTTCCTCTTCAGAGATTTACAGAAATTTCTATGTATATATAATTATTCTGCAAATTGAATAGTATTGAGTTTGCTCTCTTCAAGATAACTGCATTATTGGTAATAAAACTCAACTTTTTGGTCCGTATGTAGTTGCAATGAGTTGTAGAGTTACGTTTAAAAAAAATTATTTTACGTGCTGGTTTTTCTGGCTCAGGAGCATAAACCAAACGTAACTTGGAAGATAATGTAAATGTATTGTGAGATAAACAAATAATCCCTTGAATTTTGTATATCTATATAAAATTATTTGTATATAGTCCTTAAACTACAAATAAGGACTGGCATGTTGTTGAAGATACAATAAATAGAATTACATTGATCACCACTTGCTTGGCATAATTTGGCCGCATAGCAGAACATGTATGTATTTCATGTACTATACAAGAAAGATCAGCTTAGACATAGGCCTATATTGCAATCCTTACTTTCTGAATTCACATCATAATATGTACTAATATTTGAGGGTACTATTTTTCAAAAAGGAACATTTCCATATTATTATTATTATTATTATTATTATTATTATTATTATTATTATTATTATTATTATTATTATTATTATTATTATTATTATTATTATTATTATTATTATGTCAAATTGACCTTTAACGATTTCTGAATCCATGGGATGAACTGCCCGATTACGCGATATACTTTTCCTAAACAAAGAGGAAGATTTTTTTCGTAGAAATCACAAAGTAAATTTAGTCATCATCATAGGTATTCTGCTATTATTGGCAGGTCACTTGCCGCAACTTAGAAGCTTCCATCCTTTATCATCTACAGCCAAGGGCGCCCATGTTGTGGTTTCCAAGGTGGGAGCAAGAAAAAGCGACATTTCAAATATAGTTTCAAATTTTGCTGTAACTATTCTAAAAATTCTATAGGGTTTTCGATATTCCGGAGTACATTTTTCTCTAGGGGGCAAGCACCCCACCTTGATCCCCCTTGATGGGCGCCATTCTCTACATCTATCCTCTTCGTCTTCACGTACGGTTTTGCTGTTTTGACATGGTCCATCAATATTGTAGTCTCTATCGCTCCCTCACTCTCTTTCCTGCTGCCATACCATGTAGCATGTCTCTCATGATACAGGTCTTTCTTAACCAATGTCCCAACAAGTTTCTCTTCCTTTTCTCAATAATATTTAAAATTGATTTCTTCTTCCTCATCATTTCTAACACCATCTCATTCGTAGTCGTTTTTAATCATTTTTGAGTAATGTCCATGTTTCTGCCCCATACAGTAAAATACTCCACACGAAGAATTTTATAAATTATTTTCTCAACTCTTTATTCAACGTCCCACATAATAGATTTTTCTTTCTCCTAAAGGCTTCTTTCATTTCACATTCTCACTTCATATCATCACTAATAATACTACCCAGATATCGAAAACTAGTCACCTGCACTCTCTTCTCCCTTCCTACTTCTATATCTGATACCGACCGCTTCGTTCTAATCAGCATGTCTTTTGTCTTTTTAACATTTGTTTTCATCCCGTATTCTTCACAGCTTTTACTCAAGTTTCCTAACATCTTATTGATTTTCTATTCACATTTCGCAACAAACGGTATATCATCTGCAAACCGTATACACCTAATTACTCTAACTTCTGCCGAAAGGCCATCTTTATTATGTAGGCTCTTTTTCAACAGACTTACTTTTCTAAATAGATATTAAATATTGTTGGCGAGAAACAGCACCCCTGTCGACTCCCCTTTGAATTACACTCTCCTCTGTTACTTCCTCCCTCTTTTAACTTACTTGTTGCTTCGTATATGTTTCTTATTACTCTTCTTTCACCTTTTTCATAACCTTTCACCGATCCCTCTTAATAATCCAATTGTATCTCTTGTGCTCTTATCTCTCCTAAATCTCCTGAACTATTCCTCCTAAACTTCTTGATTTGTTGTTCCATACAAGCTTCTGTTCAGCATTCGATTCAAATTTTTTGCTGCATGCAATATGAGATAACTAGTTCTCTAATTTTCACATCCCTCTGGGTTCAATTTTTTAGCCGTGGGTATTATGATCGTCTTCAGGAAGTCTTTGGGTTTCTCTCCTGTTTCATATGTCATTGTAGAGTCAGAATAATTTTTCCTTGCCTTTGTCTCCCATATTCCAAATGAATTCGATTGGTATATTATCTATCGCGGTTGCTCTTCTATTCCTAATCTTTGATGTAGTCCTTTTTAAACTCATTTCGAAGAGCACTAAACCTTTATCACCCTCACGTACTTAATTTTCTACTTCAACCTCTATCTCACACGGTCTATCTCTACTGTTATATAAGTTCTTAACATATTCTTTCCATCTTCCGAAGACTTCATTTCTCTTGCTGACTACTTTTCCATTCTTACTTTCCATTGTAATACACTCTTGTTTCCTCCGAAGTTCCTTAGATTTCACTTCGTCGTAGATTTCCTCATATTTCCCAATTTTTAATTATTCTATTTCCTCGCATTTTCTTCTGTAAGTCTCTTCTCTTGCTCTGTCTCTTCCCCTTCAGAACTCGTTGTTTAACTTCCTGTATATCTTTCTGCCCTCTTCTGTATTAACCTGTTTCCACGTCTTCTTTTCCCTCATTTTCTTTAACTCTGTTTTGTAACCCATGGTTTCTTAGCCATTTTGTGTTCACGGTAACCTACTATTTATAGTTGGCATGGGTATCATACAGTATCAATTTTTAGGTTTATAAAAAAGTTCCTTTTCCTCTATTTTCTTTAAAAGTATGCTTAAGGATTTATATCCCTCTTTTTACATACAGCTCACGATTAATGGTTCTGTAGTCCTTACACATTTTGGCGTTCAACTTCTACCATAAGACAATTTAAGATTACTTTTGATTATTATCCCGTTTCAGATATTTTATATAGAAACGGGAGTATTTTTTTGTTGAGTTGAGTTGAGTTGATTTTAGTTCAGCGTCCCTTTTAGCAGCGAGGCTATATGAGACCTGGACCTACTGATTAACGTGGAATCTGAACCACATGAGCTCCTGCCGGGAATCAAACCCGGGTCTCCCATGCCAAAGGGGAGTATTTTTTCTTTGCAGAAATTCGGTGATAGCCTATATTTTTCACCACAGTTGTTTTCTCTCCTCATGTCCAAAGAGTATACTCAAAATCATCTCTGCGTATTGTACTCTCTTTGATCTACGTTCAACACGATTACGCAGGCAACGCACATTGTAATATAATTTCACCAGCGTTGCGATAATTTCTTTCTTTCATCTGAAGAAAGCTTTATTTTACTCACTTTAGTCACTTTCTCCCTTCTTCCCTGAGAATTTACATTCATTTCACCTCTTCACACTAATCAAACCGAAGTTAACACTATCTTACAATTTTGTTTGAAAAATTCAACTTGAAATAAAACTATATTTATCAAACATAAGCGAAAAATCGGAAATTTATAAAATTTCTAGATATTTCAAGTGTAGGCCTATAAATTTAAATATTAGAAAAATGGTAAAGTAGCGTCAAATTTGAACGTGAAACTTTTTTGTGTATTGTGTGATTAAAAATGTACGCTTTTGTTTGTCGTGGGATATCTGAAGGTCAAGAATAGCATATGTAACGCACATACCCAAATTTAGTAATAGATGACATTGAATGGATGAATATATTAAATATTATATTTTCTTTACTCAAAACGCACCTACATTTTTCTTTAAAAAAAAGTAACAAGGAATATCACTCACAGGAGTACTTTTAGACAAAATAAATTAAACGCTCAAATGGATATTATTTTCTAAGTAGTGAAATAGGCTATAATTCTTAAATTTGTGGTTGAAAGGAAGTATTTTGCTCCTCCTTGTCCCCATCAAATTATTTCACTTCAGCAAGAAAACACCAACTGAAAGAATTAATTCTAGATCATACCTAGGACCTTCTGATTTGCACTACTTTTATTCTTTGGTTTAATATTCCCTACCTTTTTAAAATACTCAAGCATCAATTTGTGTATTACTCTGTTTAATTTTACAGACTTAATATCTCCTCTTCGTAATACCTGTTGACAATTTGTTTGATCACTCCAAAGTACATTAACAAATCAAGCGTAGGATAAAAACATTTCTTTTAATATCCTATTAGTTTTAAAGACCTAATGTAAACAGAAAACATCATTAGACATGTTTGACCTTAATTTGGAAAGTATTTCTGTTTCTTTTTTTTTAATATTACGTCTTAAGCAAGGTTTTTGCTTATATCATTTTATTCATTTGCTTATCATTGACCGCACTTCTTTAAACTGCTGGGTAAACACGTAGAAAGAGGTTGTTACACACTTAACAAAATTCTTTTCCTTCCTTACCACCTGCTTGTCTACTCAATCTATGCTTATACGTCAAAATACATACATATATAAAACTGTTACTTCTTTCTCTCCACATGCCTCACTTCACTTCGCTGCGATAGTATTAATCTCGCTAACTTCTTAAGTGCGCTTACCTTATTTTATCTTTCTTTTAGCATGTGTACGTTAACACTTCTGAATCTTTTCCCGGTTTAACTTCATTATCAAGATTGTTTGGAAAAGGAGGAATTTATTACATTCCTAGTATTATAATAAATACAAATAATTTGTTGGATAACTGTTAATCTTGTGCATGATTTATTTACAATTTATTGGCTAAATGTCGTTGGAGACAATATGATTACTTTTATTTAAAATCGAATACTTAGGCCTATGTAGAGGTGTTGACTTTGTAAAGATGTACTTCATCAGGAAGTCACTGTTTTTTTTTTTATTTTATCTTTTTTCGAGCTTTCATTAAATTTTACTTATGTTAGACAAATTTGTAGTGTAGCTCTAATCTTACTGGAATATCGCTTCTCATGAGATTAGCGAAGTCAAGCAGTACCGTTCTTGGTCCAAGGAACAATGGCTGGTCATTTGTACTCATCAGATGTTGATAGCGCGGCGTGTACCTAGCATCGTGAGAGCAATTGGGAAGTTACTTCAAGGGAACCGGTTTAGAAAACCAACATTAAGAGCAAGGAAGGAAGAAAGGATGTGCTGACTACACATCACCTCAAAAGCACCGAATGTCTCAAGCGTACTGTCCTCGGTCTCTAAGGACTGTTGCACCAAGAGTTTAGATTAAAGTAAATTCAGCATTTTCCCATTACAGTAGAATAATAAAGTGTATGCTGTAATTTGCGACTACAGGGAAATTAAATAACTTGCAGAACTTTCCGAGTATCACATTCTTTTAGGTTTTCTACATAGACAATTTAGGATTTCAGATTCTCTACTCAAGAATCATTTTATTTTCCTATGAATTATAGCTTCATTGAAACGTAGGTTATCTTTGTAGGTAACATGGCAGTTTTAGGTACATTTTCTCCAACTAACCGCGCACTGGTAATTTCCCTTCCTTGAAAAGTGGAAAGGTCTTTCACTTTACACCTTCAACGTTTGGCCTATTGCAAATATGAACATTTTTCTTTTCCCCTTGCGTACTACTACGTATCAGTCAATACAGTACTAACACAGTACACTTGCAGTGCAAAAATGTTGAGTGCTACTAACTCAGAAAAATTACATTTACATTACATGGGTGTCTATTATTTTGTTCATTTTGTTGTGTCTCGGTGAAAATATACAGTTTATAGCCAACAAGTTCTTATAAGGTTTAATCAAATTTATCGTTTTAGAAATATATAAGCAAATGAAGTTGTCCATGTATATTATGAATCCAATATGCTTAGACTAAATACAAGTACTTTTCAAAAAATTAATTATGGAAATGTGGATGGTAAGTAAAGGATATCTGTGGTAGATTTCAAAAAAATCAATCCTTTGCTGTTTTCTCAAATATACTGTATTTTTTTAACTGTGCATATTAAGAGGGCAGATAACTAAAAATGATATAAAAGCTAACGATTTTTCTTTTGCCCGTTTTTCATAACTGAAAAGAAATAATGAAGTGTAACTTACCACAATAATAGATAATGTTATTCTACACCACAAAACCTACGAGTCAAAAGAGTTCTCAATGTTGCCATCCACAGAGATTACAGTGTGGCCAGAATATGAATTACTCAAAAATCTAGTGTAAGGCAGCGACTAGAAAAATGAACTCAACGGTAATTGATGACTTATCTTGGCTCCTTGTTAATTACTTTTTAAATATCATTTGTATTTATTTTGTAATAAACAGAAAGTGTAATTTTAATAACTTTCTGTTTATTACAAAATAAACACAAATATTATTTAAAATGTAGTTAACAAGGAGCCAAGACAAGATGACAAGTCATCAATTACCGTTGAGTTCATTTTTTCTAGTCGCTGCCTTAACCTAGAAAAATAAATTCATATTCTAGTCACAGTGTAATTTCGGCTATAATAGAAAGTTCTTTTGATTCGTATTTTCAGGTGTAGGATAACATTATCTATTACTGTGGTAAGTTACATTTCATTATCTCTTTTCACTTACGAAAAACGGGAAAAGGAAAATGGTTAGCTTTTATGTCATTTTTAGTAGTCTGACCCCTTCACTTATAAAATACCCCACTATACGTCATTATGAGACGATGATGAATCACTATGAATTTATTTTTCTCCTATTTTCTTAAATTAACAATATTTTTCCGTTTCTTCTCACGTTAAAAATTAATTTTACAAATATTAAATTTTAGTTGAATCGGCATTAGAAGAAATCAATATATTTGTTACTAAGATCAATGCAAGCTTTTATGTTTAGTTTATAAATCACAAGAAAGAACTGTTTTCCTTTAATGTGTAAGCAATGTACAACAATTATAATTCTACAAATAATCGATTTCCGTCTTAAACTTTCAATGACTGTTATTTCATATATCAGTCAGATTTATGATATTTCAATCTACTCAATTGCCGTATGTATAGGTAGCATTTGACATCCTAGAAGAGGATTATTTTCTTAAAAAATTAATTTGCTTTTAAACATGTACACATTTAATTAATTTATAGTTAATATGTGAATACCATGTTTCTGACAATCAAATGTAACTTTGATGCATTACTTGCATTACATTGTATTACTGAAAATATGAGAAATTAGTGTTGCTATAATAAAGTTGTCCTATATTTTTCTATTTGAGAAGCTTATTTTAGAAAGAGAAAATTTTCACAGTTGCTAATTTTAGAGTAGAAGTGAAAAACGAGATAGTATTGTTCCCTTTCGGTAGAAACGACTATCTTTCCATTGTAACTTCTACGAAAATCGTTTCCGTTTTCATAAATCATGTTGCATAACCAGTAGGGCAACCCAAAAGCATAACAGCCGTTTACACATATGGTTGGTACCTTCAACCTTGTTGTGGTTGTTTAAGGGTCCAGAAAAAACTAATTTTAAAAGCATAAAAAGCATGATTTTGGAAAATAAAGCATAAAGCATAATTTAAAATATATAGCACAATTCTTAGAAAATTCTATTAGAACAATTCTTGGAAAATTCTTTTTAACTGTAAGTTTAACATAATGTATTAATATTTTTTAAAATCAATATTTACAGTGCAAAACCTTTGAGAACATAACAGTACAACAATGAAAAGCTTATTTTATTTCTGTAAACTATTCGGTGTAATCCTTTGAAGTAGAGAAAAGAAAAAAGGAAAAGAAAAAACTATCTGCCAAGAATGAATAAACAATAGTTTTATTCTAAGTGCAACTGCGCAGTTATGTATGATGATTCGAAATATACAAAATGTGCACAAGAACTCTATATGTGTACCTCTTGAGTTTGAGCACTTTTGGTGGCATCTTTTCCTTTCTGTATATATGCACCTCTAAGGCGTACACAAGTGATAATTAAAAATCAAAGTGCATTAAGTAGAAAATTCGTTAAATATGAAAGAAACTGGTTGCATAAAATATTAATAAATTGATCAAGATATTTAGAATCTTTAATATATAGTAAATATTATTCATCATACACGATTTATGTTCAACAATGATTGAAATTTATAATAAAGCAAAATAAAGCATAACTTAGAAAAATACAATGTATAATTAAGAAAAAATAAAGCATAGTGTGAGTTGCTCTAATAATCAGACATAGCTTATTCGGAAACCGTTAAAGAGAGAAATTTTAAAAAATGGAAATATTCCTTTTTAAAAATAAGATCCTTATTTTTTTAATTCTTAATTGATATGGATGGGTGCAGTCTTCCCTCAACATCTTCATATTTTGCTCATTCTAAAATACCTTGAGAATAAGACAGAAGAATTTAATCCATCCTGCCATTTATTCAATTCTTACTTCAGATTGATATTGCCACACAAATAACATGGAATTAATTCATACCATTCACAAATTAGAATGGAATGGAATAGCATTTTATTCAAATTTCTGAATGTCATTGCCTAAGAAAATATTATTTTGTGGACCTTGAATAAAAAGTTGAGAACGAGACTCATAAATGCTTCATGTGGAGTATTGTACTGTATGGGACAGAAACATTGACACTAGGCAGAAATGATGAAAAACAACTGGAAGCTTTCGAAATGTGGGTGTGAGAAGAATGGAGAGAATTAGCTGGTCGAGCGGAAAACGAATGAAAGGGTGTTAGAAATGGTGTAGAAGAAAAGAACAATTTTAGATATTATTAAGAAGAGGAAGAGAAACCGGGTGAGACATTGGTTAAGAAGGAATTGTATCATGGGGGACGTGCTAGAGGGAATGGTGACAAGAGAGAGGGAAGGTGTAAAGAAGACTACAATTAATGGACGATATCAAAACAGAATCATACGTGAACACGAAGAGGTTAGCGGAAGACCGTGGAGCATGAAGCTTCTCAGTTGCGGCAAGTGACCTGGCAATAATGGCAGAAAACCTATGATGATGCTTATGCTTTCGTGCATTGCAAGTACGGGTAAATAGATGTTCTTCTTGTAAAGGTTTCAAACGTACTTTATTTATTATATTATTCGAACCTTTGAAGGTTGTCTGACTGAGAGGAACTCATTGTATATTAAAAAACGGAGTAAGTGTATTTTTTCATAGCCATTGTTTTAATCATTAAGCCTTAGTTTCGTTAACCGAAAAACTGCAGGCGTTCTATTACCACTACATATTTAGTGCACTTTGTATATAGACCTATAAGAGTGAATACCCTCATGATCTCTCCGATTGCCGACAAACGGTCACTTCTACTCTTATACGTCAGAAGCTATGTAGACATTGGTCGTGATATGCAGAAACTATAGTGTAATATAACTAAAGATAATTGATAAAGGACAAATAATATTTTATAAATTTTAATATTAATAATTTATAAATTTTTATATTTTAAATAAAAATAAAATTTAATTTCCACTTTAATAGGCCTACTATTAAATTATTTACATATATAAAACAATAAAAAATTTATAAAAACTTAAAACTATATATAAATAAAAACATTCTTTTAAATAAAAAATATAACTAATATTATACAACAATGTATCAAATCAATAACAAACACTTCCTACTTTAAATTAAAAAAAATAAAAATATAATTATAAACAAAAAATAACACTACTAAAAACTAAAAAATATAAATAAACAAAAAATTACAGACTCAAAAAAAATTAAAATAACCATCACAAAAAATTCAACCTCTCAAATCTTCACCAATCAAAATCTTAATAAATGCATGCTAATTACAAATCAATAACACACTTCTATTATTCAACTTCATTGCGAATTTCATTCACATCAAAATCTAACTTCTACTTTAATATAACAATTGTTATTAATCTTATCATAAAACTACAACACCAATTTTAAATAATTATCTAATCTAATATCTCTAATCTAATCTAATAATAAAGAGTTGAGGAAAAGACTCATAAAATGCTTCGTGTGGAGTGTTGTACTGTATGGGGAGGGGGAAACGTGGACATTACGTAAAGGTGATGAAAATCGACTGGAAGCCTTCGAAATGTGGGTGTGGAAAAGAATGGAAAGAATTAGTTGGGTCGAGCGGAAAACGAATGAGAGAGTGTTAGAAATGGTGGGTGAGAAAAGAACACTTTTAAATATTATTAGGAAGAGGAAGAGAAACTGGTTGGGACATTGCCTAAGAAGAGATTGTATCATGAGGGACGTCCTAGAGGGTATGGTGTCGGGAAAGAGAGGGAGGGGCGTAGGAGACTACAATTAATGGATGATATAAAAACAGAAAGATCATACGCGAAGACGAAGAAGTTAGCGGAGGACCGTGGAGCATGGAAGTTTCTCAGCTGCGGCAAGTGACCTGCCAATAAAGGCAGAATACCTATGATGATGATGATGATGAATATCTCTAATTTTATTTATCCAATCAAAACTATCCATCTTAACAAATTATTACTCTACCTAAAATTAAATAATTAAATTTATTATAAAATTGCAATCTAAATTACCCCCATACTAACAAAATTATTATTACATAAACTCAGTGGCGGATCCAGGGGCCGATCGGGGCAATCGCCCCCCTCCCCCAGAATAGGACGCTTTTTTATTTTTTATATAAATAAAACTCATCCCAGAGTTTGGAGCTCTTAAAAGTAGCTCTAAGTAACAGTATTACAATCCACCGCCCCCCAGAAGTCCGTCCTGGATCCGCCCCTGCATAAACTATATATAAATATAATTTATACACTGTCGAAAACTAAAATTGCAACACCCCGTAAAACATGAGGGAGATTGATGTGTTTCCAGTATTGGTTTCTTTGGTGATAGTGAAGTAGATGATTAACTGTGTAACAGTTTCGGCCAACAGATGGCAGCGCCACATGTCCCGAGTCTGTGTTGTGAATTAGCAGAGACCGAAGATCAGTAGGTGCATAAAAGTGACTCACACAGTAAACACAAGGAAGACAACATGCCACGACGACGCAATCGTGCTCCATACAGTCAAATGAGTGAGTTCGTGCTGGGTCGTATTTTGGGCCTTAGAGAGGCTGGTTGGTCCTTTCGTCGAATCGGCAACCACTTTGGCCGTGATGCATCTGTGGTGCAGCGGTATTGCCAGCGATGGATAGCAACCCATTTCCACACCCACAGAGATTGTTCTGGACGCCCTCGTAGCACGGACGTGTGCCAAGATCGGCGTATTGTGAGGGCGGCATTGGCAGACCGCACAGCTACCACGTCCAACATTCGAGCAAATGTGGCCTCTGAAGTTCCCACATGTACTATTTGGAACAAATTACTAGCGGCAGGACTTCGGACATACACACCAATTGAGCGTCTATCACTGATGCCACATCATCACCGTACACAGTTGGCCTGGTGTCAGCAAAGGAGCACCTGGAGAAGGGAATGGCGTTCCGTTTTGTTCAATGCCGATTCGATACCGAGAACCGATGAAAGCCGATTCTCTCTCTATGCAAGTGATGGTAGACTGCGAGTGCGACGTCGAGCTGGAGAGCGTCTGCTCCCACAATGTGTGCGTGCAAGACACAGTAGCCCTACCCCAGGTGTTATGGTGTAGGGCGCGATCAGTCACAACTCTCGCTAACCTTTAGTGTTTGTGAATGGGACATTGGCAAGCACCTCTTACGTGCAACAGGTGGGAGAACCGGTTTTACTGCATTTCTTGAGACAGGAGGGTCCTGTACTCTTTCAGCAAGACAATGCCCGGCCATGTACTGCCCATGCAAGAGAATGTGCTCTGCAAGGTGTGTCCCCACTTCGCTGGCCAGCACTCTCTCCAGATTTGTCTCCTATGGAACATATATGGGACATTATGGGTCGACAACTGACAACTGCTTCACGTCCATCTACGACTGTTGCTGATTTGCGCGACCAGATCGAGTAGGCATGGCCGAATGTACTGCAAGACTGTATACGTCATTTTTATGATCGAATGCATGTAAGAGCATGGGTCCTTGCCAAGAACCCGTGCCTATATTGCAGTTCGTGGAGGGTATACATGGTACAAAAGTGGTGGTGGTAGTGTGTGATGATAAACGTGCCGTTCACAAAGCAATGTACTGAAGGAGCTAATATTGTAATCATCTTATATTCGTACCATGTACAGTACATGGAATAAATGTGGTTCAGATTGGAAAACAACTTCGTGGTGTTGCAATTTTATTTTCCGGCAGTGTATATATCAACATCCAAATTTATTCCAATAAATTAACATACACTAATAGCATTGCCAAACGTATGATATAATTAATGGCTTACATCGTAGTAAAAATTGTGTTTTTGCAGGGATCTGAGTATGTACGCTTCCATTGTATTTTTGTATATTTTTTCTTTAAAGGATTTTTCTTCCTTCTATGAGGATATAGTTTGACTTTGCCGTAATTTAAACCACAACATATATTCCTTCGTAAAAAACTACGTACCATTACTATGCCGGGGCAAGATTTACAGTAATTAATCATAGAAGTTCCCACCTACTAATATACATATCACCTAACATTTCAGATGTAGTCCTACTTTCGGACAACTTTGAAGAATATTAACAGTCTAATAATCTACCAAATACGCAATTAATTCTTATTGTAATTGGGATAGATGAGTAAATCGCAAACTGTCATTAGTTACAAATGTACATGCTGGAGAGATTACTCCTAGTAGCAATAAGAACCAGCAACAGAAGAACTGACAGATGGTATGCTAATCGCTGAAATTTTCGTAGTTTCTCCAGCCAGTCTTTAGTAACTCAGGCGAGAGCGGCATAACCACCCAATAAACAAATTTACTCGTATATTTATTCAGAAAATGAAACTGAGCTTCAAAAACCGCATGTAGGTTATCTATGTTTCCTCTTTACATCTAGATGTATTGATACATACATAAAAGATTAATTGCATAATTCGAACTGGAAATAACATTGAGAAGACTATGTGAGTCAAAGAGTATCAATATTGAAGAATGAGGAGAAGGGCCATACACGAGTAGAAATAGCTACATAAGGCAAAATTCAGCATTACACATTTTCACTAAAATGCAATTCAACTCAATAACTTCATGATATACAGCGTACTAATATATATTTACAGTACAGCGTATTCAGTTTTACAATGCTGAAAATGAAAAACGTATTTAATGAAATTGAATAAATCTAAAGACAAAGAAAAAGATAGCAACTTGTTAAGAATCAGTGAAAAGAGATTATTATAATAAATATTAAATATGCTGTGATCTAAGGTCCATAGAAGAAGAAACCTATCTCTGTAGCACAGAATACAAATATAGAACAATGCTTATTAGAGACATGCCTGTTATAAATAAAGGCTTCATTTTTCTCTAGGTAATCATAGCATATTTTTCTGCATCACCTTACAAAGTAGTGTGCAGATATCGTGTCTTCACGGTCATGTGTATTATAATAATTACAAATTTCGGAATACAACATATTGGACTTGATTCAGTGAAAATGATTATCATTATTTATTTGAGATTATGAACTTTAAATTCTCATTATTAGATTGATGCTAAAATTATATTTTAATTCTCATTTGTTTAGTTCATTAACAGTTCAATTACATTACAGACACAAAAGTATTTCTATTTTCTGTTAACTGGTTTTTGTGTGTATATATCTTAATTATATATAAAACTACATGAGCTGACATAAATTAATGGGGTACTTCCGGTTGACGTGGAAAGTTGAAATTTGGCATGTTGTAGCTTTCCGAGACTAACCGACAGGAAAATTGCCAAAAGTGAATATATATTTTTTTTTATTATTTTTAGGGGGTTTAAAGGAGGGCTGAAGAATTTCCCCATGTTATTTAAATGGGTGCTTTTTTGGATATATAATCTCATGTTTTAGGTACTTGAAATTGGAATAAAAACTTGAAATTTGGTATGCTTGTACTTTTTGTTAGCGTTAACTAAGTAAATAAGTAAACGTAAAAATTTCCAACTGTAGAGTGGTTTTATGCAGAACTGAAAAATCTTTCCCATGTTATTTATATGGGACACCTTTTACACCTCCAAATTATTGGGCACTTCCTGTAGGGTTACAATCATTAAATTTAACATGATTGTAGCTTTTTGGGACTAACCGACAGAAAAATTGCCAAAAGTGAATATTTGTAATTTTTAGGGTGTCTAAAGGGAAGATGAAGAAATTCCCCATGTTATTTAAAAGGAAGTTTTTTTTTATCTATAATCTCATATTTTAGGTACTTGGAATCGAGATAATATCTTGAAATTCTGTATGCTTATACGTTTTCATTAGCGTTAACTAGGTAAATCGCTAGAAATAAAAAAATTCCAACTGTAGAGTGGTTTTATGGAGAACTGAAAAATCTTTGGACAATGGGACAAAATCTTTGGACAAAATATATGGGACTTCTTCTACACCCCAAAATGTTTAGGCACTTTCGGCAGGATAAGAATGATAAAATTTCGCATGATTGTAGCCTTCGGGGACTAACCTGCAGGAAAATTGCCAAAAGTGAATATTTTTAATTTTTAAGGGGTCTAAAGGAGGGATGAAGAAATTCTCATGTTATTTAAATGGGCGGTTTTTTTGGATACAAAGTCTTATCTTTTAGATAGTTGAAATAGGAAAAAACGTAAAATTTGGTAGAATTGTGGATTTAAGAGGTGTGAGACCGTAGGCCGAGTAAATGTGGGGGTCTGGAGGCGGAGCCCCCAGCCAGCTAAAGGCTAGTCTTAATGAATAAAACTGCAGATTGTTTCCTTGTCCACATTCCAACAATCATCTTATTTGTGGTTAATTTACGTAGCTTGCATTTTTCATAATCCACGGAGTAATTCATCGAACCGTGAAGCGAATAATCGGAAAGACTAGGGATGCGAACGATACAGGATTTTCCTGAAAAAATTCAAGTCGAGACACGGCTCTTTTAATAGAAAAATATACATTTTTCGAGTCGAGACATCACTTTTACAGGACATTTTCGAGACGAAACAGCCACAAATCTTATCTCGTGCGCATCCCTAGAAAAGACGCCTGGCAAAACTAGCTAGATGAGTTAAATTATTATTATTATTATTATTATTATTATTATTATTATTATTATTATTATTATTATTATTATTATTATTATTATTATTATTATTATTATTATTGACACAACGAGAATGTAGAAGACGCGAGGGTCACAAATTCAAGTCTAAAAGTCCAAATCAAGTCCTAGTCTGTAAAAGGTATTACCCATTCTTTACGTTATTGAGCATTACATGAAAATGTTTAACGTATTGGAAAAGCATTCTTTTCTCAGCAAATTTCATCGCCGCTAAAACACCTGTATTCTTGTATATACCGCGCCAAACTTTAATTCTTACTATCTCATCACCTGTCAACAAAAGAAGAGGAAACGCACTAATAAAAAAACCATAATAACCATCGCAGGAAGATCAACGAGAACGTCAAGCAAGTGCAAGTAAATTTATCCTATCCTAAATATCCTTACTTACTTTTATCCTTTTTATCCTCTCTTAAAAACACAATCTGCTTACAATTTTAAATATGTTCTGTTTCATTTATAAAGCAAACCCAAGTCCAATCTTATTACTTCTTGCTCTACCAATTTTAGTTTACAAAATCCTGAAACGGCTTGTCAGTTCTAAATCCCTAACTCTTAAGTTTACTCTTGTCAATGTAAACTACTAAAGCTAACAAGACGTAACTGCACAGTAGTAAGTCAGCTACTGTATAAAAGTTACATTATTGGTCCTTGTTTAAATGCCTATTTTCCACTCTTCCTGTCATAATGTTTGTGGTCTATCATTGTATTTTTCAAGATGGGGTATTAAAGACGTAGAGCCCAACTTTGCCAGCTACAAAATTACTGGGATTCTAGTTGCACTTGATTTACAAGTAGCGTACCTTTAAAATATTGGAAAATGTAGTTTCTGTTATTTCTATTATGAAGAAATACGTTTAAGATTACTAAATAATGTTTTGTTAAATCTATATACAGGGTGTTTCAAAACAACATCGACAACGTTTGGGAGGTGATTCCTGATATCGAGATAAGACAAAAAGTACAGACCATTCTGGGTGCACAAATGCTTCCTTTCGGAGTTGTAGGCTGCCGAAAATATGAAAAAATGAATTTTAAAGGTCCATAGCTCCAAAACTATGGGATCTACCATAGCCGGGTCAAGACTTCACTTAGAAACTAGTATGTGCTCTATCCAAATATCCATGTTTGAGAAACCTGCGGTATTTCCACAACAACTTTTATAGAGATGGTTGGTGAGTACTTCAAATTAGTAGCAAAACTCCTACTGCCTGTAGCAAAACTCCTATGTAAATTGTCGCGTAAACACCTTAGTATTCTGAAACATGGATTTTTGGATAGGGTACATATTAGTTCCTAAGTGATGTCTTGACCCGACTACGGTAGGTCCCATAGTTTTAGAGCTATGGACCTTTAAAGTCCATTTTTTCATGTTTTCGGCACCCTATAACTCCGAAAAGAAGCATTTGTGCACTCAAGTTCGTCAATACTTTTTTGTCTTATCTTGGTATTAGGAATCACATCCCAAACGTTGTCGGTGTTGTTTTGAAACACCCTGTATAAACAAGGAACAACATTCTATGCTGTTGTAGTAACCGATGACTCTAATTTCAATTTTCGGTTCTGACAGGTGTTCGAAATCTATGTTAAAAGGTACAGATTTAACTTTATACATCCATGTTAGTGAAACGAAAGATTACACTTGAATGGAACAATCCAGTAACAACGTTTAGGGAAAACTACTTACAGCACGTCTTATTTGAAGTGATCTGAAATTATTATAATACTTAAGAACAATAAGGCACTATAAATTTGTTTGCTTCATAGATACACGTACATTATTGGTACATTGATACATTAACGCTAATGCCAAGTACAGTATAAGTATATACTTCATATGTAAATAATGTATACAGTATGCAAGAGGGTACGAAAGTAGGAATAAAGTTACAATAGTTCTTGAGTTGAGTAGATTTTGAGTTTAACGTCCCGTTCAGCAACGAGGTTATATGAAACATGAATCTACTGTTTAATGTGGAATCCGAACCACATGACCTCCCGCCGGGAATCGAACCCGGGTCTCCTACACCAAAGGCGCGTCGTACGCTAACGGCTTCGCCACGAAGGAGCTCCATATTAGTTCTTTTTCTTTATGAGTAGTTATGTATTATATGATGAGTTCTTGATTATGAAAAAATAATAACTTCATGAGATCACAATCGGATCCTAGGATCTCATGTTTGTTAACCATATATCCACAAGGAAGTTCCAAAATACGCATGTAGTTCCTCAGGTCTAACGGAGACCTAATTCACTGAACACCCAGTGAGTTTTCCTTGCCTTAAATCTATCCTACATGACTTTACAATTGAACTAAATCCACGATAAGTCTGACTTTCAGATCTATGAAGTCAATTGAAATTCATGTTTGTGATGCTCCAGCTTTCGCTTTTACATCACAATTTTTCAAGTCACTGATGTTTAATGGTGCTTATATGTATATTTGATCTGTACAGTTATGTTTATTATTTGTGTTTCAATGTTATTTGTTAGTTTAAATGTATTTTGTATTAGTTGAGGTAATCTGAACCTGCACCGAAGGTTACAGAATAGTGATTGGCAGTGCGAAATAATTTTGGTGCCAATGTATATTTGTTAAAAGAAGAAGAAATTGTAATTATTACGATAATATATGTGAAATCTCCGACAAGAAAAGACATTTAACAACTCAATTTTCAATCAAATTTCCTGGATTTTGAGAAGTTTCTTGCAGACAGAAAACGAACAAAACTGTGAATAATTAAAGTAAAATTACTTTAGTATTTGTTGATATAAATAGAAGTGATAATGATGCATGAGTAACTAAGCATCTCCGGCAGGATTATCCTGCCACAGCTAAATTCTCCCAAATGTTCTATATAATGTGTTAAATCATCTTGAAGCCAAATCTAAATTCTTGTGTAAAATCAGTTATCAAATCTGGAACTTTTAATTGTTTTAGTAATCCAAATATTAAAATTTCGATAATCACTTCATTAAATGCGTAGATGTTTATGTCCCGCGTTACTCATAGTTTATGTGTAATGATCGTTAAGGTAATTGATAACAGGAGAATCAACAGCCAATATTGTGGATCGATGGTACGACTTTAATGTGGATTCTAATGAATTTTTTGAAGAAATGAGGATGAGTTTAATTGCTTGGTGCGATTTTATAGCCATAAATGAGGTATGAAAGGCGACAGTTTCAAGTATCAAAAATAAATAAATAAATAAATAAATAAATAAATAAATAATGGAGCTACGTATGAAGAAATGAATACATAAATAAGAGGATCATAGAAGTGAGTAAATAAATAATCTAAAGAATATATATTAGGCTACAATCTAACCAGCGCAATTATAATTCATAATTAATCACAGACTAGCTGAATAATCCACTGTTTCTATTATATGATTCCTACAATATATATTATGGTCTTAAAGCCATCCACTGTATAATACAGCCGGATTCTCCTGGAATATGTTACTACCTAAACAGTCATAATCAACGAGAGAAGTCCAATAAAATAAAATCAACTATTGTCAAGACCAGCAACTTAGTAAATTGAAGATCGATTATGATAATGCAATTAAGTATACGATCACATGTAAAATCTTCGTTAACGCAAAGAATAATTTGTTTGTTGTTATTGATTACTTGACACTTCTATTTTGAACAAAATATAAACCATAAAAATTAGAATCCAGTTGTTGTTTACATGTTTAAGTAGTGTTTGTGCAGAAATAGATGTTTTCTTATACTACAATTTTAAATCTATTACCTTCATATGCAAAGGTCTGGAAAATCTTAGGTTACGTCGACTCTCTGGGGTAAGGTCAACTCGTTCAACGAATCTGGATGCGTCAAAGTATATTTTTCTAGAACAATGTTTCTAGTGGCGACTCAAGGGCTTTAGTAAGTGTCACCTATCGATAGCGTGGCATTACAAATACTATCAAACCGTTGCATGAACAAAAGGGAGCAATACAAAATTTGGCGACCCATTTCAGGATATGTGAAAGAGGAACACCGTAGCCCTGAGAGACGACAATAAGAAGAGAGACGCTACGAAGTGATAAATAACGCTGTAACAATGCTGAAGTGAACTATTGGGAGTATAAAGCTGTTAAGGAAATCCTAACGGGATATGAATGTAATTTATATCTAAGCAATGACGCTTACAACTGAAATGAATATTAAAGTGAATAGTGCCAACTACCATAAACTTTCTACGTGCGATAAGGACATTGTAACAGGTACTCTTAATAATAGTGGTAGTACGAATCATGAACGATTAAGTGAATCTAGTTATGGTGAGCAAGCCAAAAATGAGAAACAGAGTAATGAGAAGGTGCAATCAGGTAGTGAGGAAAAAAGAAAATATGAGCAAAAGAGTATAGATGGGGAGGAACTCGGAACTTCATCAAAACAGACTAAACAAATAACAGGGATTGAAGACAAATTTGACATAATATTGAGAGAATTGCGTGAATTAAGGTGTATAGTGCAATCTTCTACTAAAGAGATGAAAAAGGATGTAAGTGAATTCAGGAGAGAAATGAAGAAGGAATTTAGAAAACTTTATACTTGCCCAACAGATACTGTCGAAGAAATCCAAACCGAAATGAAAGAACCGAAATTCAAAGAAGACAATATTGAAGTCCGTGTGAAAGATAATAACAAAGAAATGGAACCCAAAGAAGCCGAAATCGAAGAATGTGGCAAAGAAGAATTTGAAAAGATTATTACTAATGGAACTAAAGAACCTCTAGAAGATCGAGTAAAACAAAAGGGTAAGGTGATTGAATATCAGAAATGTGGAAGTGTTATGAGCACAGAATATGAAATCATTGTTGCTGAAGAAATATCAGAAAAACCCCAATTAGTAGTAGATGAGAGTATGAAAGAGAACACTAATCAAAAAGGAAACCTCTTAGCCCGTGAAGTGAAACCGGAAGGAACTAATTCTTCGAACACAGAGAGTATACAGCAAGGTGAAGCAAAAGAGATCATAATTCACCAAGATCTATTGCTAGTAAACACCTCAACCAATAACAGAATAGAGTTTGGATGTCATATGACTCTTTTTGCTTGGAAGAGAAGAAAAAAGAAATGTATAAGAAAGATGGCTGAAGGAAGACAGAAGACATGGAGACGACCAACTATGAATAAAACTTTGAGAATTCAAGAATTTTGGAAGAAAGTGAAAAAGAAACATAGGTATAAGCATATGAGATTTTGGAAGGAGTCCGAAATGCATACAAAACAACAGAGACTAAGAAAATCAAAAATAAGGAAGAGAAAAAAGAAAGAATCAAGAAATGTAGAAATGAAGCGAAAAGAGAAAACAAGGATGGAACAAATTGAGAAGCTTTGTATCGCAGAGTATTGGAATAAACAGAAAATGGTAAGAAAGAAAAGAAAGAAGTTAAAGACATACGAAGAAGCAAATCTAAACTTTCGAAAAAAAAAGATTGAACCAAACGTAACGGAGTTCTGGATTTGTGAACGTACTAATTAAATTTCATGCATTCGAGTACAATATTGTAAATAGATCTGTAAATAATGAATTTAAAATTTATCATTGCAAAATCTTGGACTCTATATAATAGTGAAACTAAGCAGAAATTGTGCTGTGATGAGATGTTATGTGTTGGTTCATATATATGAATTTGGAGTTCAAATATCTTATTCACGTAAAATTTTATCAACAGATAAAATTTTTTTTGGCAGCGGCGGAAAACTGTGATGCTCCAGCTTTCGCTTTTACATCACAATTTTTCAAGTCACTGATGTTTAATGGTGCTTATATGTATATTTGATCTGTACAGTTATGTTTATTATTTGTGTTTCAATGTTATTTGTTAGTTTAAATGTATTTTGTATTAGTTGAGGTAATCTGAACCTGCACCGAAGGTTACAGAATAGTGATTGGCAGTGCGAAATAATTTTGGTGCCAATGTATATTTGTTAAAAGAAGAAGAAATTGTAATTATTACGATAATATATGTGAAATCTCCGACAAGAAAAGACATTTAACAACTCAATTTTCAATCAAATTTCCTGGATTTTGAGAAGTTTCTTGCAGACAGAAAACGAACAAAACTGTGAATAATTAAAGTAAAATTACTTTAGTATTTGTTGATATAAATAGAAGTGATAATGATGCATGAGTAACTAAGCATCTCCGGCAGGATTATCCTGCCACAGCTAAATTCTCCCAAATGTTCTATATAATGTGTTAAATCATCTTGAAGCCAAATCTAAATTCTTGTGTAAAATCAGTTATCAAATCTGGAACTTTTAATTGTTTTAGTAATCCAAATATTAAAATTTCGATAATCACTTCATTAAATGCGTAGATGTTTATGTCCCGCGTTACTCATAGTTTATGTGTAATGATCGTTAAGGTAATTGATAACAGGAGAATCAACAGCCAATATTGTGGATCGATGGTACGACTTTAATGTGGATTCTAATGAATTTTTTGAAGAAATGAGGATGAGTTTAATTGCTTGGTGCGATTTTATAGCCATAAATGAGGTATGAAAGGCGACAGTTTCAAGTATCAAAAATAAATAAATAAATAAATAAATAAATAAATAAATAATGGAGCTACGTATGAAGAAATGAATACATAAATAAGAGGATCATAGAAGTGAGTAAATAAATAATCTAAAGAATATATATTAGGCTACAATCTAACCAGCGCAATTATAATTCATAATTAATCACAGACTAGCTGAATAATCCACTGTTTCTATTATATGATTCCTACAATATATATTATGGTCTTAAAGCCATCCACTGTATAATACAGCCGGATTCTCCTGGAATATGTTACTACCTAAACAGTCATAATCAACGAGAGAAGTCCAATAAAATAAAATCAACTATTGTCAAGACCAGCAACTTAGTAAATTGAAGATCGATTATGATAATGCAATTAAGTATACGATCACATGTAAAATCTTCGTTAACGCAAAGAATAATTTGTTTGTTGTTATTGATTACTTGACACTTCTATTTTGAACAAAATATAAACCATAAAAATTAGAATCCAGTTGTTGTTTACATGTTTAAGTAGTGTTTGTGCAGAAATAGATGTTTTCTTATACTACAATTTTAAATCTATTACCTTCATATGCAAAGGTCTGGAAAATCTTAGGTTACGTCGACTCTCTGGGGTAAGGTCAACTCGTTCAACGAATCTGGATGCGTCAAAGTATATTTTTCTAGAACAATGTTTCTAGTGGCGACTCAAGGGCTTTAGTAAGTGTCACCTATCGATAGCGTGGCATTACAAATACTATCAAACCGTTGCATGAACAAAAGGGAGCAATACATGTTTACATATTTCTTTGTAAAATTTGGAATTTTATTTTTCGAAATTTTGCTATTCGCTACCTATTAATGTGTTATAACTACATATTTGTAGCTTCACAGTGATATTTGTATGCTTTCACAGTGATATTTCGGAGGTAAATCAATTTAAATTATAGTTCAAAAATACTTATCCGTTCCTTAAATACTTGAAAAAAAAGTAAATATACATTAGGTATTATTATTATTTTTTGAGATTGTAAAGTGCATTAACAGAATATTTTACTCTTTTCTTTCATAATAATTAGTATATAAGCGTAGTAATGCAAACATGATTATTCTAAAATTACTGCAGAGTTACCTCGCTCTTGAAATAATATTAGCCAGTCTTTTACCTGCGAGAAGCAGAAAAAATCAATGCCTCCTTCATCGTGTATAACGCGCATAACAGAATTGAGATGAACCAACCACCCTGTTTCCTCTTATTCTGATCGCCGCAAGAAGATAGAAAATTGAAGATTTTTCAGTCAGATGAGAGTCTGATTACGTTGTACGTAAAGGTAGCGTTTAATGGACAGTTCTGTGATAGCAAGCAGACACTAGAAAGAGACAAACCAGAACACAGGAACAGAACATAACATTAAGCCACGAGAACCACAGTTGCTTAGTAGTAGAGCACCCATTTCTGATGCGTGGGGTCCCTGGTTCCACCTCAAATTGAAACAAAAATGATGGACAAACACGTGAACTGTCCCTTAATCTCAGAACATAATCTTGAGAGAATAAACTTTAAAAAATCAAGCTTTGTGGCTTACGTTATGTCACCAAATTTCTCATCTATTTTAATTAGGGTTGAAGACTAGACATTAATTAAAATTTTATTTAGTCATTCAATGATTATCAATAATTGTTTTCTTCTTTATATTAACTGGAAAGGCACGTGTTTTGACTACAATACAAAGCACTTCATGTTCTCCCATAAATTATTTCTATTATTTTTGTAAATGTTAATCCATTTCTAAGACTGCACAATTCAATACAGCAGTCACAAAAAAGCTGGAAAGAAATCAAAGCATCATCACTTTCCGGGAGTATTAATGATGTTGTTGGATGCAAGAACGGAAGTTTTTTTCATACAAGAAACAGTAAATATTTCCGTTAAATTATTAGGCATCCACGACGTTATATTTAACGATGACGTTATATTTAACGAGGCTAACAACGAAATATGGCTAGGGATGTTTAGAAGTCAACTGGGGTCAAAGTTTCTAAAATAAACATCCTACTATTCATCTACTAGGGCCCTGAACATGACGAAACAAAAATGCTAAGCACTCTTCTACGCCTGTTCAGAGATGGACTTTATGTCATACTGTAGTTGTTATCTGTACAACAGACACAACGTCGCGAAATATTGGTCTTGAACATCCCAAGACACATCAATTCGTGAAAGAAACTTATAAATCAATTTAGATGTAGAACTGGGGGGTTTCCTGTTTCAAACGGTGTCATCATGTTTTGATGAGGCGGAAGAAGCCATATAGGCGGAACGTTGATGTTGGGAAGAATAGTTGGGCGTGTACGAAACAAGAACGTTCACCGTATAGGCTAAACTCTTTACTGAAAAATGCAATGTCACGCACACACACACGGAAAAAAAAAATCTTGAAGATGTTAATTATTGTATTGATTGACTCTGTAAGTAATTTGAGTTTTAAATATTTGTATGCCAACCGTACATCAAAGCACTTGTGCTCTTTAACAAGATACCAATACATACTTCTTATGTTGGACACATGCACATGCGTGATATTAATTAATAATCACTCAGTTTCTTCATTGTTTTGTTTGCATGAGATATTAATACCAATTAATTATTAAGGAATAATTATAAAACGTTGACCTATCTTAAAAAACCTAAAGATTTTGTAGCACAATTAGAATGAAATAAACAAAATTTTAATTCTAGTTGAAAATATAATAGTAATAGACGAAAATATATTGTTACAGTTTACTAAATTTATGTTTAATAATCTAGATGGAATGTACCTCAAATATCCTGCTTTTTCTCTATGATTCTGCTCAAAACTATTCTTTCTAGAGAAACAGTGATTTCAAAAGTATTTCGTAATCTTGAACAAAATGTGTCTATCCATTTCAAATCTAAGGCTATTAATTGCTTAGTAGATGTGTATCGTGTAACACAAATAAAGTAATACAGTGACAAAATACACGTCTATACGATTATACTCAGGTACCTGATATACACCTATTTCTAACAAAATATAAATGTGATCCATTTTAATCAATGTATCATTAATGTACTTAGGTATTTCACCTTTAACAACTCTTTTAACATCTTTTTGAAATATTACTGATTCATTATAATACATATTTATTAAGTATAACCAAAGTAACTTTTTGCTGATATTCACAAAATAAAATATGGTAAAGGAGTGCTAACTTAGTAGTGCAGAATGTCAAGTTCGATCCCAGTTCGAGTCACCTGAAGTTATGGTGGAACACGTATTTTCTCGAATGTTAATTTTTCTTTCCCTTTTACCATTTTTCTAGTTTTTTAGTCATCACTCATTGTCATTTATCATGTATGCTTTAACCGAAAGAGTCCATAAAAGATTTTATTTCAATTAAAATATGGGGATTTAATCTCGACAGCTATCCACTACTAGATAACATAGTTGTTGAACAATCAGAACAGTCGACTGGATTTATTAGAATTACGTGGCCCTTAGAAGATTTTTTATGTAGTCAGCTATTCCATATGTTAACTCTTGAACAAAAGTGAACTTTTAAATTCTAATTTTTGCAATCCACAGCAAGAGAGATTATCTTAACCGAGTTCGTTAATGGAGTCAAACCGTTAGCATCTTCACAGATAACGGCGATTTTAATGGTGGCTGTCCATATCCCTTACTTGTAATGCTGACTGCTTCAACTACCAGCATAAATAGTTCATTCATATGTGTAACTTTTCGCATGATTCTGTTTACTGTATTAACTAGAGTTTATTTATTCCTGATTTCAATTAGAGTATACAGTCTTCATTATATTTTTAAAAGCAAAAGCAATATTTTACCTAAGAAATGAAATCTTTCGGTTTTAGGTCCCATCGTTATGCCGGCTAGGATAAAGGATATTATGATGAGAAATGAGTAGAATGGTGGAACGAAGATGTTAGGGTTATAAGATAGAATGAGGCTTAGGGTATGGAATGAGGCTAGGCTTGAGTAATATTGTAGGGCGGAAAGTATTGTAGTGTTAGAACTATACCGGAAAAATAAAGAGTTAGAAGAAGTGAGAATCGAGAATGATTGCTATGTAGTTTGGAGGATATCAAGTTAGTTGTTTATTGAGGTTTGAGAGATAAGTTAGTTGTTCTTAGTTCAAAGTTTGTACCAGAATAATGTGTAAGGATTTAAACAGAGTAAAGTTAGAGAAGTGGACGTAATTAAGTCAAGAGTTGTGAAGATATTCAGAGACTAAGATATGTTTATTGTGAAGAGTGAAATAAAGAGTGTCCTGAAAACGTTATTGTATATGAGTAACGGGCAGGAATGTCAAAAGTTGTAAAGGAGAAGTTTGAAGGCTATTAATAAAAGGCATTGATATTGTAAGGTTGATTAAGGCAAGAGATTCTAGAAAATTCTAGAAGAAATAGAATAACAGAAGAAAGTGGGAGGAAACGGGAGAACAGCGAGAAAACCCAAGGACACGGTGTTCGTTCACCACAAAGGTCACGCAGCGCGAGCTGGGATCGAACCAGGGACCCCATGCACCAGAGGTGAACGCTATACCAATTAGCTACCACAGCCTCTCCTTTCACCTAAGACGAGTCACGTTTTGTATACTTGGAAAATAGGAAATATGGAATAGTTTCTACTCATAATTTGTACTAATTAAACGTAGCTTTCTTGAGTTTTCATTACAAATTACCTAGACCTTAAAGTAAAAGATAAAAAAATCCCTAGATGAAAAACAATTGGATGTGTGTAACAGCGAAAACAATGCATTATTTTAAACGTTAGTTTACAGTTATCTAATTCAATATGATGGCGAGATAGATTTATTCTTCAATTTTCTTCATCATATTATATTAATGATGTACTGTACATAGATTGGTAACTGTAAATAGCATAATATCGAGCCAGTCACTTATTTGCTGACAATGCAAGCTATACTTGATGTTTCACCGATCAAATTGTTTGTTACCCCCTCCCTTTACAAACAACTTCCTTTTGTTGTCCATAGACAAACAAAATGAAACTAGTTCCAAAACAGAACTCAATAGTGGATTGTATGCTGGTAAAACCAACAGGAACATGAAGTTAAAACCTACGCATTATAAAGTTTCTGAGAGAAACCTGTTTAATTACAGAACAGTTCGGCGTACGTTCATCAACCATGTCACTAGTGAGTATCACATGTTTCGAATTAGAGATACAAAAGAAGAACAAATCAAACATTTGCCCTGGAGGCCATCTTCTGCCGCTGAAGAAAAGTGGTTTAGTGAGTGGAAGAAAATAATCTTGTGGATGCTCACACACCGAAATACATATATAAACATATTCAACTATACTTACAGTATATATAGCAAGAGAGCAAGTGCATGTACATACGGATCTGTTCCAGATAACAGAATAAAGCTTAATCAAGCATGAGGCACGGTTTTCTATCACGAAGTTACATATGTCACCATGTTACTGACCTTTCGCCGACATTTTGTGTCACGCAACTTATTGTTTTGAAAAGAGAAAGATCAGAGAAGAAAGATATCATTCATTAAGATGTTTTCCTTGGCTTTCTTTTTTCTTCTTTTTTAGCCTGCAGTACCACTTGTCAGATGTTGGAGAATCACCGTTGAATTGGTGTGATTGTAAAAGAAATAACTACATTTTTTGTTATCATTAATTTGAAATATTACAAAAGATATTACATAGACGACAATCCAATAAAATATTTTAAGTATATTCTTCGAATCTGTTCGTTTATATTGATTAAAAAAGCTGGTCATCTAGTATGATGTACAATTTGATCAATTTATCGTTCCTAACTCGCAATGACATTGATCATATTTGTTATCATTATGATCGTAATTACACTGTCATCATGGCAAATTACTTACTGTTAATTTAGAAACTACTATGCATTAGGTCTCTATAAAAGGAATTTACAATCTTATTCTTTCCCTCTTTCCTTTACCTCCTACCACACCTATCACGAGTCATGGGAGACCCGGGTTCGATTTATGGCGGAAGCTCATGGGTTCAGATGCCACTTTAAGTTGTTTTATGTCTCATACAGTCTCGCTGCTGAAAGGAACAATAAACTCAAATCTAATTAAGGGGGCTACGGTGGCTCAGTGATGCCCTCCCCGTTGGTCTAGTGGCTACCACGTGCGCCTTTGGTGGGAGAGTCTTTGGAATTTTAACTGTCCTTGATGTTTCTGTGTTCGTGTCCCTGTCGCTCTAGGTTACTGGTAAAAGCGAGTTAAACAAGTAAAAACGAGTAGAATTAAGTAGATACTAGCAATAAGTAGATAAGCAAGTTAATGAGGCACGTTCGGTAAAAAAAAAAAAAGAAGTGGTAGGGCATCGGGTGCGTCGGGTGTCTGGTTCTATCCCCGCTCTAGCCAAGTGAATCTTGTGGTAGACAAACACAGTGTGCATTGGTTTCCTCGTAGTTCTTCCGTTTCATCTCACTTTCTTTCTACCATTTCATTCATTTCTCATCATCACCGTCCCCTTTAGCCTAGCCGGCATATGCGTAAGACGTTAAACTGAATATTTCATTTAATATCAAATGTAATTAACTAACTAATACCCAATATGACTTCTTAAGTAATATCCTAACCATTTTGTTTTCCCTTTTCCAAGAATCTTTGAAGTTATTTCCTCCTCTATTTTACTACCAATTCCTCATTATTTTTTAGTTCTATTCAGCTAGTTGTCACACAATCTTCTTCATACCCATAGTTTAAATACCTCTAGCCGTTTCTTATTACTCTTTCGTAATGACTATATTTTTGCTTTGTTCAGTACAATAGTTTACACGAATAGTTTCATTACTCTTTTGCCTAATTCCTTATTTCTTATTCAGTGACTCATAAAATACAATTTAATAGCTACATTTTTCTGTCCTTGAATGCATTCTTTCTCAGTATATATACTGTATGACTGTATATATATAATTTTACTGCACTTAGTTCTCAAGATATTATCGATCTTTCATTACAAATGGCGCTAAACTTGTAACGTAACTAAATACGATGTAACTAATCGTTAAATTTTCTATACGTGCTTAAATCTAGATCCTTCCAAGTCTCTGAAGTGATTTCAATTTTCCTTTTTCCGCATTCTATTACTTAATCATTTTCCAAAGATCTGTCTTTACGTATGTTCATAGATAAAAGCATTTCGTAGCATTCTATAAAGTTTACAATATTGTATGGGTGTTCTTGCTTGAAGTGTAAGAGATTAAAAAAAAGAAGAGAAAAATATTCTGAATTAATATTAAATGATAGTTACTTTTGAATGGTTTATTAAAAAGGGAATATATATTTTAAATTTCATATATTTCAAATTTTACTTTGTATATTTATCCTCGCACGCAAAAATAAATATAAAATGAAATGAAATGAAATCTTTTAGTTTTACGTCCCATAGTTATGCCGGTTAGGCTAAAGCAGACGGTGAGGATGAGAAATGAATGAAATGGTGAAATGAAGAAAGTGTGAGAAAACGGTAGAACCCCGAGAAAACCCGCGAGCACGATGTTTGTCCACCATAAAGTCCACACGGGGCGAGCTGGGATCGAACCAGGGACCCCAAGCACCGGAGGTAAACGCTCTACCACTGAGCCACCCCCCCCCCCCAAATAGATATAAAAGAAACCAAGAAAGTTCTGCCGTTTCTTCTGGAAGTATATGTTCAATTGGTCCTCACAACGTGAGTTGAATGCGAATGGAGATAAGGCTAAGGTCAGTTGTTGGTGTGGGTATATCCAACGTAGTACCTGGTTGTGGCAATTCAGTTGCACCGTAAACTTGCGTAAGGACAGAGCGAACATGGGACCTCTACAGAGCATCATAATTGCGTGTATGTTGGTACGAGTTTAAACTCGGGTCGATCGCCGCTGAAGAGTAGCGGGAGATATATCAGGCCTTTTGTGAAGGTGTCGTGACTACGCGGACAGTGCAGCGGTGGTTTAACAAGTTTAAGGACGGTGACGACACACTCGAAGACGCACCACGTGCCGGAAGACCAAATTGAAGATCTTGTAAAATGACATATGTGCAAAATGAAGATTTTCAGGCAGCAATTTAGGCGAGCAGTGGCCAGACATGTGAAGAACTGGGACTACAATTCAATGTAAGTGGAGAAACCATTTGGCAACACCTCCATCAACTTGGGAAGCACTACAAGTTGGGTCAATGGACCCATTTGACTCCGGGCCAGAAGGTAACGCGAGCAAACACCTGTGTTTCTTTGCTGTCTCGTCTGAGGAAGGGCCCATTTCTGGATAGATATTGACATGTGATGAGAAGTGGGTCCTCTACGAAGCTCCAGACCTCGTCATCATTGGTTAACATCTCATGAACCGGTCCCACAACAGCCAAAACCAACACTGCACCAGAAGATAATCCTCCTGTGTGTTTGGTGGACTGCTCGCAGCATCGTGCATCGGGAACTATTACCAGCTGGTCAGTGCATCAATGTAACTGTGTACTGTGAGCAGTTGACTCGTGTTCAAGAAAAAATCAAAACTCTGGAGCTAAAACTTCTTAATCGTAAAATTGTCCCCTTGTTACAGGACAACGCTAAGCCCCACGCGGCTAGGATGACCCAGAACACCATTCTACGCCCATTGCACCGTCCGGTTATGACCTGTTCCATTCCTTGAACAGTCACCTCAGAGGACGCCAGTTCAAATCCCTAGTAGAGGTGCAAAATGCACTTGATATATCACTTCTTCGCTTCACGGCCCACTAAGTTCTACCGCGATTGAATCCATGGCCTTCCAAAACGTTAGCAGAAGATCGTCGATGCTGATGGGGACTATTTTTGATCTTCCAGGTACGTCTTAGGTGTCATATCGATGTTCGAAGATGGTGGATGAAAAAGCGACATAACTTTCTTGGTTACCTTTATATAAACAAAATAAATTAATCAGCTACATTTAAAAACGCAACGTGTCAATTTCCAATTAAGAATCTCCGTTAACTATTTCACATCAATCTATTTACATCACGTATTCTATGATTTGGTTTAGAATTTCAAGATTTGTATACGTACAAAAAATGCCTAATTTCAGAGGCACGCTGTTAGTTTGGTAAAACTATAATAATAATTCGATGATACTTCTACCTTAAAGTCTTTAATATTTTCGCCTCAGTTTAGAGTTTAATTAGGCCTAAATATGCTTGGTTTATGTTTATTTATGTAACAGTCTAGACAAGTTATAAGTGCACTTCGTTTTATATTTCCAAGTCTATACAGTTATAACTTCGCAGGTTTCATGCAAGCCAAAAGCATACAGAGGGAACGTATTAAATATTAGAAATTGATTATTGATAATTATACGAATAAATTATTGTGCTTGCTTTTGTATATTTCTCTTTAGTCCTAATTTTATTAATATTACTAGCATTGTTTTGTGGATAGGGTCTAGTGTATATGGGTAAGATTAGACTATCGATGCTATTCATATTTGTTCAATACTTCTTTGTTTCTTGATAATGAATGCCATTTGCTCTTCTGTTTCCAATTTTACTCTGTGGTGTCTTTTGTTCATTCCCGTTTTGCCTATTCCTGTTTCACCCATTTGGCCTATTCCCGTTTTGCCTATACTCATTCGACGAGGGATATTTAGTGTCTTAAGGATTTTTTTGTTATAAAGGTTTATGATTAAGTTTATTTTTCAACGTCAGCAAAGGCGCTGACGTGATTAATTATGATTCTAGCCAAGTACGTGCCGTGCCACAAGAAGTTCCAAAGGTTACCAATTCAAAATCGATATACACTCTATTTTCTATGGGCTCGCAGAACAATTTAAAAAGGCTAGCTATTCAACATAGTTTTTCGAACTTTAGAAGGCTGGTCGGTACTCCCGTGATTCTGAGATGAACCATTATACCCTTCAACTGCCCTGCTAGAAAAATTTCTTAATGTAATTTTTCAGCCTTACTGGTGGGTGGAAGTAACTTTGTAGTTTTTCTGCCTGAATGCAGAAATACTTGTGATATTGCAAGTAGAGTAAAACTGAGGCCCGGAAAGAAAGGTTCAGGATGGCATGAATGCTGGCTATTAAATTAAATTTTGAATGATTGATTCATGTCCACAGTGGTGGACGAGTTTCGAACCAAAGATAGCAGAGATAAAGTGAACGGAGTCAGTTCTCTCTCTTGTTCTTCCTGATTGAATAAATTGAATACGAGTTTCTCTGAATGAAGTGATATAGAAGCTGCTTTGCTTTAATAGTATTTAACGCGGTTTTGGAGTAAAGGGCGGAATACCTCGAATGGGAACTAATTATCTTCCAAATCTAAATTCTTCGAACTTATTTTAGCCAAATTATTAATTTTTAAACCAAATTTCTCATATTGAAGGAATTAGCTTTAGAGGGTTGATGGGCCCAGGATAAGCTTTGAGTCAAGGCAAAATGGTTAAAGTGAATATAGTGATAGTAGACAACGACGGGATTTGAGCGCTGCTGAATCACATTTAAAAATATTATGGAACCTAACACACTCAATTCACCTTAATCGTAACCTTAAAAAATAAATTTAAAAAATAGAGAAATTTAAGCACAGAAACTTAGGAACACTATAGAGAAGCCAAACTTATTACAGCATTTATTAATTAGTATCAGCATTTTAGACAATTAAAGTATTACTAATCCTGAAATTTTCTTTTCTGTAAAATTCAAGTTAATTGATTTCATTTATTAATCCCTAGACTGGTTCATTTCCATAGATTTAGCATAATTGAAAATGGCATGACTGCATTTAGTCGGTATACCTATATTAATATTTTCATTACCTTTATATTACGTTCCCATCTCAAACACCCAAAAATTCCCTCAAACAATAAATATCCCTCGTCGAGTGAGCGTAGGCGAGTCTTTACTTACAGATAAGATGAGATTGAGATAATGATTGCTGGAAGGTCTGTAGGCGAAACGGGAAGACACCGTTCTTTTCACGTTTTTGTGCTTGATACTGTTCTAAGTTAAGCTTCTTATATATATATATATATATATATATATATATATATATATATATATATATATATATATATATATATATATATATCCGTCTCCTTTAGCCTAACCGGCATAACCATGGGACGTAAAACTCAAAGATTTCATTATATATATATATATATATATATATATATATATATATATATATATAGAGAGAGAGAGAGAGAGTTTTAGTTATTGATATATCATTCATGTCAAAGATTAAAGGAAATAACTTAAAATGTTTATATATCATAATTTACGTAACGCGATTTATGTTCACTTACTTCCAGTATCCATTTTTCTTCCCCTTATTCAAAGTTGATCCTTCTTTCACATTTAAACGTAATTGAAACAGTCTCTTAATGCCAACTAAACCTCTGCGAACGAAGGAGAGAAAGAGATACAAGTATTGTAGATTGGTATTTGTTTGAGGTTTAATATTATTCTTTCGCGTACTTAGATAGCAGTTGGATACATGGAATCTGGATCACATAACTATTAAAGTTGTAAGCACAATTTCCAACACGGAATTTTTGAATTAAAAATCGTATGTGACTTTCCCACACATCTGTACAGGAGAAGCTTGCTATGAAAACGGACTCACACGGGACGTTCTTAATACATTACGTCCATGGTTTATAAAGTGGAACAAACATATATATATATATAAGTACACACCGCACTCCCTATGCTTTGGTTACTTCGGCATGTGTAAATGGAATTGAGAAGGTTTCAATGTTTTCCCGCAAATTATATATATAATCTCTATCTCGGTTCACATCCGTTCACACACGTCTTATAATTTCTTCCTTTTTCTGGTTTCCTCTGGCTGCCATGATTGTGTAGTTTCAGATGATTGAGTCATCAATTATTTTCAATTACTCTTCTCCTTCTTTGGTGTTGCCTCTGGGAGAGGAGGAGATGCATGAGAAAGTCTCCTTCTCAATGTGTGTATTTCCAAACAAGCTCTCGAAGTGTGCTGATGCAGATAGGAAATGGATGATCAATTGTGACCAACATACAATGCATTTTTTTAATCTCTCAGACACGATAGATATATTATGGAAAGTATAGTCGTAGTATCCAGATAAAATGTGCAAATTACGTTACTGTGAGAGAACTCAAAATATTTCACACATACAAGAAAAAAAAACTTAATATTAATGCCTAATGCACTAATACATAGAATGTGTTTCATTAGCACAGTTGCAACCAGAAGTTCCCACTCACTTCATGCATGCTTTGTTCTTTCTTACTGATATTGAAACAAATAATTGAGTAGCATAATTTGAATTCTAGCAACATTTTGATAAAAGCAAGAGACACTTAGATTGGAATAAGAAATCAGTAAAATCACATTGAAATGCCGGTTCATTTCAAAGAAAATTTTTTAAAAAAGTAATTCTCTGTATAAATCAATGGGTTAAAAAAGTAAAGATGGCGCAGGTACTCTACACCATAAAATTCAAAATAACATGACAATACCATCAAAATTGCGCGCATACCCTGCACATCACTCAGATTACGTTACCCCTATTAGTCCATTTACTGAATTCTCCAATTAATTAATTTCTACAATATAACATAGAAAATACGTAGATAACATTTTTTCATACAGTTTCACTATACGGATCCATAATATAAGTAGTATTAGTAGTAGTATGCATAGTATTAGTAGTACTAGTAGTAGTAGGAATGGGTTAGAAGTTCGCAGGGGGTTTGTTGGGTTCTGTTCTCGACCCCCCCCAAACTGGCAAATTGAAGACTGTCACAAATTTTTCCGTACATTTTACGATCTGTGGATCCGTATAGTAAAACTTCACCCATTTTTTGTTCCGATTTGGGTTAAATCCCAAAGTAAGTCGACCACTTCTAACAAAATTTTGAAAATTTACCGAGAAGAAACAGATAATTTGCTCGTTTGTGTGCTTGATAATATGTAAGGAGAGCGGAAGTTGTATTTCTTTTATAAACGGTTACAAACATGGAATTATTTGGCAAGCGGAGGGAAATATTCCCGCAAGGTTACCGCATAGTTCGATTAAGGGGAAGTAACGAGCATTTGTATTCTGAACATGGCTGCAGGTGTACAGAGATGCTTCAGTTATTATTCTTACGAAGAGACGAGAAATTACACTCTAATATTAAAAAAAAAAAAGGTCCAAATTTCCCTAAACCTAACTAATTCGGTCCTACTTTACCCTACTTATCCCTATCATACTCTACTCTACCCTACCCTATTCTTATTAGACCCTTTTAAACCGGTCCTAAAAATTGATAATTTTTAAATTTTCGTAGCTATTAAGCTTTTTTTTTTTTTTTTTTTTAATGGAAAACCAGGCGGACGACCAACTTCGGAATAAATGCTTCCGATTTTGTAAGAGATGAATTGTTATGTCTTATTATTTCGTTCCGATCTTTATTTTATTTATTTATTTATTTTTTGGACTATGAGAAATTGGAAATTGACAACACCTATCAGAACAATTGTTGTGATATATAAAAGAATAAGCAAATGAACATAATTACAAGAAAAACAAATATAGGTTAATTTAAAATGATTAACAATTGTCGAGAAACTAAAACAACAGCACTTTCAAATTTTCGCCGAGATGATTACAGAAAAATGATCTCCTTCAGTTCCTTACCAGATGGTAGCGTTCCCAAAACTTTAAAATGATATCTTGAACATGGAGGCAAATCATTAATCAAATACAATGAATAATAAAGACAAATATGAACTGCACATATACTATAATAAATCAAAATAATACTTACATACAAGAGCGCCGATCCTGGAGGGTCGAGGGGGCCCGGGGGCCCCAAAGCTCATGTGGCCCCCCTCATTGTATTTGTAATTTATAATATTTGGCACAATTTGAATGCAATTTGTCTTAAAATCGGAAACTACATTTCAGATAATAATAATAAAATATTACCATAGAAAACTTTCGGCTAGCTTTCTTTAAACAATATAACAAAATACTTAACTCATGTATGAATTATTGTTGATGTATTACTGGAACATTCCTCCAATTTCTTGAAATTAAATATATAATTTTGAAAGTAAAACTGTAAAGTCGGAGGAAAATCGAATACATAAATTATTTTTATAAACGTCTTCAAAATAATTCAAAACGGCAGGAAATTTTCGAATTATATATATATATATACTGCATACCGTTAAGTAAAAGTAACAATAATTGTCATCGTGTCAATATTCATATTCTATATTAAATTTTTGAATACTGAATATTAAATCATTAAAATATTCGTAATTTTGTTACGAATAATAATTACCTCAGTAGAGACAAGTTTGAGATTTGCTTAGAGAATATGAAAGATAGCAATTCGAGTTTAGAGATTTTCTTATTCTATTTCTTATTAGCAGTAGGTCATTTCAGTTTTTGACCAGGGGGGGGGGGCAAGATTGTCCACTGACATAATACTTCATGTTTTTTTTATTAGTATATTAGTATGCATTTTATTAAAAAGCATGTGTTTGCCAAACTTGTGGAGGGGGATAATTGCTTCCTGCCTTCTCCAAATGACGCCCCTGCTAATTAGACCAATTATGGCCAAATGGCGGTCTGCGACCATGTTTCATGAGACCCTTATATATATATATATATATATATATATATATATATATATATATATATATATATATATATATATATATATATATATATATATATATATTAATTCCATATGTAACAGGAAGATTATAGTTGACCATCATAAATATGTCTTGGAACTTGATTTTTAAGGAAAATGTTTTGCATAACCTTTTAGTTACCTAATCCATTGTGCATTCGAAGGATGTTGATACCGATTATTTGTGTGTGTGTGTATGTGTGTGTGTGTGTGTGGCCGCGAGGACAGACAGTTTGTGCGTATGGCTCTGGCAGATCGGATAGTCATTTCCTGTACACTGATGTAAGCGACTTCTGATTACGCTGCATAGATGAAGGAGAGTACAATAGTATCGCAAACATCGCACATAGAAGAAATTGAATAAAATTTTTCAGTTTAATGTTCCATAATTATGCCCTTTAGGCTAAAGGAGACAGATGGTTAAGGAAAATGAATGATAATGGAAGAATTGGTGGAAAGAAAATGTGAGAGGAAGCTGGAGTACCCCGACAAAACCAACGGATTTAGTATTGTCCATCAAAAACTTACTTGGCTCAAGATCGAACCAGGAACCCCATGCACCAGAGATAAGCGCTGTACCCTGAGCCGTTGTAGCCCCTATGTCGCGTGTGCATGAAGGTACGAATGGTAGGACATCCTTATTTTTAGATGAATCCTGCTTCTGTATGCAGCATCATGATGGTCGACCTGTACTTTGAGCTACAGTAGCACTAAGATGGATGATATCTGCATCTTGCTTTGCTAAATTAATACCGGCACCAGCTGTTATGATGTGAAGTGCAACTGCATTCTGTGCCAGTCCGTTCGTGCCTCCTACACATTGACGGACATTTGATAAGGCAATATTAACGAGATGTTGGACTCGATTATGATCGCTTTAGCAGAGGTTCTGCTGACGACTACATTCCAGCTGGAGAAAGTACTCTCGTATGTTGCACGTAATGTTTTACACTTCTTGGCTGGACACAATGTTCGTCTGCTTTCTTAGCCGATAAATTGCCAGATCTCTCGCCGATTGAATACCTCGTCCATACAGAACGCCTCTCATACCTGGGAACTCTGCCAGCTACAGTTGATGGGTTGTGGCATCGTGTCAAAGACGCATGACTCGTCGTACATCCAAGGGCTCAATGGTTCGCCGTGTTGCAACCGTTCTGACCACTCATGGTGGAGCCTGGCCGTTGCCAGCTTTACTCCACTGTCCCCATGCGTTCCACAGAGTTAAGTTTAATCATTTGCTACTTGTACCATCAGGTCTTTGCCTGCTAAGGTTGACACTGCTATTTTGTCTCCTTCTTGGAGTTGCATTTTTAATGGAGAGCAGTGTATTAAGAATATTTAAAATTAAACTCGCTTTTCAAGATAGGAGTGCATTCGTCCCCTCACCTCCTACCAGTGACTAATTTCAATTACAGCCAATAAGAGTAATTTGTAAGTTTGAAACAAAAGACATCTTATGTTTCATGTGAAAGGGAGAAATTTTATATAATTTAAAGTGAAATAATGCAATTTAGTGTTTTAAATTTGCTTTACATTCTTTATAGATTTCAATCCTAAGTAATGGAAATACTTTACAAACCTCAAAGAAAATCTGGATCTGATTTAGTCACAATCAAATATTTTTAAAAGTTATCGTAGAATATTTGTTAAAACACAAGTGCTTATTTGAATGAAAGTAAACCTTTATCTTTCGTTCCTTAAATGCTTTCAATCCTGAGCAATATAATTATTTGTTAAATATCAAAGAAAATCGAAAGCAAGTTTCATTAAAATTTTACAAAAGTTTCCATGGAGGAAACAATATCAAATGGTTCAAGTTCGCTCACATTCGCTTCAGTACAATTCGGCTCTGTAGTGTTAGTTTGCATGGAGCAGAAGTAAGAAATAGCTATAGCTAGAGGTCTCATGTACAGTAAAAGTAAGCAGAAGATTTAGAAAAAAGTTGAGAAGGCATCATAACCAATTTCAGTCAGATCAACATTTTTATAATTGTTAAGTGTCAAAGCAAGTAAAGTTACACTTCGTGGAAATTGGGATCATTTTCGGAAGCTACCTGAAAAATTGGGGGCGAGTTCAATTAATTACCCTTGTAGTGTTACAGAAGTTCTCTTTTTTCCGAACACATCCTTTCATTTCCTTTGAGAAAATGCGTCCAACCTGCTTTGTAAAATATAGTGATATGTCCAAGTTTATAAAGACAAATAATGCAGAACAAGATTATTTGTTACAAATATTGTCCTAAATGATTTTACGCAAGCGCCGAACAGAATCAGTCATGTGTTGAAGCAGCTAGTACTTTTCTTGTATTTCAACTTTTAGACGCCCGCCAAGGAAACAAAATCGTAACTTTTTCGTTGTGGCCTCTGGTGATCCCTATAATTATTACAGAGTCATGATTCATAGACCGTTGGAAAGTTTAGAGACTACAGATTTCAACGAGGTAACATTCGTGCAATTCTCGCCGTATTCGAACAAGAAAAAGAAATACAAAAATCATTTTAAAAATATGAAAAATCAATTTTGCGGGGCCCTTGCAACCATTGCAGTCACCCTACGCTGACAAAATGATGCTAACGTGTAGACCAGACACTTGTGACAATAATATAAAAATGGTAGCCATTGCTGCAATACAAAGCGAAATAAAAGTTCATAGTGAAATTCCTATAAAAACGCCTTGTGTATCATTTTCGAAGGACTGTTGCAGACCTTCGCTTTGGTCGCCAATTTCCCCCACCGTAGTACCATGTACATATTCAAATCATTTTTTCTGCACACGTCATGTAAGCTTACAGAAAGAAGAATTATGCTTCTAGACCAATTCAGTGAGAGATATCTTGTATACGGAACCGCCCTGAAAATAAATGTAAATTAGCCAAATTGTCCCCTCCTCCCTCTATAAGTAACAGTACACATACAGATTATTATCATGTAGGGGACTACTTCATTGCTTTGCATACTAATTTTTATGGGTGTACCACAAAGGGGGGAGAAATGTCTCCCCAAAACCTGATGAAAAAAATTTGATAAAAGAAAAAAACGAACTTCAACCTCTCTCCTCGGCCATGGTACCTCCAGATAGATAAAATGTACACCGGCGGAAAGTTGCATCCTCGTCAATGGGTTAAGGTTAAGGTGGATCACTAGATGTTTTCGGTGCTATAGTAAACGCTGCTTGAATAGTGTGGCGTTGCCAGATAGTGTCGAGTATTTACTACTGCCAGATAATAAATGGAGTAATCATGGAATTCTGCTTGGATACTTAATGGAGAAATTAGTTTTCGACCCTTACCGCAATCTTGCTTCTCGAACTGCAACGCTAGAATCCAGGAATTTTCTTATTGTGACTACTACTGTAAACGAACAAATTTGGCAACAACGCATTATAGCGTTCTGCGGAAGTTTCGTCTCAAAATCTATTTCCTTAAATATAAATTAATATTTAAATAAAATGTGAAACATAACACGAGAAACGGTCAAACAATTTATCTATTTCGTAATAAGATGGTTACTTTAAAATACTTTACACATACAAATAAACATTTCATAAAACGGAGCACTTCTAGTGAGCTCTAGCAGCAAGTGCCATCTTGTGTGCTCTTTGTAAAACAAATCAAATATTTTCTTTTATTTGTTACTTTTTTCGATATCAGGAGACACAACCAAATGAATCAGTGTCTTATGCTGCAGCTGAAATATTACTCTATCTAATAGTACAATATTTATAATATGTAACGTTTCATTGCGCTGTAGTTAAGGGAATAAGCTTAAATATATACTGATTTCCGGGTGGTGATCCACCTTAAGATTATTGTTGAAGACGTTGTACAACTTCGCTTGTTTTATCTTTCATTTCAACATTGTTTGTATTGAATTCAGTGTTGCCATGTTGAGAACGTGGAAAGGAATGGATAAGTTATGTAATGAACCATTATCCCCAAACATAATTGATTTCCCTTGACAAGTCCCTCAAGAAACAATAGGATTATCTTATTATCAATATACACCATTGTTACAGAATAATTAAATCTGAATGGGAAAAATAAGTACAATAAATAAATAGGATTTACTGAAAAATACCTAATTCATGAGACTTAAACTTTGGAAGCCAAAAATTTACAGTAGGTACTTTATATTGTCTCTACTTATTTATATATGTTGCAAGTATGTAAATCCGGAAAACTAGTAAAGATGTGAGAAAACTTCATCTTATGCGTATTAAACTGACGAAATATGATTTTGTAAGATCAACGGTGAATCCTGAGGGAAGAACACATTGAAATTTTTGAAACATTTTTACAGAAATGAAGAATCGTTATATTTTCACTTCACGAAACTTTTTTTTTCAAACAATATTTATTGCCAATAAATTTTATAAATTTAATATATAAATTTATTACGATGTAGGAATAAGTGGAGTATATTTTTACGAATCGGAAAATTTCCTGGAAAATTTTCATCACTGGATAGAAGCTCACTTAAAGTGGTCAACACTCTAGCGAGCAAGGAAATTATAATAATTTCGATAGACTAATTTCTTTCCCCTGTTGTCCTCAATCTCTATTTTTCAAAGCAATAGTAAGAATTACATAGGCCTAACTGGACTAGAGCTACTGGTCATCATTTTCAAGAAGAAATTAATGTTGTTTTTTTTTATTATTATTATTTTCATTTGAACCGTAAGCGATAGAACCCATCGGGAAGCATCAAAGAAAATTCACTTCATGTTTCATGAAAATTGTGCTTCTTAGGAAAACCGTCATTAATCACTTTTTTTCTTTCTTAAAGGTGAATCTCTTGCCTCTGGTTAATTTCAATCTCAAACAATAGGATTAAGTCTTAAACAAAACACAAGTTATATTTTTTTTTAAAATGGAGAATTTTTACTAGATTAATGACGGCCTCTGCAAAACCGAATAACAAGTCATTTACTTTTGTCGTCTCTACTTTACAGAAATAGATGTAAAAGAAATGGATGGAAAAACTGACTTTGCTTCTCTGCAATGGGTATTGCGCAGTAAAGTGAACTATAAATCAGTTTTTCAAATCTAGTTCACATTTTACCCTTTGGATGAAAATATAATAGTTAAGTACTGTGCAGAAATAATAAATCTCATTCAGATTTTGCCTATCTATTTGTTTTAAGATATCAAGTGATGCAGGATTCGACATACATTTTCGTATTCAAGCAGCATCATGAGATACCATGAGAAAACTACTTGAATTTACGAAAGCAAAAATATTTATAACCAGATCAATGGTTGATCACATGTCAGCAACTAAAATTGAATGTATATATATATATATATATATATATATATATATATATATTGCAAACATAAAACATTGAAAGAAGCAAGAGATTCGGGGCAAGAATTTTGACCGTACTTATGTTTTCTCACGTGCTAAACAGAGGTTAGTTATGTTAAGAGCTTTCAGAAAGTAGAAATGAATGTTAAATAAAGTGAGATCTAGCAAATGCCTCTAAAACTGAAAGCAAGTGGTAGTTGATTATGGGATTTTCAAACAAACACAGGTGTTAAACAAAGAGCTTAAAAGTTTGTCGTTTGTTAAAGATATAATAAATAACACGATAGAATGAAACATGTGAGACGCATAGAAAATTTATAGTTTTGTGGATGCTTATCGTGACCCCTGGCAGCTATTTTAAGGAGATACTACTGGTGGCAAAAGCCTACTAATGCATATCAATATTAGTATCAATGTAAAGAACCACATTTGGCCTGAATTTAAATTATACATTACGTGTCTATTCCAAAATGGTAGAAAGTTGATGCTTACGTCATTTACACCTATAACTAGAACTGTGCCCTTGATTTCTTCCGTGCACTTGTTCAACAAAAGATAAAGCATGGCTTGAATTGGAAGCTACTTCCTTCTGCAGATGAATCTTGTCCCAACCAGGTATATAGTTACAGTTTTTATGTCTTATCTGTTTATCGTTGTAATGTTACGCACCACAGTTGTAGTGATTTTCTCAGATGATATCTCCTGAAACTCTAAGTGTGATCATACGTTTTCTCTCATACATGTTTTCATTCCTTATATTTTATCTTATACTTCAAATTTTTCGTCTGAAGAAATTTTAAACGTACATACGGTACTCAATAATGTATTTGTATTAAGTTAGGCTAATTGTACTGTCCATAACTCCAAGCAATACACTTGACTAATTAAACATTTTTTTAAATACCAGAAGTGTATCATGGTCTACAGAAACAGCTGTTGCAAAGGCATGTGATCACACGATCATACTTCCTGCTCCTAAGTGTTAAATATTTAGAAAATACCGGCTGAAAAATACTTTTTCCTCTCTCTCTCGCTATGTGTGTGTGTTCTGTGTGTGTGTGTGAGTGTGCATATTGATTTAATATTCAGTAATTATTTGCTAAAGGAGCTCCCTTGTTGTTATATGGTTACAGTACGAGTCTTCGGCATGAAATAACCTGGTTCTATTCCCGGTGGCAGTTCACGTGGTTCGAATTCCATGATAAGCTGTAGGTTCATCACTCATGTAGCCTCACTGATGAGAAGGACACTAAACTTTAATCTATTCATCAATCTTCACTATTTGCTTTCAAACACAGTGAATAATTATAGCAGAATGCAGGATTAAAAGGATTTTTTTGACTAGTCTACCGGTGTTTTAAAACACCAGTTCAATTAAAGACAATATGCTGTAAGACATATATATTGCATATGCTTCATTTTATTTACTGGATTGAAAAAAAAATAAACAAACTATTACGTTTTCCTCGTATACTTGTAATAAAATAGCACAATGTTTACTACTTAATTCTTTAGCAGCATTCAAATTTATTTTACACAATACTTCCTGTTTCCATTATAACTCGAATGTAATTCAATACATTACCCATTTAATTCTATATTCCTCTGTTCTGTCAAATATATTTATGTTTTGTCAACTACTCTCCGTTTTCTTCGAAGTTGCGGGTACCCATCCCTTTGGTTGGCACCTCTTTCTTCACCAACCTGCAAAGTATAGTTGAGTAAAACGCTGCTAGAAGTGAAAGAATTTGTAACTATTACGGAACTAGATGCAGTTATCAAGTGATTATAACCACTTGTCAACAATACGAGAAGACAAGAGTAGGATAATACACATTCCCATGTTAGTGAAGAGAAGTTCGTTGTCATATTTCCAATGTTACTAGGTACGGTTGCAACGCTTATGAAACCGTAGCCTCAAATCTTTCTCTTTCTTTCAGTTTTTGCACATGAAAGATGCGTCAATATTGCCTTGTGCTAAAAATAAGCTACCGTTTTCCTCAAAAACCTACTTTAATATTTTAAAAGCTTTTTTCTCCTTAAGTAAAAATAAATAGTTGCGCAACCATGGAGACTAAGAGAGCCTGATTTGTACTCCGTTTACCTCTACATAGACAATCTTGGATAAATACTAGGCCATAATCACATTTCAGTTGCTCATTAGTGGTATATCAACTATACTACCTACATAGTTAATGTATATACTATACTAATCAGAATTACCATTACATAATCTTGTTGCACTTTTTCCATAATGAACACTTCATAACATAAGCATCTATTATGTTGTTTACCTACTATCTATCTATCTACCATGTTGATCCGCGAAATCATAACAGAAATACTTGACATCGGTATTGCCACTGATCTGAAATTAAGAACAACAATAAGAAATTTCTCTTGCCGAAAGGATATGCAAACAATCGAGCCTCTTCGCTCTCAAGTTACACTAGGCTTCCTAAAGGGTGGATGAACAGAATATGTATAACAACAATCTATTTTGAATTCATGATTTATTCATTGTATAAATAGTAATCAGAATCACGTATAACGTTATTTCACTGTCTTAGCTGAAGATTCTTTGAGCTCTCGGAATGCATTCTTCAGGAACTTCATTCGAAAGCCCACTCTTACTCTTATCTGAAATAAATATGTTTTGTGATGCACTTCTTGGATCTCGATTCACGAATGAAAACAATAGATAGCACATGCTCATTATTACTTTTAATATTGTGGATAGTTAGTTCTAAAAAGTTATCATAGCTAAAGCTAAAAGTTATTAGTTCTACTTATGATGAAGTTTTGTTCCAGAAAATCATTTTAATTGATAAACATATATTGTTTTGCTTATTAGGAACATAATCAATAAATTCATGTAAAAAAAAACTTTTGACTGACATCATCCTATTTTAGATCCATTTCCAACAGTCCACAACTTTTTGTAGATAAATTAACTTCCTTAGTTTTATATCATTCTTCTTCAATATTTGTACGAATGTGAATCATTACTTCACTTCTTTTGTTCAATTGAGAAACTGGACAGAATTGCTTATTTTACAGATTGTTATTCGGAGTTTCTAATTTTCAATCTTGTAGTACTGAGATTTAAAAACATAGTTTTCGAAAATAAGCTATATTTTTATATATAATTTAGACAAGACGATATTTGAAACTTCCAAATATTTAGCATAGTTACTGGAATATTTAGATTTTGAATTTAGTGGCCAGTCATGATGCATTAACCCATTATTATTATTATTATTATTATTATTATTATTATTATTATTATTATTATTATTATTATTATTATTATTATTATTATTATTATTATTAATGTACTCCTCATCCTTACCAAACGAATGTTAGATCGGTGTCTTTATGTAATACAAGGTATTATTGATTTTTCTGCAATTGTTTACCTATCATTTTTAATGCTTATATTGTGAAGTGGTCCAATAGTCTCATATAGCAAGACATTAGATTAAATATATATTTTTAAACTCTCATGCATCAGGGGATTTTAACTTCTATAAATGCGTATTTCCAAACTTTCATTATGTTTTTCTGGTATAACGAAATTTCCAAATATTAGAATGTGTTGAGTTTAATTGTAACATTAAAAAGGAAATTCTTGAGAAATTCAAACTCCCAGTCTAAACCAACGAAGCTCTAGGTTTTATTCCTTATTAGAAGTTTCCCTCGAGAAGTTGAATCAAATAACATACTCAAGTACCATATCAACAAGTAAGAACGGAGTTAATTAGAAAATAGACATGAAAGTAATTGAAGTAACATCAATGTCTTTCACGTTTCTGTTGAAAGTTTAGTTTCCCAGGTTTATTACGGAATATTGCAGGTTGAAAATTTAGTGAACCACTGAACTTCAGATCTCATGTTATGGTAATGAGTTTATTTGTTCTTTCAGAGACAATCGTTTTCTACGAATTCAAGATGCAGTCATTGTATATGAGCATTTCCTCTCTTTATTGTTTTATTTTACTCACATCTTAAGTTAATTCGTTCAAGAACTGAGGGTAAAGGACCATAACTGAGAATATGATCTCATAAATGTGAAGCTCCATAAAGGCTATTGAATACTCCTGTATTTTCTGTAATGTTTACATACTTCTGTGTAGTGACATATGCGAAATCATTTTTACAGTCTATTTTTCTTTAACACGAGTACTTACCTCTGGCACATTTCTTTCCACGTTGTTATGAAAGCTGCAAAACTAAGCGTTATAATAATTTTTAAGTTGAACATCCTAAGTAAAGTGCTTAAACTGCTTCTTACTATAAAACAAACTTCTTGAAACGGAAAATAAAATGTAATCTGTAACCTAACAACTCATGATTATGTTCTGCAGGTTAAAGAAGACGAGTGGTTATTGAAAGAAAATTACAATATTATTAAATTGGTAGAATGAGAATGTGAGAGGAAGTTTGGGAACTTCGAACCAGCTCAAATATACGACGTTGTCCAATCTTGGCTTTCGGTTTCTAGAGTTTTTCTGTTTTCTTCTACTTTCTGAATCTATCAATTCCTTTTTAATCATTTCATTACATATCATCTACAGTACTAATTTAAGTAATGTAATAGATCTGAATAAAACCAAGAAATAATGTAATAAAATATGAATAATTGGAATTCGTAAATGCGCTAAGTAATCAAGAAAAGCGTATAACTTCAAAGATGAGACGCACTATGAATAATCCAGTAAAGGCCGTTGTTAATTCATTTCCAAATCACATGGAAATTTTAAGTCTGTTGTCTTATGAAATACCTTCAGTATTTAATTTTCTATTGTATGATCTGTCAGGAAAGTAAATGTACACCTATTTTTCGAGTCTGGCATTCCTGCGCTCCATCCGTGGAGAGTATGAGAATTAAATCAATCAAATGTTTACTGAGGGGCAAAAAGAAAAGCTTAATCTGAATAAGACATTGCAGAGGGGCACAAGCTGTGAATACGAATAGTGCATTGTGTAAATAAAGGACGACACCGAAAGAGAAAGCCAGAAACAGCTGTTAAACTTACAAAAAAAGAGTAAAAATTGTCGAAGTGGGAACATAAAACACAAATACAACAAATACGCCGACAACTAAACGGTCACCATGCCATGATCTTGGTGTAGTGGTTAAGATGCTGGCTTACAAACGCAAAGAACGCAAGTTCGAATCCTCGGCAAGGACATTTTTAAAAATTTTTGTTAATAATACATACAACTCATGAGAGATGGTAAAAGAGGTCGTATTTAGTTTTTCGTAGCAATTATTATTGGTAATGTTTAGTACTGATAATACTTTTTGTCTTTGCGTATTGCTTTTATTCTTGTCTTCATTTCGAAAGAGAAGAATATCCGAACAAATGCCACCAAAATTCCTCATACTTTGAATGTAAACGCCATTTGCAATTAGTAAAGAATAAAAATTGAACGTTCCGATGTAGCTGCAAAAAGTAAAAAGAAAAACATGGAAGTGGACCATACTCATGGTTATTAAAAATACAATTTCTACATGCCTTACACCTCCCGACCACGTTTCTACGTTAGCAAGTAAGAGGTTTGTGTTTAGGTTAGGCTCGTCAATACGTTTTGCAAAGGGGCCCGGTTTAGCTCTGACGCACCACAGGTGCGAGAAGGGAGGAAAACACTTTTTCTCTCTCCCTCTGTGTGTCTATTTATCTATCTATTTGTATATATATAACGCTATTTGTGAATGAAATAACCACCCTAATTTTCAGCGGATTGAGACGAAACTTGGCACAAACATTAATTGTTGAAATATCTTGATGAGTTCGTTAACCAGAATAATCAGATGAAAATGTTCAAAATGATGGCCCTTCAAACTCTTAAAAAGTTCCAAGGGAACCAAATTTCGCCCATAAATAGGTATTCAGAAAGTTTGAATAAATTTTCCTCTTTTACTGAAATATTTGTGTGCAGAAACTTATTGAAATATTGGACCCGATTAATCGCCTAAAGAAGGTTCACGCCCTTTCGCTACGGGCAGTTTTTTTTTTTTTTTTTGCAGGAGGGGGTTATTTTCCTATTGGAACAAGATGATTGATTGTTAGTGATGATATGAAATTACACGTTGAAAGTGAAGTAACTTGTGTAACGTGTTATTTGAAAGAATAATATAATAAATGTGCATTCCTCTAACACAGAGAACTGTAAAGCATGTATTTCGAGCTCGGAAGCCTGAATGGCGAGGAGTGTTATTTGATTTGCTTTTTAGTAACACATTGCATTGCAAATAAAGGTAGGCAACATTAGTGGTAAGTAAAACAATAATAATAATAATAATAATAATAATAATAATAATAATAATAATAATAATAATAATAATAATAATAATAATAATAATAATAATAATAGGTGTTGTTTGTGGCAAGGCAATATCTTCCTCAGTTCTTCTTCAAACGTAATGATTGTAACGTCATATCTCCCTTACAAACAAAATATTAGCAATTTATATCGAGAGAACGGAAACTGTAGAGCGATGGGAGCAACGTTGGACAGTATGCACTCATAGTACTCAGAAAAGTAAGCGATTTCAATGCAAAATGAACGAAGAGTCATTGTCATGGGTACTCATGGGGCCACGGCAGAGCCCTCTTTAGGCAAAATGTCGACAGCTTATATCGAGAAAACAGGAGGTGATACTGGGATGGGACCAACGTTGGACACCGTGGACCCATAAGGCGTATCGAAAAAAGTAGGGAGGCGGGCGCCAGCCAGCCTTACTTATTTTCACATAATAATATAAAATTATATTGTCGAAATACACACACGAGTTAGCTACTAATATTTCATATTATTATTATTATTATTATTATTATTATTATTATTATTATTATTATTACTATTATTATTACTATTATTATTATTATTATTATTATTATCTACAGCGTCTTTTCATTACGTGAGCATGTTTGACATGAAACCAAAGAGAAAATCCATCCTGTAGCGAAAAGAAACAATACTTTCTCTCAAATGGATAAAATATCAAGCCGAGATTGATTCGAACTCGCATGGACGGCGTGAAAAGCCAGTGCTTTGTCCACTATTTTTTTAACTGACTCACCGAACGCGTTTCAGTAACTTACTTATTGCTAATTTTACTTGCTTCACTCGTTTAACTTGCTTTTTCTAATAACTTATAACGACAGGGACACGAACACAGAAACATCGAGAACAGTTAAAAATGATAGATGCTCTCCCGCCGAGAATCGAACCCGAGACTCCATACACCCAAGGCTCACGTGCTAGCCTCTAGACCAGCGGCGATGGCAACGCTCACTTCCTGTGTCGTTAGGGATTACGACCACTGTCTTGCCAGCTATCACTTCTGTGGGTTGTATACTATGATCACATGTTTCTTCTTTGCTGGAAGAGTAAAACCTACATTATATGTAATACATGAGGTATTTAGACCTACATGCTCTTCATATACTGTAATAAAAGGGTCATGGTGTCGGATTTTAATACATGACGTATTGCAGTATACAACATGCTTTGCATTACTTGTTTGTTTGTAGACAGCTACTATCTTAGTGTTCTGAAAGGTTGTGTATAAACTAGGGATAGCCCGTTCCGGAATTATTAGTTTTCAGACTCCCGAAAGTAAAGCCGGACAAATTCCGGAATTCGGAAAATTCCAATTTTGTAATAATTTCGGAATTCGGAAAAATCCGGAATTTAGAAATTTCTGATTTCGTTAACATTCCGGAATTCGGAAAATCCGGATTTTTTCGAAAGTCGGGTTTTTTCTCAATTCCGGAATTTTCTAAATTCCGGATTCTTTCCGAGTTCCGAAATTCTTCTGAATTCCGGAGTATAACTGAATTCCATAATTTTGCGAAATCCGGAAAGTGAAAGTTCCGCTTCCGAAAAATGAATTTATTTTGGTTAATATGAACCGTGGCGGAAATAAGTCTTTGCCCAGGTAATGGCGACTGCTTTGAAAGAAATGGGGAGTATGAGAATTCAATCTGTCATATTTGTAGTTTCGTGTGGAGAAAGAACGAACTTGTGAACCAGTGGTTTAAGAAAACCTCAAGTTATTAATATAAACTTTGCCGACTTCATAAAAGAAATACGAAAGGCATTTTGAATCGAAAAATATAACATACAAGTTTGCAAGCGGAGACAAAGAAACCCAACGTAACCAGACTAAAGACGGATCGTTTACCGCGTAGCGATCGCGGTTCAGTGGTCAAGGTGTTTCTGCGAATGCACATTTCTTTTTTTTTTTTTTTTTTTTACTTTAGGATTTTTGATGGCGATTGATCAGCGATAACATACCTTTTATTATATTCAGATATTTGAATACTCGGATGTTTCAATACTTGAACTATCAAATCTTCAGGAATAGTAATAATGATAATTATTATTATCTCGTAGAAGATTAAAAGCTAGAAGCTAAATTATCGCTCAGGTCATACCATTACAAGCAGAAACGTGACATTTGGAAAGAATATTTCGGTTTGGTTTAATGTTGCTCACTAGAAGAGGAGTTTCTCATCTCGTTTCTAAAACAAATAAAATAACATGAGAATTAACATTTTACATTCGAGACGGGTCAGGGCTAAATTAAAATTTTCGTCTCTCTTTGGAGATGAGAATCGAGACGAGACGAAAAGTATCGTAAACATTTCCCGTCTTGTCTCGATTCTCGAAATAGTGTATGTCCATTCTTTAAGTAACAATTGCTCTGTAGACTGAATCTCATAGGCTATTTCGTTACATTCTATTTCAGAGCTCATTGAATTATGCTCTGTGTAGGTATTTTTGTAGCAAAGCTTTTATATTCACCTCTGCATATTCTAAAAATTAGTTTATTATATGCCTTACTGTCGTGTGATATTCAGTTATATTTATTACAGTTATTTTCCTCAAAACAAACTTTCTACATGAAACTTCAATAAAGGGTTCTAGTTTAAAATGTTGGTAGTTGCAGAGGTGTGTCTTGAAGGTACGGAACCCTTTCCCCGAAATCTCTACTTTTAAGTAAGTTTTGCAAAAATTTCAGGGCAAGTTTAAAACTATTATTATTATTATTATTATTATTATTATTATTATTATTATTATTATTATTATTATTATTATATCAACTCCATGTATAATCTTTAAAAGATATACGGTTTGTATCTGAATAGTAAAAGCTAATTGACTGTCGATCTCGGTCGTCTGGAAGTCTTCAGGAGGCAAGGACATCGGTCACGTTCTGGGTTTGAGTTCCGAAGGGGCAAGTATTCGGGCTCGAGCAAAAAATTGTTAAAAGTTATAGGCTTCATCCAAACATATTCAAAACAGCTGGGACCGGTTTTGGGCTTCTCAACGGCTCGAGCGGCTCGGCTTACAGCTCATTCAATTTTGAACCGAATCGAGAAGTGAGCCGAGCCAACAGCTCACCACACCGAGCCGATTTGAGCCATCGGCTTAGTTGAGCTGAGTCGAAACGTGCTGATGAACTAGTTTCAACTTAGCTGGCTCGAACCGGTTCACATGAGCCGAGTAGGTGACCCATCCCAACCGAGAAAGCTCGAGCCATCGGCTCAATTGAGCTGAGTCGATGGCTTGTTCCAACTAAGCCGGCTCGGGTCATCGGCTCATCCCAACCGAGCCGACTCGAGCTGTTCGCTCAGTTGATACGAGCCGAGCCGGTTGATATCACTACCCGAGTTGGTCTTCTGCTTGGGCTCAAGAATTCGACCGTGCAGATCTCAGCCTTGATTTTAAGAACTACAGTATATACTTATATTGGTGATTACGACATTTAAGGCTGTCTCGTAATAATAATAATAATAATAATAATAATAATAATAATAATAATAATAATAATAATAATAATAATAAACTCTTGTCTTCTCGTTATCTAGACGAGACGAGATACACTAAAATTGCCCCACGAGATGCACTAAAATTACGAGATGAGACGCACCTCTGTCGTGAGCAACACTAAAAGTATTCCACATTACTGCTTACATTTCTCATGGCTTTTGCTTTCCAGTCTGATCAGGCCAATATTTCAAAACGAGTTAAAACGAGCTGAACGAGCGAGAGAGCCATTATCAAACTCAACTCAACTCGAAACTCGACCTCGAAAACAGCGACTTGGCTCGGAACTCAATTCAAGAAAATTACCTTTGACTCGACTCAAATTGTACTTGAGTCGAATTGAATTTTGGCTCGACTTGTGCTCATCCCTATTCGTGTTTGTATTTTATGTTTTCACTTCAACAATGTCTACTCTTTTTTCCCCTTTTACCTGCTGTTTCTGGATTTCTCTTTCGGTGTCGTCCTTTATTTACACCGTGCACTATTCTTATTCCCAGCTTGTGACCCGCTGTCTGCAAACAAACAAGTAATGCAAAGCATGTTGTATACTGCAATACGTCATGTATTAAAATCCGACACCATGACCCTTTTATTACAGTATATGAAGAGCATGTAGGTCTAAATACCTCATGTATTACATATAATGTAGGTTTTACTCTTCCAGCAGAGAAGAAACATGTGATCATAGTATACAACCCACAGAAGTGATAGCTGGCAAGACAGTGGTCGTAATCCCTAACGACACAGGGAGAGAGTGGTGCCCTTCCCGCTGGTCTAGTCGCTAGCACGTGCGCCTTTGGTGTATGGAGTTCCGGGTTCGATTCCCGGCGGGAGAGCATCTATGATTTTTTACTGTTCTCGATGTTTCTGTGTTCGTGTCCCTGTCGTTATAAGTTATTAGAAAAAGCAAGTTAAACGAGTGAAGCAAGTAAAATTAGCAATAAGTAAGTTACTGAAACGCGTTCAGTGAGTCAGTTAAAAAAAAAGTGGACAAAGCACTGGCTTTTCGCGCCGTCCATGCGAGTTCGAATCAATCTCGGCTTGATTTTTTATCCATTTGAGAGAAAATATTGCTTCTTTACGCTACAGGTAGTCCACTCTTTTCGTATTTTTCGCTGTCGTTCACAGTTAAAGTAACTGACTATTATTCTTTCTACGAATGATGGATCTTCTCTTTGGCTTCATGTCAAACACGCACACGTAATGAAAAGACGCTGTCGATAATAATAATAATAATAATATGAAATATTAGTAGCTAACTCGTGTGTGTATTTCGACAACATAATTTTATATTATTACGTGGAAATAAGTAAGGCTGGCTGGCGCCCCCCCCCCCTATTTTTTCGATGCGCTTTATGGGTCCACGGTGTCCAAAGTTGGTCCCATCCCAGTATCACCTCTCGATATAAGTTATTGACATTTTGCCTAAAGAGGGCTCTGCCGTGGCCCCATGAGTACCCATGACAATGACTCTTCGTTCATTTTGCATTGAAATCGCTTACTTTTCTGAGTACTATGAGTGCATACTGTCCAACGTTGCTCCCATCGCTCTACAGTTTCCGTTCTCTCGATATAAATTGCTAATATTTTGTTTGTAAGGGAGATATGGCGTTACAATCATTACGTTTGAAGAAGAACTGAGGAAGATATTACCTTGCCACAAACAACACCTATTATTATTATTATTATTATTATTATTATTATTATTATTATTATTATTATTATTATTATTATTATTATTATTATTATTATTATTTTACTTACCACTAATGTTGCCTACCTTTATTTGCAATGCAATGTGTTACTAAAAAGCAAATCAAATAACACTCCTCGCCATTCAGGCTCCCGAACTCGAAATACATGATTTACAGTTCTCTGTGTTAGAGGAATGCACATTTATTATATTATTCTTTCAAATAACACGTTACACAAGTTACTTCACTTTCAACGTGTAATTTCATATCATCACTAACAATCAATCATCTTGTTCCAATAGGAAAATAACCCCTCCTGCAAAAAAAAAAAAAAAAAAAAAAACTGCCCGTAGCGAAAGGGCGTGAACCTTCTTTAGACGATTAATCGGGTCCAATATTTCAATAAGTTTCTGCACACAAATATTTCAGTAAAAGAGGAAAATTTATTCAAACTTTCTGAATACCTATTTATGGGCGAAATTTGGTTCCCTTGGAACTTTTTAAGAGTTTGAAGGGCCACCATTTTGAACATTTTCATCTGATTATTCTGGTTAACGAACTCATCAAGATATTTCAACAATTAATGTTTGTGCCAAGTTTCGTCTCAATCCGCTGAAAATTAGGGTGGTTATGGCATTCACAAATAGCGTTATATATATACAAATAGATAGATAAGTAGACACACAGAGGGAGAGAGAAAAAGTGTTTTTCTCCCTTCTCGCACCTGTGGTGCGTCAGAGCTAAACCGGGCCCCTTTGCAAAACGTATTGACCAACCTAACCTAAACACAAACCTCTTACTTGCTAACGTAGAAACGTGGTCGGGAGATGTAAGACATGTAGAAATTGTATTTTTAATAACCATGAGTATGGTCCACTTCCATGTTTTTCTTTTTACTTTTTGCAGCTACATCGGAACGTTCAATTTTTATTCTTTACTAATTGCAAATGGCGTTTACATTCAAAGTATGAGGAATTTTGGTGGCATTTGTTCGGATATTCTTCTCTTTCGAAATGAAGACAAGAATAAAAGCAATACGCAAAGACAAAAAGTATTATCAGTACTAAACATTACCAATAATAATTGCTACGAAAAACTAAATACGACCTCTTTTACCATCTCTCATGAGTTGTATGTATTATTAACAAAAATTTTTAAAAATGTCCTTGCCGAGGATTCGAACTTGCGTCCTTTGCATTTGTAAACCAGCACCTTAACCACTACACCAAGATCATGGCATGGTGACCGTTTAGTTGTCGGCGTATTTGTTGTATTTGTGTTTTATGTTCCCACTTCGACAATTTTTACTCTTTTTTTGTAAGTTTAACAGCTGTTTCTGGCTTTCTCTTTCGGTGTCGTCCTTTATTTACACAATGCACTATTCGTATTCACAGCTTGTGCCCCTCTGCAATGTCTTATTCAGATTAAGCTTTTCTTTTTGCCCCTCAGTAAACATTTGATTGATTTAATTCTCATACTCTCCACGGATGGAGCGCAGGAATGCCAGACTCGAAAAATAGGTGTACATTTACTTTCCTGACAGATCATACATCATATTAACGCGCTATTTGGAGTCAGGATGTGCGTTCGAATTTCTCTTTATAACATTACCAGTAGTTTTGGATCGGCCACTGCCTGCATAATTTAACAGTCAATAGCGCAGGTAGTAACATCTATTAAGGTCAGGCAGGCGAGATGTAGCGGAGGTGGCGATATACATTAGCGTGAAGGACAGACTGAGATGTCTTCCGTTTATAATTACGATTATTATTATTATTAGTGTAGTCTAAGAGGTAATTTTGGGAATCGTTCATGTAAGTAAATGAATAGAAAGAAATGTGTTAAACGAATGTTTATCTCAAAAACAAATTATTTGAGCACAAAAATTTTACAAAATAATAGTGAGTATGTTGCTGATCTTAAATTTGGTAGTTCGTAATATAAAAGAAAATTATATTATACCTAGGTATATTAAAATAAGACTAATTTGCTTTTCTTCTTTTTCATTCCAGGTAACTACCTCAGTAGCTCATAGTATATTTCATATTAGAACAAATCAATCATATATGACGGTAAGTACTGGTAATATAAATTATTAGTATCATATATATATACATATATATTCAAACCACAAAGAAAAAAAAGAAACAAAAACAAACATACAAGTGGTTTATTGTGTTTATTAGGGTTAGCTCCTCATACAGTTGCGATAATCTTAGTTTAGAATTTTGAACGATGGTTCGTAAAACAACTATTTATTTATTTACCACAAGCTGTGACGAATATCAAATTAGTTCTAACTGCTTAAGTCACCAATGGTATTTGCAAATGTGTCATAGAACCTCTCTTGACGTTTAAACATATTGAAACGCTTGAAAGCGATCTACCCGTAAAGGAACATTGGTTGGATTGAGATATATCCAAACCTTCGGGCTCGAAACGAAGTAACATATGAGGTTCCGAGCAATATCTCTTTGTCACCGAGATCAGAAACAACTTTCGGCCTGGGAATGAATGAATAGTCATACGGTAACAAACAGTGGTAGGTTTCTGTTGTTGAGAGAAAGTTTTACCATCTTTGCTCCACGTTCTATTTATTTGAGGGTTCGGTATGGTGTTATTTGGGAGTCGAGGCTCAGCATAGTTCAGAAAGTCAACGAGAGATTGTTAATTAAGATCATTCACAGTTATCATAAATCCAATCATTTCTATTTGTCTCAAATAAAATACTCTCTCAATTGATATTGGTATTAATTGTTAAAAAGTTTTCGAATTTACTTGTTTTCTCCCTTATATAGGTCAATATAGGCGTGAACCATACTAACCTTTACGATATATTGTTCAACTCAGTAAAAAAGTGAAACATTTTGAAATGTTACACATATAGGTGCGCCAATTATATGTGAATTATAGTTTATTTGCGTTTTATTAACCACTCAGTTCATCTATATTGAATAGCATCCCTTCAGATCTGACACTTCTTAGTCTCCGTCTGTGTACTAAATTTCAACTTGATCGACTGAGTAGCTTTTGTTACAGCGAAATGTAATTCCTACATTGGTCATTCCTTGGGAAGATTCTCCTTCCAGTCGAATCAAAAATTTAATTTCGATCGGGTGAGTAATGTTCGCTGCAGAGAAGTGCAATTGTTACATTCGTCTGGGAAGATTTTGTATCCATGTTAATTTACCACATGCTACTGCATACAGTAGTCATAGTTTAATCTTACCAATCCAGTCAATGTTACCAGAACATGATTTCAAAGGTCTCTCTCTCTCTCTCTTTTTTTGGGGGGGGGGGCAAATTCTTTATAATCTTCTTCGTTCACTTGTTTCTTTCCTATTGTAATAAAAATATTTTCCCCGAAACTTTGCAAAACCCCTCAACCTCTGTTCCTTAGCATCCAAATTTCACATCTATATAATACGATGAACATTACAGTAATAAATAAACCAAAATTAAGTAGAACTCTTTCACTTTCTTTAGTATTGGGCCACATAAGGGATCTTAATCAAAAATATATTCTCTTTCACTCTTAGTTGGTAGCAATAAACGTTGGAAGTGGTGTTTACACCTCGACGAAGCAATTCATAGTACAACACACTCTCGCTGTTCCACTAGATGCAAAACATTATCTTTTGTGGATAAGCGCTGGCCGCTGTACGGGCAGGTTTTTTTTTTTTCTTGTACGCATTCAACAATTGTTTTCTTTTCCTTGTCTTAGCATAAAGACAACATTTCTCGTCATCTTTAAAGTGTTTAAACGTATTCATGAAATCCCGAAAGTCTTCCTCAACGCTGAGTGTCATTGATATTTATAAAAACAACCCTCCTTAAAAGGAGAAAACTCGCACCCTTCGATGGCATTGAGTCCATACACGGCGCAAATGATTCGGGCCGCTTTTGCTGCTTTCACTCCTCTATTGAATTCAAAGAGAAGAATATGCTGGAAATGTTCCGCTTATACACTTGACCTTTCATTTTTGCGTCCACGACTCCAATCACTACCTGCAAAAATGAAAATTCAATGCACAATATCAAACACAATAATTAAAGTTCTAAACAAAAATGGTAATCGATGAACAAACTCACAGCAACCGGAGTACCAAGACGCGTAGTGATGAGCAAATGCAAGACCAAGACCAAGACCCGGGTGGTCTTGGTCTTGGTCTTGGTCTTGCACATGCGGTCTTGGTCTTGGTCTTGCACTGGAACCCTCGGTCTTGGTCTTGGTCTCGGTCTTGCACACCTAGTCTTGGTCTTGGTCTTGGTCTTGCACACCCAGTCTTGGTCTTGCTTGCAAGAGTCTTGCAAGTTTTGCTTTTAACAAATCTATGATTTTCATAAGTAAATTTTACTCTGGATATAAGGGATAATAAATCCTACATTGCGTCAATAATGAGGGAAATACAATGTATGTTTCTAAATGTAATATATTTTACCTTCGCGTAAGTGTGATGATACTGTACAACATAGGCGATTACCTTTACTTTTTTTTTTCAATGGGTGATCACGCTTCACTACTTATAAGACAAATCACATTTCGTAATATTTTTATATGTTTTAACAGATCCAATACTCCACTGGTTCCCAAACTGGGGAGGCTACCCCTGACAGTGAGACGCATGAAAGAAAACCATGACGGCACAACTACCATAAATTGCAAAATTATTTTTACACTCTAAATGTCAGATTTTTTTCTTTCCAACCACGATTAGCTCATCTTTGTATTGAACAAACTCCCAATTAAATATTGAAATTTTGTTTTACTGATTCTAATATGTACTGTATGGGGCAGAAACAAGGACATTACGCAAAAACGATGAAACAATTAGACTTTCGAAATGTGAGCATGGAGAAAAAAGGAGAGAATCAGCTGGGTTGAACGGAAAATGAATGCGAAGGTTTTAGAAATATTAGCAGTAGGGGAGAAAAGAAGAATTTTAGATGTAATTAAGAGGAGGACATTGGCTGAGGAGGAACTGTATTATGAGGGACGTGCTAGAGGGAGGGGGCGAAGGAGATTGTAATTGAAGAAAGATATTAAGACAGAAAATTGCTACGTTAAGACGAAGAGACTAGCTGAGGACCACAGTCATTGAAGCTTCTCAGCTGCAGCAAGTGACCTGCCAATAATGGCAGAATAACTATTATTATGTCGATGATGATATGTTTTTCAATATTGACCAAAAAAGAGAGAAAAAATTGAAATAATAATAATTAAACCTCTTAATATTTTAGAATATGAAATGAAATTAAATTTGTGAGTTTTACATCCCACGATTATGCCGGCTAGGCTAAAGGAGACAGTGATGAAAAATGAATGAAAATGGTGGAAAGAAGAAAGTGGGAGGAAACGGGAGAACCCCGAGGAAACCCACGCACACGGTGTTTGTCCACCACAAAGTTCACTTGGTGGGGGCTGGGATCGAACGCGGGTCCCCAAACACCAGAGCTGAACGCTCTACCACTGAGCCACCGCGGCCCCAACATTTTAGAATAATTTGAGTGAAAACTGAAAACGACTCAACTGTCTATGTCTTTTGTGTAAATTCAATTTATATAAATACTTTTGACCTACATTAGAAATACATAATAACGGCATCAAACTTCAAGTTATTTGAAATAAGTACGAAATCACTCTCAGTTGTGAATATAGATTATTTATTCTTGTATAGTGTTATATCATTGAATCCTAGATATGCCGTATACTTAAGGGGACTATAGGTTATATTGATAAACAATTATTCAACGTATAAGCATCCACGTATGAAATCAAACTTACGGTCACATGCCCTAAGTTTTTGTCAATGTCATAAAAATGTTATTTCAATATTAATTTTATAAGTACACATTAAAAATTTCCAACGGATGCTTGATCCTCAGAGCCAAGGCCATACCCATGTAGTTAGCGCCTATGGTGTACGGAATTGCCGATGTTCAATACTACATTTCTTTAATTTCGGAAGAAAAACACCACTAATATGTTTTGAAATGAAATGAAATATCTACTTTAACGTCCCACGCTTATTACACTGAGGCTAACGGAAACAGTGATGATGAGAAATGGTGGAATGAAGAAAGTACGAGGAAACGGGAAAACCCACGCACAGGGTGTTTGTTCACCAAAGAAGCTCACATAGCGCAAGCTGCGATCGAACCAGGACCCCATGTACCAGAGGTGAACGCTCTGCCACTGAGCTACCGTGTCCATAACATGCTCTAGTTTATTTTTGCTTATCCACTTCTTATGGACACAACTATTCTTCGTATGATTTCCCAAAAACCAATCAAGGGCCGTCGTGGATGATCAAATGATGACCGAAGTAAATCAGACACTGAAGTTATTATAGCTTGTAACAATTCATAGAATTATGCTGTCGGTCGTCTCGTGAACAACCGATTCAAAAAACGACATACTGTAGCTATATGTTACAGGAGCAGATCGACTCACATGGATTGCTTAAACTACTGGGAACACATTCACTCCGGCGGTATTTTTACTGGAGCCAAGAAGTTCACGTGAAAGATGTAATGATTTTCCCCCTTCCTTTTTACATTCTATAAAAAATCAAGTAGTACCATACTTGTGCAAGACTCTTGCGCAAGAGTCTTGGTCTTGGTCTTGGTCTTGCAGGTATGGTCTTGGTCTTGGTCTTGGTCTTGCACCCCTTGGTCTTGGTCTTGGTCTTGCATCGGGATTCCTGGTCTTGGTCTTGGTCTTGGTCTTGGTCTTGCATGCAAGACTCTTGCAAAAACTGCAAGACCAAGACTCTTGCGCTCATCACTAAAGACGCGAAACAAAAACGATACGAATTTTTGTACGTACCAAATATGTATAAAGGTAATTACACAAAAAATTTATGTTCGGAATCTTAGTTGCCGGGGAACACGAATCAAAATTAATGGCGACATGAAAGTGATTACGTACTGTTCAACATTGCAGACCTTGAAAACATTGTAGCGGACGCAGTAACTCAGTTGTAGAGTATTTACTTTAAGTACATGGGGTCCTTGGTATGATCCCAGCTCGCACCAAGTGGGCTTTGTGCTGGACAAACACCGTGTGCATGTTTTTTTTTGAGTCCTCCCGTTTCCTCCCACTTTCTTTATACCACCATTTGATTCATTTCTGATCATCACTGTCTCCTTGAGACTACACAGAATAACTGTGGGTCGTAAAGCTGAAAGATTTTGAAAACACTGTTTTAGATCAGACGAATTTTTAATTCTTTTTTTTTTTTAAGTACAATTTTAATATTAATTCCTTTATAACTTCTTAGTATGAAAATATAGTGGAACTAACAGAGTAAATAATAGATTTTGTTGGTTCCAGACTACTAACTTTATATCTTCATATATTTTAATAAACGTTCTCAATACATGTTCTAAGTAGCTCATATATATATATATAGACAGTATATATCTTAATTTTTATCCTTTTAACGTCCCTTTACATAATCTCATTTTAAGTTGTATTATTTTGCAGAGCATACCGTTCTATAATTTAAAAACGATAGAATACAGACTAAGTGGTTGGATTTGGATAACGACATGGGTGTCCAAGCTTGTGAGTCCTCCTTTCTTTCGATATACGAATAGTGGTACGGGTATTTTTTTATCTTTACTTGTCTTTGCAGATGAAGCGCAATGTAATGAATTCGTACTGTGTGTGTTGAATTAGTGTTTCTTGTTTGTTAATTTTGTCACTTTTTATCTTCATATATTTAATGTTTTATTCCCTGTTTGGAAGAATGTTTTTTTTTCAGTGGTCTCGTGTAAATTTCATTAGGATTTAATAATAGACTTTTAATCTAGACCGTGAAACTCGCCAACGGCTGTCGGTGTAGCTATGTTCATGTATAATTCCGTAACGCATAGACCGATTTGAAGAAAAATATATGTTTACGCATTTTTCGTTAACCAACCAATTTTATAGAAAGTTAGTGTTCTGCGTTTAATTTAGAAATTAGTGTGCCTAAACCAGTGGTTCCCAACCAGTGTTGTGACACACTGGTGTCTCGCGCAGTCCAAGTTCCATAAGGTGTGTCACAAAATTTTACAATTTAAAAATCATGAAGCATTTGGTAGGTCAGTTAAAATCAATTTTGAGATAGACTGTACCAGTGAACGCTTCGCGACAGCAACATTGGTTAGTACAGTATAGAGTTAGTACTTTATAAAAATGTTTAGGACAATTATAATTTATATCATATTATTAATACAAAATCAAGCTTTGTAGCAATGTCGTGGATATTCTGTACAGTGTGTTCTCAGTTAAAACAAGTTGGAAACTACTGAAAAATACTGCCGAATCGAAAAGCGGAAAAAATAAAACAAAGTTTAAGATGTATTAACCAACTTATAAAAAGCTCTAAAAGCAGAATATAAAAACACTTTTTTATGTATAAAAATATTAACCTACTTCAGAAAAGCGCTAAAAAGTGGAAAATAATTTTAAAAGCAGTGAAAAGAATAAAATATTTTTTAAAAAATTATTTTTATAATAAAAATTTTAAAGTACCGGTATGTGCCAAGCTAAGTAAATTAATACCTAATAAAACCATCATTGAAACTATAATTCTACATTAGACAACAATTTATTAAGTTTGGCACAGACCTCAAATTTCTTATGAATAGTAGAAACATTTAAACCATTTTCTCCCTTTTATCCTTTTCAAATTATTATTTCAAATATATGCATAATCAAAGTATGTTACAATCTATGCATGCATTTATCTCTTGAGGCTACAGACGCAGAAAAAAGCTTACTTTTTGGATTGATGTTTTTCTTTTAAAAATCTGGTTTGGGGGAGAACGGAAATTTTCGCTTTTTTGGCTCTTTATGATGCCATTTAAGTGCCACTTTTGTGTTGGATTCCACAATTAAACAAGTGCGTATATACGCAACGTTAAATATTAGTGACTCCTATGTTGGGTCTGGGGCTTTCTATCTTGATTGGTTCTTAAACAGGCATTTCATTGGTTTACTTGGAAATGTAAGTTAAACAATCCACCATATCACAAGTGCCGTGTTGACTCCCCAACCATCTTACCAAGTGTCTTGAAATTATAATATTGTTATATCTGTTTTGCTGGTTGCCTACATTCAAACTGACAGGCAAGAAAAGTACCATAAGTTAAGAAACAGATGCTAAACAATTTTTATTTTGGCATAAAATTTTGCTTCCATCTCGTTCTTCGTTCGGGAAACATAGCTTCAAATGTTCTGTTACAACCTGATATGAGTTCATTTTAAAACATTAAAGCTATAATCGGCTAGTTTGTGTTTGATTTTAGTTGAATACGATAGTAAAGTTTCACTACTCACAGAATTCCTACTTTCTTTACTGTTATATCGTGTTATTACAATGTTCGGAATAAGAAACTTTTGGAAAGTATTTTTAACTTCTTCACCCTCGAATTTTAACGTTCGCAATAACTGTTAATGAGGTTTTAGTTGAGGCCTTATTCATAAATTTTAAATGGTATTTTTGTTCCATGAACGATGGGGGACATGGTGACTCAATGGTAGAGCCCTAACTTCTGGTGCGTGGGGTTCGTGGCTCGATCCCCGGCAAAGTAAGTTTGTTTTGAACAATATCATGTCTGTGAGTTTCTTCAGGGTACTTCCATTTCCCACTACATTCTCATTCCACTAATTCTTCCATCATCATTCACTTGCCTTAATCATCCACCTCCCTTAGCCTAAGGGACATATTCGTGTACGTTATACTAAAAGGTTTCATTTCGTTTTGTTCCACGAAATCTATTACATTTTCAGTATAATTGTTACTAACATTTTTTATACAGAACCTTACGCCCCACGATTATGCATTGAAGCTGGTGAAGCGGAGTACTGGTGAAGCGGAGAAAGTAAGAGGAAACGGTGAATCCCGAGAAAACTCAAACAAACGATGTTCATCCACTACAAAGCCTACTTGTCGATAACTGAGATTGAACCAATATCATTCCTATTACTAGTCCTATTGAACTTTTTACTGAAATTTTTGGCTTTGAATATTGCCGTAATAGCTCTACAATCAATTCGTTGGAGCTAGAAAACCCACTCTGTGTCCATGGATGTGACCGTTTCCTTCCATATCAAATGAACTATTTTATTTAATTCTTGAATATTTATATTCTTTCTTCAGAATACAGTAATTAAATACCTTTTTTGTGTTATAATGGGAAAAGAAATGTGGGAAGTTTGTTGTTTGTTCATCAAAACTTAATTTTAGAGTTCAAAATTTCCCAGACAAAAACTCCATTAAAAAAAAACTGTTTCTTCCCAATGTTTCGTATCCCTAGGTGGGGCTGAGAAAATCTCAATTAAAGCGTTGGCCGGGTTTCGAATCCAGGATCTCCTTAAAGCTAAATTAACTGTGTACCAACTGAATCAAGGCTGGTTGATACATATCCACAAATGACTTCCTAAAAATTTTAGTAGCATATCACTGGCTATCCATTAAAAAAATTTCTAGCTTCGCTACTGGTTTATAAGTATTTTACTCTCGTACTCTATAACCCGTTAACTTATACACACCATACAAAAGGGAAAACCCATCCACTGAAAAAAAAAGATGATTTTATCTTTGTCATGCCACCTAACACCATGCTCAACTTGTGTCCCTTTTATAAAATAATCAAGGAGAAAATGATTTTTAATTATTTACACCAATTAATAATCACCAGACTAAGATTGCGTTTCAAAGATTTCCTGAAAGGAGTGATATAACAATATATCAATATCAAATTCGTTGCTTCCCGCTCATCAAATACCTTCAGCTGCCACTGAACTTAAATTTCCAAAGCAATTAAGAACAAGAGTTTTATTACGTAAAGTTTAACCGTCATCTCTAGATAATATTACCTAATACGTGACAGAAATTTAAAACTTTAACTTTCGGAAGCATGTTGGGGTACATTTTGTACCCCACACTTTCAAATTTGCTTCTGTTTCCTGTATTTTTTCTGCGATTTTGGCTGTTCTTTTTTCTAGTTGAGTATTTTTGGCACTTCTACATTTTCCACATGAAAGCTCCAGTGAAGGTAATTAATTATTGAAATAATTGGAAATTTAAACTACTGGAGTCCAAAATATACCCCTATGAGCTTCCATGTAAAATTGTTCTTTTTTTTTACAACAGATGGCTGTGCTCTTTGTGATTTTTTTTTCTACTAGTAAGATGTTATTCACCAGTAATGCAAACATTTGAGAACTTTACAAAATTTAATCTAAATTGATATTTCCTTCAATCTTTCGCATTTTTTCCTTGGAGTTTGCTTTTCTAGTTCCACGCATTTATTTATTCAATAAAATCTCTTGTTATCATAATCTTAATTCTCTTTTTCCTTTTCAAAATATTGTATCATATTGTTTGAATTTATCAATATTATCAATAAAAGCTATGACGCAAATAAAATAATAATCTTAAACGCTTTTCTCCCAATATTAAGGTAAAAAAATAAGTTGGTATACAAAATATATCCCACTGGGCTTTCGCGAAAGAAAAGGAACTTGGGATTCCGAGGGTTAACCGCTGTAGGATGAATCCTTCAGGCAATCTCTATCTTGGTCATTGGTTAAAGAACCACGTCAGGGACTGTCATTTCAGGCTCCAGGGGGAAAGCAAGTGGTTCCTCTGGGTATGAGATTTAAATACATTTCAATCCGTAAGATAATAATATTCTGACGAACACCCTGAAGAACTACTGACATGTAGAGTTTAGCTCCCCCTTCCAAGCAATATCTGAAATGATGCTGTTGACCACAAAGTCTGGATATTCATAGTAGAAGGCTTTCCATTGAAACCCCAGATAGCCGAGAATTAACATAAATAACAGTTGTTGCTCACCACAATTATTAAACCCGTCAGAACATAAATATTGTGTGGTATTTCTAACAACTATTGGTCAATTCCCAGCTATTGGTCTACACAGGAACTTGTAGTACCGGCTTCGCAAGAAATTAAGCCACCGCAAACAGACAATGAAAAACTAATTTAAGAAGATATAAGATTGATCATTTCAATCTTCCTTTCATGGCATTTGTAGGACAGTCGAATGAAAGGGACTCTTTTTGGAAAATTGCTGTTTCACATTCGCATAAATAATGAAGGTGCTTTGACACACATAATCACTTTACGAGTATCTCTTTTCTCTCTCTTTCTTTCTACCCAATGTCTTCCTTTTTCCTCTGCCGATTCAAACTCAAGTAACACACTACTCCTACTACTATACACAAAATAACTCTCACGCCGCCGCACAGTAATAAAGGTCAGGAAAGTGTTGCCAACTGGCTGGAGACACAGTCAGAGAAAACAATATCAATTGCATTATTGACAAATATGGTTCCTTTAAATGTATTATATGAGTATAAACTACATGCAATTGTCTTTAGGAAGAAATGTATATATATATATATATATATGTATGTATAAAACTTTTGAAGTAGAGCTTCTGCATAGTCTCAGAGGTATCATTTATTAAGAAATTGTTTAATATCTTTCTGAAGTAGAACTCATAATTAAATAGGTAGCTGTTAGGAAGAAATTGCTACATATACTTTTCAAGTAGAGCTCTCCATACTTTCATGAAGAATATGGATAGGCTACATACTATTTTGAAGTAGACCTCCTACATAGTCTTATGGTTACCATTAGAAACAAATGATTACATAGCCTTTTGAAGTAGAATCGGTGTGCATATTCACAAATTCAAATCCTGTTGAGAGCACAATGCCTTGCGTACAAACTCAAAAGAACTTGTAGTTCAACTTTTTAAGTAGATTTCGTCCTCTGTCGCTTAATTTTATTTCAGGACATAAAGTAAAAAATCAGATCACAAACAAGGCTGTTGATAGTTTACTTTTCAAATTTGTCCCTCCAATGAATATTATCTTTGTTTATTAACAATTTATGGATAAAAACTATTTCTCCAAAGCAAAGTAGACAACATATTCTTTATTTAATAATTGTGTTGGCACAGACGAACGGAGTTACCATTTAAAAAAAATATACGGGAAAAGACTAAAGTAAACTGCTTAAAATCAAGGAGTTGGGCAGTGAAAGTATTCCATAAGACATATGAATACACACTGTATACCCGTGAGAAACGGAAATGTGTCAATGGCACTCTTTCTTTTCTCTCTTTCTTTCTTTCTCATTACACATTATTTTATACAATTGAACGTGTTTCATTCGATTCATTAATACACCATGTATAGTATTTGATGTAGCGTATTGTTTGATTGTATACATGCAACTGGAGTCAAAGTAGAATGATAGGATACATGTCGTCATGAGAACCAGAGGAACGTAACTCCATTTTCGTAGGTCTACAGGCGAGAGAACAAAAATATTATTTTCTTAGAAATATGTGTTTGTAATAAGATGGTAATTGAGATGTGTTTGTAATAAGATGGTAATTGAGATGATCGACAAGGAAAACAGATGGCGTTACGTTCCATTTACACCAAGTGGGGCTTTCAAAGTTATGTGCAAACATGAAGAAAACGAAAACAGTATTTTTGGAGTTATGTTTCTCTGGTTCTCCTGCGACGATGTGAACCTAACTGTATTAAATGACACACATAATTTCTTCAAATATTTCTTTGATGATGTGATAATGTATGTGTTCTGCGTAAAGTCCAGTAATATACAAGAAGGCCGAATAAAGACGGATATGGTACTCTAAAGCAGGCATATATATTTATATATATGTACTTATTGCAAGTATTTCCCAGTTTGCTTCTTATTGAAAACATAATTTTCGATGTTTCTGCATCACGAGTCCATTGGAGAATTATTTGACTTAAGTAGGTGTAGAATGTAAATTAAAAAGACCAAGAAGAATGCATGTAGCCCTAACCTAGGCAAATGCCCGAGATAAGAATTGAGGCCCTCTTATCTCGAAAATGCAACCTAAAAATGATGTTTCGTCTCGAGAATGTATCTGTTTCTATATTGGAAGACCTCTGTCTCGTCTCAAATTTCTTCACGAAAATATTGTCTCATTTTATCTTGTTTGTAATCCTATTGTGATTCTATGCACTAACAATATTGGTGGACGCTAACCACTAGTGTTGCCCACAAGATGAGACTTACATTTTTAAATTCGTGACAAGACGAGAAATTTTAGGAAATTCAAATATTGTTTTAGCGTTACATAGTTCATATTGTAAAAATATAAATTGATAAAATGATTACTCTATTTCCTATATAATGAAACATCATTTGAATAAGTGGGTTCTGAATATTAAATTTCTTGTTGTAAATAGACTAGAGAAGAAATAATGAAGATCTGGCCCTAGGTATACTCTAAACTATAACCATGTATACCATTAAGCGATTTAATATTTAGCCTTAAACTATTTACGAAACACTATTGAGCTGTCTAAACTAGATTATTCGTGTGATATTCACTTATTCCTTTTTATTAAGAAAATTATTTACAAGCTAAAAAGTAAGATATCCTACTTTCTATACGAAATAATTTTTAATGTAATGCTTTTGTCTAATATTTGATGATTTGTGTGTTAACGTTTCTGTTAGATTTCCTATACCTTTAAGAAGTCATAAATTTAGTCATTTGCCTAAAATTTGACTTGTTAAGCAATTACTAATATTCTGATGTGCTGTGATGACTTTTTTTCGTTTGAACATGAACACTGCTTAAGGAACCTAGGTGATATATATCTTTCTTAAAAACGTAACCAAGAATTTTCTGTTTCTTTTTGTCGAGGTCTGTGTTCAATTGGCCCTCACACCGTGAGTTGAATGCGAATGGAGATAAGGCGAAGGTCAGTTGTTGGTGTGGGAATATCCAACATACTATCTGGTGTGGCAGTTCAGTTACATCGTGAACTTGCGTAAAGACAGAGTGAACATGTGACTTCCACAGAGCCTCACAAGGGCGTGAATGTACGAGTTCAAACTGGGATCAAACGCCACTGCAGCAGGGCGGAAGATATGCCAGGCCTTACGTGAGAGTGTCATGACTATGTGCACAGTCTAGTGGTGTGTTAACAAGTTTAAGGACGGTGATGAAACACTCAAAGACGCACCACGTGCCAGAAGACCAACACATGTACAAAATGAAGATCTTCAGGTAACAATTAAGGCGAACAGTGGGCAAACTGGGATCACAATTCAGTGTGAGTATAGAAACCATTCGCACTGAGAAAAAAAATTGTAGGTGGCGTACTTAAAAAGATAGGTTACATGCGTAATTCCTGTAGTTTTTGGACTTAACGTACAACAGACGTATAACTGAAACCGCATATTTTATAATACTTTCCGTATAAGTGTTCCATTTATACGTACTTTCCATATGAAACAATGTAGGCGGTCAGGATCTCTCATACAAATGGACGTATATAACATATAGCTGGCGAAGGTAACATAAGTATAAGCATGTGATATACGGAAAACTGTTAGATGCCATACATCCTGCAACGGCATGATATAACATCTAAGGGCAGTGCCTATATTGCATACGGATAACGTATGCTCCGTACTGATTTCTATAGTAAGCAAGAGGATACCGTATATTTGTACAATATACCGCTGTCCGGAGAACGGATTTTTCTCTGTGCGGCAGCAACTCCATCAACTTGGTAAGAACTACAAGTTAGGTTGATGTGTCCCACATGATTTGACTCCGGGCTAGAAGGCAACGTGAGCAGACACTACTATTTCTTTCCTGTCTCGTCTGAGGAAGGAGAAGTTTCTAGACAGTGTTGACATGTGATGAGTAGTAAGTCCTGTACGAAGCTCCACGGCGCCATCATCATTTGTTAGCATCCCACGAACCGGTTCTAAAACAGGTGAAACCAGCAATGCACCAGAAGAAGTTTGTTCTGTATATTTGGTTGGACTGCTTGCGGCATCGTGCATCGGGAACTGCTACCAGCTGGTCACAGCATCAATGCAACTGTGTACTGTCAGCAGTTGAGCCGTGTTCAAGAAAAACTCAAAACTCTGGAGCCAGCACTTCTGGAATTACAAAGGGTCTCCTAATTACAGGACAACGCTAAGCCTCACGTATCTAGGATGACGCGGGACACCATTCTGCGCCTTGGATGGGAAATAGTATTGCATCCGTTATACTCCTCGAATCTTGTACCGTCTGATTATCACCTGTTGCATTCCTTGGACTATCAGCTTAGAGAACGCCAGTTCAAATCCCTAGTAAAAGTGCAAAATGTACTTGATACCTTCTTCGCTTTAGGGCCCACCAAGTTACACCGCGATGTAATCCATGGCCTTCCAGAACGTTGCAGAAGGTCAACGATGCTGATAGGGACTACTTTTGATCTTCCTGGTACGTCTTAGGTGACATATCGTTGTTCGAAGTTGGGGGTGAAAAAGCGACAGAACTTTCTTGATTACCTTTATAATTAATATTAGTTATTCCTATAAATTTACAAAACGGGACGAGACGAGAAAGTATCTTTCAAGAATCGAGTCGAGATGTATTTCTACAAAATCGATGATGAAACATTTATGAGAATGAATCATTATACTTGGGATTTTCATTTGGATTTTGTGTACATTAAAATACATAGATTACCTGAAGTCATAGTGAAGTCATGGTACTAAAATCAATGAATACTATCTGTAGCTTATCTGAAAGTCATTCAAATTTTCCAAGTTGGTGAAGTATTAATGCTAGAATTAATGGTCAATTTCTGTACCTTAACTGAAAATCATTCAGACTTAGCAGGACATAAAGTTCTATTACTAGATTCAGATAATCTCTGGCTGCAGATTATCTTCAAGTCACTCAAATTTTCAAGTCAGTGTAGTCTTAGTTGCTAGAATCATTGAATAAACAACGCAGATAGTATCAAATCCAGATGAAACATAATTAAAAGTCAAAGGAACGAGTAGTCTTAAAACATGGTCGTTCAGAATAAATACTTAAAACATCTACTTTAGAAATGAAACCCAAATGTATTAAAGACGTGTTATGTTTCTTCCATGTAACATATAAAATAGTTTAAAACTAACTTTCTTGATAATTAAATCCATATAC